>NC_052162.1:23437412-23740681 GCF_902713615.1 Scyliorhinus canicula | reverse complement strand
TCACCCATGGTGGCATTGATTGCCGTCGATTCGGGAGAATTCGCGCCCTTTTTGTTCACGCTCCAGCCGCCGAGTGCAAAGCCGCCTCTTCACCAGCGGCGACCGCGGTGCGCAGGCGCGCTCCGGCCGACCGCGGTGCGCAGGCGCGCTCCGGCCGACCGCGGTGCGCAGGCGCGCTCCGGCCGACCGCGGTGCGCAGGCCGACCGTGGTGCGCTCTCCGTTCTCTTCATGCTGCTGCCCCCATCCAATCGATGCCCGGGGCCAGCGCACCGTCGGCCCCCCCTCTGCACGCCACTGCAGAGAAGTAGTGGGGAAAATTGCTCCTTTGCCTGTAGGCTAAGATGCAATATAGTTTCAAGCGTCAGTTCAAGCCCAAGATCGGGTCTTGTGAATCTTATGTCTTTTTTGTAGCACCATGAATTGGATTTAGTTTGAATCTGTTTTTGGAGCAAACAAGAAGATGGATTAAGGGTTTGCCCTGGCCACTCTGCGCATTGGCTTAATTTTAAGAAAGGAGTAAATGCAAATAATTGAAGTTGAGATTGTCCACTTTGGCAGGAAGAATAGAAAAGCAGAATATTTTTCAAACTTGCAAAGTGCTGCGGTACAGACCAATCTTGGTGTCCTTGTAAATTAATCACAAAGTTACCATGCAGGTACAAGTAATTAGGAAGGCAAATATGTTGGCCTTTATTGTAACAGGTTGGAGTATTAAAGTAGGGAAGACTTGCTACAGCGGTATAGAGCATTAGTGTGACCACATCTATACTATTTCTTCCTTCCCGAAGCAGTTCAAAGAAGGTTCACGGGGTTCAGAGAAAGCTGACCTGTGGTAAAGGATTTTCTTATGAGAGCGGCTGAGCAGGTTGGGCCTATGCTCCTGGAAGTCTTGAAGAATGACAGATGATCATATTGAAACATAAGATTTTAGGAAGCTTGACGGGGTAAATGCTGGACGGATATTTCTTCTCTTGGGGGAATCTAGAACTGGATGGCACAATTTAAAACCAGATGAGGAGGAATTAAAGTTTGCTTGGAACACTCTTCCACAGAAAGCAGTGGAAGTTGGGCCATTAAATATATTCAAAGGCAATTTAGGCAGATTTTTGATTGACATAGGAATGATGGGTTATAAGGAGGAAAGTGCAGTTAAGACTGTAATCAGATCAGCCGTAATCTTATCAATTGGTGGAGCAGGTTTGAATGAACCGGATGTCCTACTCTCATTTCTCATAATATCATGTCAGACTTTAATTCTTTCCTAACCCTAATTCCTAAACCCATAACCTCCTGCCCCATAACCTCCCATGGTACTACAACCCTTCGATCTCTTGCATTGCTCCAATTTTGCAAGTCCTTACTTTCCATTGATCCATCATTGGCAACCATATCTTCCAGCCCCAAACTTCAGAATTTCCTGGCATGAAAGTCCCGCCTCCTTTCAGATGTTCATCAATAACTACCTTTGCCACCCCCCTCCCCCACCTAACATGCCTCCTGTGTACTAACATGTCTCCTGTGTGACCCTTGTTCAAATTTGTATAGTAATGCTCCAGTGAAGTGCCTTAAGACAGCGTTCTTCAAACTCGGGGGCGCGACCCGCTGGCGGGTGTCGGGAGGGTCGCAGAGCCGTCCTTCACGGTGCTCCAGATCGCCCAAATCCCCGCGCAGCAGCCGGCTATTAATAACGTCGGCAGCAAGCGGACTTTAAATGGCCGCGAACAAGTTTAAAAAATTCAGCCGCATTGCACATGCACGCACGATCGTCGGCCGCATGCGCAAAACTATGCACATGCGTGCTGATGATCGGGCGTGCATGCGCAGTGCGGCCGCTATTTTTTTAAACGGTTGCAGCTTGTTGTTTTACAAGTTCGGGGGGTTTTATTCATTTATTTTATTCATTTAATTTTTATTTTTTTCATTTATTTTATTCATTTTTTTTTTTACAAGTTCGGGGTGGGGGGGGTGTTTGTTAAAATTTTACAGGAAATAATGCAGAACTTTGGACAGATGGAGACTCCTAACCTTCCAACACCGGAAGGCTTCACCTTAATCCAATAGGTTCCATTGGAGGAGCGTGTGCGAGGGCCAAAGGGACCAAAACCATTTCCTCCATTTTTATCAGCAGCAAACAAGGTAGGAGAAAACGGTGGGTCGCTCAGGTCGGCCGGCGTGTGTCACGAAGGTCAGCCGGGTTGGGTCCTGAAGGTTGGCCGGTTGGTAAAAATGGGTCCCCGAAATAAAGTTTGAAGAACACTGCCGTAAGATGTTGATAGGCAAATAAAGCTTTAAATGAATTTGTATTGGTAAACATTAGAAACAAAGTAAGTGTGTTTAATATTTCTGTGCCTGGAGGGATAAAACCTAAAGTTAGATTTATGCTGGATGGAGGTGTTTGTATGTGTGGGGGCTGGTTTCAATTACAGCTGTGATTCTATTGTGCTTGGAGTGGATTACAGTGTGAAGAACAAATCGAACTTGAAACGGTTGCTTCGCAACTATACGCCCTTGTAAGGATTTTTAAAAGATTTAAATTTTAGCTGAATTTATTGGCAGTTGGAGACAGAACATCGGGGAGTGAATATCTCTCAGCCCTACCAGAGGAAAGACTAGACCGGACGGAAGCTGCAAAGAGACAGGGTTCCTACAGTACCAGTTGCTGTCCAGAGAAACAAGGAACTGGGACAGAAAGAATGTTTAAGCTTACTGACATGTAACCAAGATGTATATTAGAGGAAGAGTAAACAAACTGAGTTAAAAAGAAACAGTTGCATTAATCAGATTTAGTGGGACAGCAAACTAAGGTAAATCAAATGTCTGATGCAACTTTAATACAGTCTGAGAATCAAGACTTAAAGCGATCATGAAGAGGTTTGCACTTGAGTGCTGAATTTGGGTGCATTTGAGTGCTACAGGGAGAGTTTGGTGAGGATGGAGCAAGGTGCTCCTTTCATTTCATTTCCTCAAGGAGCAAGAAGGGAGCCGAGAGTTTCCAGAGAGTGCAGCTGATTGGGAGCAGAGTCGGAGGGCGGGGTTCCAGTTGGTCCACAGGGCAGCTACATTCTGTAAGGTAAGAGGGGATGAAGGCTAGGGCAGTTGCATGCTCCTCCTGTAGGATGTGGGTGGTGAGGGACACCAACAGTGTCCCCGCTGACTACACCTGCGGAAGTGTACCTACCTCTAGCTCCTCAGAGACCGTGTTAGGGAACTGGAGCTGGATGAACTTCGGATCATCCAGGAGGCAGAGGGGATAATAGAGAAGAGTTACAGGGAGGTAGCTATACCCAAGGTACAGATCAAGAGTAGCTAGGTTACAGTCGGGAAGGAAAATGAACGGACAGACAGTGCAGGAATCCCTTGTGGCCGTTCCCCTTCAAAACAAGTATACCATTTTGGATGCTGTTTGGGGAGGGATGACCTACCGGGGGAAGGCCCTACCGGCCAGGTCTCTGGCACTGAGTCTGGCTCTGTGGCTCAGAAAGGAAGAGGCGAATAGAAAAGCAAAGTTGTAGGAGACTCTATGTGTCGGGGACTGGATAGGAGATTCTGTGGTCGCGATCGAGACTCCCGGAAGATATGTTGCCTCCCAGGTGCCAGGGCCAGGGAGTACTCTGATCGATTCTACAGGATTCTTATGGGGAGCGGGGGAGCAACCAGAAGTCGTGGTGCACACAGGCAGCAACGACATAGCTAAGAAAAGGGATGAGGATCTTAAAAAGTGATTTTAGGGAGTTGGATTGGAAGCTAAAGAGCTGGACAAGCGGAGTAGTGATCTCTGGATTGCTACCGGTGCCACGTGCAAGTGAGGCAAGGAGCAGAGTGCGAGTGCAGCTGAACACGTGGCTGCAGGGCTGGTGCAGGAGGGAAGGCTTCAGATATGTGGATCATTGGGCTATCTTCTGGGGAAGGTGGGACCTGTACATGAAGGACGGATTGCACCTAAACTGGAGGGGCACCAATATCCTGGGTGGGAGGTATGCTCGAGCTCTTCAGGAGGGTTTAAACTAGTTTGGCAGGGGCTGGGAACCAGAGCTATGGATCAGAGGATAGGGTAGCTGTTGAACAGGCAGAAATAGTATGCAGCAAGTCTGTGAGGGAGGATAGACAGTTGCTAGGGCAAAGTTGCACTCAGTGTAATGGGTTAAAGTGTGTCTGTTTCAATGCAAGGAGTGTCAGGAATAAGGGAGATGAACTTAGAGCATGGATCAGTACATGGAAGTATGATGTTATGGCCATTACGAAGACATGGATTTCACAGTGGCAGGAATGGTTGTTAGATGTTCCGGGGTTTAGATGCTTTCAGAATAATAGGGAAGGAGGTAAAAGAGGAGGGGGAGTGACACTGTTGATTAGGGAGTGCACCACAGCTGCAGAGAAGGAGGTAGTTGAGGAGGGTTTGTCTACTGAGTCAGTATGGGTGGAAATCAGAAACAAGAAAGGAGCAGTCACTTTATTGGGAGTTTTCTATAGATCCCCCAATAGCAGCAGAGAGATAGAGGAACAAATTGGGCAGCAGGTCTTGGAAAAGTGCAGAAGTAACAAGAGTTGTTGTCATGGGTGACTTCAACTTCCTTAATGTTGACTGGAACCTCCTTAGTGCAAATGGTTTGGATGGAGCAGATTTTGTCAGGTGTGTACAGGAAGGATTCCTGACTCAATATGTAGATCGACCGACTCGGGGGAGAGGCCATATTGGACTTGGTGCTTCGCAACGAACCAGGCCAGGTGTCAGATGTCTCTGTGGGAGAGCATTTCGGTGACGGTGACCGCAACTCCTTGACCTTTACCATAGTCATGGAGAGGGATAGGAACACACAGTATGGGAAGGTATTTAATTGGGGGAGGGGAAATTATACTGCTATTAGACAGGAACTGAGGAGCATAAAGTGGGAACAATTGTTCTTGGGGAAATGCACAACAGTAATGTGGGGATTGTTTAAGGAGCATTTGCTGCGAGTGCTGAATAGTTTTGTCTCACTGTTGACGAGGAAGGAATGGTAAGGTGAAGGAGCCTTGGATGAGAAGTAACCTTGGATGATGAGAAAAATGGAGCAGATTCTAGTCAAGAGGGTGAAGGAAGCTTACGTAAGGTTGAGGAAGCAAGGATCTGACGGCTCTAGAGGGTTACAAGGAAAGCCCTAAGGCGTTCTACACTTATGAGAGAAATAAGAGGATGATCAGAGTGAGAGTAGGGCCGTTCAGGGATAGTAGAGGGAACATTTCCGTTGCTACCCCCACGTAGGATACAGGATAGGGTGTTTTCTGGCACCTGGGTAGGGGAGGGGAAGGTGTCGGACATCTACCAAGAACTACAGGAGGCGGAGGAAACCCCAGTGGTGGAACTTAATGGCAAGTGGGAGGAGGAGTAGGCAGGGAGCTGGATGCGGGCCTGTGGACGGATGCGCTAAACAGGGTTAATTCCTCTTCATCATGTGCCAGGCTTAGTTTAATTCAGTTTAAGGTGGTCCATCGGGCACACATGACGACAGCAAGAATGAGCAAGTTCTTTGGGGTTGAGGATACATGTGCAAGATGTGCGGGAAGCCCAGCGAACCATGTCCATATGTTCTCGGCATGTCCAGCTCTCAAAGGATTCTGGCAGGGGTTCGCTAAAGCAATGTCCAAGATCCTAAACACGCGGGTGGTGCTGAGTCCAGAGATAGTGATCTTTGGGGTGTCAGGCGATCTGGGAGTTCGGGGAGCGAAAGAGGCCGAGATTTTGGCTTTTGCCTCCCTTGTAGCCAGGAGATGGATCCTTTTAATGTGGAGGGACTCGAAACCCCCGGGTGTGACCTGGGTTCGTGAGATGGCTGGGTTTCTCAGTCTTGAGAAAATAAAGTTTGCCTTGAGAGGGTCCATGACTGTGTTCTCTCAGAGGTGGCAGCCGTTCCTCGACTTTCTAGGAGAGCAGTAAAATGTCAGCAGCAGCACCAATCCGGGGGGGGGGGGGGGGAGGGAAATGTTGCATATTCTTTTTTGTTTTTCTTTTATATAATGTTAGCATTCACCTTGTTTTGTTAAATGTTGTTAATTATGTAAAAAATTTTGCTTTGATAAAAATCTGAATCAAAATAATTTTTAAAAAGGCGTATGGTGTGTTGGCTTTCATTAACAGGGGGATTGATTTTAAGAGCCGAGAGGTTTTGCTGCAGCTTTATAAAACTCTAGTTAGATCACACTCGGAATGTTGTATCCAGTTCTGGTCGCCTCATTATAGGAAGGATGTGGATGCTTTGGAGAAGGTACAGAGGAGATTTACTAGGATGCTGCCTGCACTGGAGGGCTTGTCTTATGAAGAAAGGTTGAGGGAGCTAGGGCTTTTCTCACTGGAGCGAAGAAGGCAGAGAGGTGGCTTGATAGAGGTGTACAAGGTGATGAGAGGCATGGATAGCCAGAGACTTTTTCCCAGGGTGGAAATGGCTGTCACAAGGGGACATAATTTTAAGGTGATTGAAGGATGGTATAGGGAAGATGTCAGAGGTAGGTTCTTTACGCATAGTGGTGGGTGTGTGGAATACACTGCCAGCAGAAGTGGTGAAGTTAGGCACATTTAAGTGACTCTTAGGCACATGGACAGATTGAAGGGTAGTAGATTAGGTTGATAGATTAGGATAAATGGTCAGCACAACATCGTGGGCTGAAAGCCTGTACTGTGCCGTACTGTTCTATGTTCTTTGAACAATTTGTACAGCAGTTAAGACCAGGAAATCCTAAACGGGGTTGGTGTAAAATCCTGAACTAGATTTGCTGTTAAAATGGGAGTGGAAGATTTGTTGAAGTGCCATTTGGAAAACGTGGATTGGATTTTGGAATGCAAACCATTAAGAGGAAGTATTATTGGGAACAAAGATCTTAAAGCATATTTTTGGGACAGGAGTTTGGAAACTCCTACGTGACCATCATCTAGGGCAGTGGTTCTCAACCTTTTTTAACCCATGGACCCCTTTTCCTCTTAATTTTTTTTTGTGGACCCCCATAGTGAGTAATTAAGAAAAAAATGCACATTTATTCAATGAGATCCCTGCGGTTGATGCTGCTCAGCGATTTTTTTTATATTCGGCTCCATCGAGGTCAATGATAGTCGAAGATCACCCTTTTTCACAATGTCGAGTCTATTACGAGCTTTTGATAATAAGTGAAAAACATGACTAAATCCTGATTCAACAAGGTAAGATTATGGAAAAGCTATAACATAGAGCTGTGCTTTATCCCAGAGTAGTGGGTACCTTTTAGCAGTGTCATTTGTTTTCCATATATTATGCTTCCCATCTTTGAATTTTGCGTGCAATATTTCATCACTTTGTAATTCAATGAGGGTCTCCTGTAAAGAAATGTTATTCATAACTTGAGTTAGGATGAAAAATCTGAAAGAAAAATAGTTTGAATCGAACTATGAACTTTATTAAACATATGAAAACTGCGTTCCAGGCAAAGCAAGGCATATTCTCTTCACCCATAAGTTTATGAATCCCAAGGGAGATTAGTGGGACAGTTAGGGCCACAGCAAATGCACCTTTTTGGCTCTGAGCCCCTTCAGCCCTCAAGGTAAATTAGATCGATTATAATCTCTCTTTGACCTTTGTCAGTGCGAGAGAGAGAAAGGTGAATATTCATCATGAAAACAAACATCTAAGGTCGCTGCCTGCTACCTGAGAAAAGATGGGTGCTTTTCACCTCCGTTTGTTCTAGGTAACTTTAAATTTACGACACTGTCAAATGTAAAGTTTTTTTCTTCTACTTGATTGCCATAAAAAATTCATAGCTACATGAATATTTCTACTTTTAGTATTTTAATATGGCGTAGATTACTGTAAAAAATTTTATTCTCAGTAATAACAATTGTTCTGAAGTAGAATTGCTCTATGGACCACTAAAATATCACCGTGGACCCCCAATTCGGTATTTTTTTTGTATGGACCCCCAGGGTCCATGTGGACTCCGGTTGAGAACCACTGATCTAGGGGGACTCTCGGAGAAATCCAGAGATTCACTTGAGATTCAGTGGAGAATATATTTGACCACAGCCACCTCATGTGGTGTATATGGATTTCAGTAAAGGAACTTTTGTGTTACAGAGACTGTTGTAGCTTAATATATGCTTTGTAATTTGTGTTAATCTTAAATCTGTGTTTATTTGTTAAGCTAAGTGGGGAGGATAAGGATATGAAGGAGTATTGTATAATCAAAATTTTCATATTAAATCTAGCGGTCCTGTGACTGTTCCTCCATGGTTTTTTTAAATATAATAATCTTTATGGTCACAAGTAGGCTTACATTAACACTGCAATGCAGTTACTATAAAAATCCACGGGTCGCCACACTCTGCGCCTGTTCGGGTACACAGGGAGAATTCAGAATGTCCAAATCACCAAACAGCACGTCTTTTGAGACTCATGGGAGGAAACCGAAGCACCCAGATGAAACCCACGCAGACACGGGGAGAACATGTAGACTCCGCACAGACAGTGAGCCAAGCCGGGACCCTGGCAGTGTGAAGCAGCAGTGCTAACCACTGTGCTACCACAGTTCTGCGACTATTGCCCCATGTTTTTTTAAAAAGTAAAAGTAATGTCTTTGAGCAACTTCTCTATTCTGGGATCTTCCTAACACAACCGCTTTCATAACATGTTTTACTATGTTAAACAGAATTATATAAATTATTTTGTAACGGTTTCCATTGCGTTCTTTTAAAACCGAACAAAGAATTCTTCCCTATGTCTTGGTCAATATTTATTCCTCAACCGACATCGCTCTTTAAGAAAAACTTTTGATTATCTTACTGCTTTTTTTTGGTATTATGTATGCAAATTTACTGCCCTGTTTCCTGTATTACGACACTCTACTATAATGTACTTTGGAACACCATGAAAGGCACTACATTAATACAAGTTCTTTCCTCCTTCTACACTTTCCTCATAATCTCAAATCTACTGTTTATTGGATTGTGTGGTGCATGTTGTTTAACTGTACTGATGGTAGATGTAGCTGCAGATTTTGATGAATAGCTTCTGTTCAATAAACAAAAGGAATGCTGTTTCTTTTTCCCCAATCTGGGTAAGCTACCACTCATCAGTTATCTATTTATAAATGTTGGGCAGTTTTATAATAACACTGAAATTTGGTGACAAGATTAAAAGTCTTGGGTATGATACAGAGCATTAATAAAATAAGTGTATATTGCAAAACTTGCTTGTTTGAGGCAAACAAACATTTTTCAGGGTTAGGTTGCTGCAGTAACACAAACTCGTTCAGTAAAAATTAATCTCTAGTGAACTGTCAAGTTTGCAGAGCCCTAATTTTTCAAAGTGACATTTATTATCTGGGTTCTGAGTAGGACAGTTCCTGCTTAAGAGCAGTATCATGTGCTATTATTTAGTCACACTTTCCTGCTTTACAGTAAATTGCTCGATTTAAATCCTGTTTTACTTTACATAATTTGTGGATAAGCCAGTTCAACATCAACGTGCCATGATGTGAATCTACTACATTAAAGCCATTTGGTTAATTCAAAGTAAAATGTTGAGGTTGTGAACTTGATTCTTTATACATTATATCTGTCATGGCATCTGGTTACTGTCATTATCATTTATATAAACATGGAAGTCTGGGACTAAAATAAGCACATACAGCAGTTGGGACACCGACCAATCCAAAAATAAATTGAACCATCCAAGAGATGGCTAGTGTAGAAAAGTATTGATGCATTACGAAGTAGGATTTGAGTTGTGTTTGAAAAATACTTGATTCTGTTTCGACAATCATCCAGGCTCGCAACATTAGCTCCCTTCTCTCTCCACAGATGCTGTCAGACCTGCTGCGAATTGTCCAGTATTTTCAGTTTGTTTCAGATTCCAGCATCCGCAGTCTTTTGCTTTTAATTTGTTTCTATATCTAGTTATGTGTTTGACAAACTTGAGGCCCTCATAGTAATGGAGTACTAACCATCATCAAAAAGAGAGAAAAAGCAAATGACCGTGTGTTGCTTCTTTCTGAAGAAATGACGCATCGACTGAAGTATCTTTTGCATTTGTTAATACCAGACAAACATGAGAAATATTTCCGAAATGAGTCCCTCTAGATTGTAGTCAGGCTTTTGTATTCGGTACAAAGGTACAACAATAGCATGCTAAATGTCGCACGTTGTATCCTTGATCTGTTTTAATACTTTTTGGCTGGTTAAAAAGGTCATTTCAATGAGCGTAGGATTTTATGGGGGGGTGGGGGGGAGGATGTTGAGAAGCAGTTACAGGACCATAGGTCCTTAACAAAATTTGTATACTGGAAATACAACAATTCTACGATGTCTTGGAATTACGAAACCCATTTTCACAGATGACTAAAGTTAAAAGAGGCCTGACAGTAATGAGTTGTTTCCTTCTCAGATGGGGAATGCTGTTAAGATATAAGTAACTTCACGATTTTGCAACTTCCCTTTAAATTCTAGTATCCAAAAAAATGATGCAATTTCAAAGTTGTTTTTTATTGCGAGTGATATCTTATTGAAAGTGAGCTGTAAATCTGGTAGTTTTAGGACAGTTAGCCAAGCCACTTGTAGTGGTCAAAAATGCTTCTGTGCATTCAGCAGTGTTCCAGTTGTCTAATCGGTGATGACCAAACTTTTGGTCAAGAAGTGGTGAAGCTGGATTCTGCAGGCAGAGAGGGGGATGAAGAGGCTTAGTGAGGTAATTCAAGGACATAAAAGCCTAAATGCCTGATGATACGGCAGCTGGAGGCGTGGCAAAATAGGGGCTGCACAAGAGATCTGAGTCAGAAAATGATTTGGGGTGATTGTAGCACTGGGAAGGTTTGTGATGAGCTGGGAGCCAAGGAAGTGAAGAGAGCTTCATAAACAAATGGCAGTTTTAAATTTGAGACATTGAAGCACTAGGAACCTATATAGGTCAGCAGGGGAAGGAAGAATGAAAGTTAATGCAGGAGAAGTTACAGAAAGCTGTGTCATGGATGAATTGAAATGTATCCAGACCGAAAGAAGCAAGGTTGACTGGGTGAGTGTTAAAATCATTGATTCATGAGGAAACAAGGATAATGTTATGAATGTGGAAATAGTCAGTATTTCTAAAGAGGATGTGGATTGACAGCCCAGCTCAGGATTGAACATGATGTTGTGAAAGAGTGATTGAATCTGATGTTGTTGTAGTAGGGGTGAAGGAAGGAGTTTACAGGGAGAGTAAAGACTTCTGATTTGGTTTTCCCAATCTTTAATTGATGGAAATCTTGTTCATCCAAACTGTCCTGGGGGTACAATCTGACAACTTGAAAGGCATTGGAAGGGTCTAGAAGTGTTGGAGAGATGAGCAGTGAAAGCTGACCTCTTCTTTGGATGACATGCTCGAGGGGTAGTATGTAGATGAGGAAAAATAGAGGCTGAGGATAGAACCTTGGGAAAATCTGGAGGCAATGATGCAGGGGGAATGAAGTCAGACCACTGTCACAGATGCTCTGGCTACAGTTAAATATGCAAGATTTAAGGTTTTGTGTAAATCATGCCCGAGATGTTATACATTGGATTAGAAAAGCAAAAAAAAAAGTACTTGCAGCCCAACCATGTGGCATTGTACCAAACAGATCTATGAAGGTCTGGGGTGCAATTCTGGGCTTATGAACTATATATCACGCATGCTGCACTGTAATTAGCTTTAATTGTTTGGTTTTTAAAAAATGGGTGAAAAATTAAACGTGTCTTTTCCACTCTTGGTCAGTATGTATCTGGTAATCCCTGCCACATGCGTGTTCATTTGGATGTTGAAATGAGGGGAAATCACACTTGATTTTGGTGCCGTCCATGCTCAAGTCTGCAAATATTATCAAAGCTTCTGCATAAATGCTCTGAGAAGAGAGAGAAAAATGTTTCAGATGCCTGTAGAATCCGAGTCCAATAAGAAAGAAATAGGGCTGTGGGTGTGGAGAGGAACCCCATTTTAGGAAAGAAGTGCAAAAATGCTGGGGAATAGTAGGTTGTTGGTTCCAAATAACAAGTTATGTAGTTGTAGAGGCACGGACAGAGTTATCCTAGATCAATCTTATGCACTTCCTGCAAGTTAGTTGCATAATGTGCAAAAATAGTTGGAACAGTTTTGTTCTGTATATTTTAATATGGAAGTGATGTTTTGCAAATGTATAAAATAATGATTAATGATCAGACTGCACTATTTATCCTTCACTCATAGTGGAGCACTTCATAACCAGTCACTCGGCCAGGTTTGTGTTGCAGATGTGTTTGTCAGATTACTCAATTTTCATGTAACCGGCCAGTGACATACCTGGAATATATTTGATACTCGAAACTAAATTAGATTATTGAACTGGACAAGGCAGAGGTTTGCTGCCTCTTTGCTTTTTTTAGTATTCTGATTTTAACCACTTTGATTTTCTGTTTTCTGCAGACTAGACGCATTGATGTGATTTAAATCCGTGTCCAGAGGAAAGGGTTGAATGCACCTTTTCCCAAGGTACCAACCTTGCAATTGTACAGCTCACTGGATGGAACTGGTACTGTCAGAAGCAGTCACCTTATTGCAAGAATATACCAGACCTATTTCCTGCATCGGCAAATAGGAAAACCAACACCTGAATCTCAACAGAAACACAAATTGCTGCCTTTTTGGTACTTCCTTCAACAAAAAAAACATTCTTCCTGCAAGTTTCAGCTGAGCAAAAAAGAAAAAAAAAGAGCCATAGCTAATGTGAACCTATCTACTGAAGTTTTTTGAATCCATTTGAATGTTAACAAGTAACAGTTAAATGTTCATTTTTTTAATACAGCTGTTCACAAAGAAATACCTGCTAAAAATCATCTTTAAAATGTTTCCTAATTTAAACTATTAGGGTTTTTTTTTGACTCGTGCTATAAGGTAATCAACTGATGTGACTGCTACCCCTCCATCATGGAGCATGAAAAACATTTCACAAGTGGTTTGTAAACATTGTTGTAATTAATCATGGAACACCAATGTTCTATGGTGTCTTTAAATATATTCTGTTTTTCTATGCATCCAAATTGAAGTATTTTAGCTGGGTAGCAGATTTGGAAACTATCCTTACAAAGGACTGATAGGTTTACGAGACTATTATTTAAGTTCATGCATTACACCTTTTGAAAAACCAAGATGGGGTAGTTGAGCAGATCCCCAAGTTAGGCCAGCTGTACATAGTTTATTGCTTCTTTCCCTGCTTTAACTTGTGCTAAGTTTCAAAGCAATCATGTTGCAACTCTTGTCTGGTCTGGCCATCAGCCAAGTAGGCCAAATTGTTAAACCTAGTTTGAATACAACATAGGCTGACCCAAAGTTTAAACTTTTATCAGCAAGCTATAGCTTCTCCCACACAATGGAAATATTTGTAAATCCATTTAACTTTCTTTAACAGATTTTTGATATGTCCGCTGCCAGTTATTACCTCTGAATTTCATTTCAACAGGATACATTTTTGTTTTTTAAAAGCTGCTTAATTTCACGTTAAAGCTATGCTGTTATTGGCTCTTGATCTACATGTGCATTAGTAAATGCAAATTAAAATTCATTTTCAGTACCCCCCCCCGCCCCAACTGTCTCAACCCTTTAATGAATATGAAAATGTTATTCTCCCAGAAGCTCTCATGGTGCACAATTTAAAGAAGTGATCATTAACAGTTACATAATTCCTTGTTGCTGTCCTCTACAGGGTTAATTAACATCTGTGACACACTGCCTTTGCAATATCATTGATATATCTCTGCATCCTTTCTGCACAGCTGCAGTGTGAATGATGCCAAATATCCATCAATAGTGATTTTCTTTTCCATATCCCTTCTTTGTTCACTGTACACTTCTCATACTTAGTTTGACTAGTGTGTGTGATTACATTTTTAAATTTTATTTTCCTTTTTTTGTAAGAACAATAGCTAACCATTTAAGGTGTATTTATTTTTATGTTGGGTGCTGTCTTGGACAATTTAATCTGAAGAAATGCTTTTAAATGTATAAAACTAAGAACTGAGAAGGCTTAAGCGGTTAATTGTATGTATTTTGAGTAAAGGAAAAATGCAGCTTTAAGTGCCAGAGTACAATGAACTATATTTATGAACAAAATACTGCAGATGGTGGAAATCTGAAATAAATACAGAAAAGTAGGGAAATAGCAGGTTTGCACCATCTGTTGAGCGAAAAACAAAGTCAACGTTTCAGTTTGTGATCTTTCGTTAGAATGGGGAAATGTTAGAAATGTAGTAACATTCAAGTAAGTCAAATGGGGGAAGAGCAGAAAAAAGACAAAGGGAAGGTTTGTGATAGAGTGGATGACTGGAGACATTAAATGATAGTTGATGTGGCAAAGAGTGGCAATAGGTAAAGTGGTAAAGACTGACCCGTGCAAAAAAAAAAAGGCAACAAAGTAGGGCAGAGATTGCAATCTGAATTGTAGACCATAATCTCTGTCTCCCATTTTGTTTCCTTTTTTGTATTTGTCGGCCTCTAGCTTGTTTTTTCTGGGAGGGGGGGGGGATTCTTTCAGGCAACAACTGCTCAATATTCTGCTATTCACAACTCCTCTGGAATCATCTTTTATTTATTTTTGTTCCATTGCTGTTCCACTTGGCCTTCTCTCCCAACTCCTGTTAAATTTCTCCTATCTTCCACCATATCAGACATTTTTTCTGACCCCTGAAACATTAACTCTGTTTCTCTCTCCTTAGATGGTGCCAGACCTACTGAGTATTTACAACAGTTTTTTGTATGTGTTTGTCCTGTTCAAGATGTTTACATCAATCTTTGCTGAAACTAGGCTGTTTTAATTTGAATTTATTGTTTGGTTCTCAAGAAAGCTGGCCTGATTTGAAGTGGAGGACATAGAGGGGGATGTGGAAAAGACATACAGAGAAGGGGAGGAGGGGTTTACCATGCCATAAAGTTATAGGAGCCTGGTTTGCTCCTCATTTTTTAAAAACACTTTGCCACCACCCCCCCCCCCCCCCCCCCCCCCCCCCCCCGCAACTACTTCCCTGCGCAGCTGCACTGAAAGTCTATGGTTGCCATTGGATCAGAGTAAAACTCAAGACGTTCCTCTAGAGGGAGTGAAACTGAATTTTGGAGTATGTGGGCCCTTGCACATTTGTTTGACATACATTGTGCACATTCCCTGTTTTTTGCCTCTTGATCTGTTAACAGTGTGTTGGCTGAGCGTTAATAATTGGATGAAAGGATTAAGTAACCAGTTTCTATTTATCCACATGCAGAAAATTGGCCATCTTGATTTATTTACCCTTTACAGTATTTACATGATACTGACGGTATTTGTAACTTCTTATCTACTGACAAAATTAACTAAATTGGGTTCACTATTGAGCTATATTTCAGAACATCGCTAACCAAATGTTAATTTAAAATGTCTGTTGTAGGAAATACTTTTTTAGGATGCAATACGGTTTGTACAGCTAGTCAAATCTGACATGACCTATTTGTATTGGTATATTGTTTAGTTCAAAGTTCATAGCCATTCTGCAACATATGCATAACCCCAGTTCCAGGAATCACTTTTGTATATGTTTTCATGTGGGAACAAATTATCCAAAAACATTTAACTATTATCATTATCACCTTTTGCAGTGATTCCAATAACTCAAATTAAAAGTTGTTCTACCAAGCTTTAGAATTTAAAGGGAATGCTCTAGGAATTGATACTCCAATTTGGGTCTTCATTGCGTCCGATAGTTTAAATTTTGTTTTAAGAATTTTCCTCTGATGTATTGCATCTATTTTCTAATATTGATCATTTCATGATCGCTGCATTCATGCCTCTTGCATTAAGAGGCAGTTGAGTCGTCTGAAAGTGGTCTTTCAATTACTTCTCCATTAGGAAACTTAGATATTTTCATTTCAATCTCCATGGCTTGTCAGCCAGCCTGTCCACACTATTGTTTGAAGTCCACAACAGAGGAAATGAAAAGAAAAAATATATGCTGAAAATCTCAGATGGAAACAACACAGCTATTGAAGAAACAAAAGTGTTATACATCTCAATCACAACTAGAAATATAAACATGATCATGAGCATTTGCCTTCCCATTAAAGCCATAATAAACCACCAATAAAGTTGTCATAAAAATGCTATGCATTAATAAGGATTTTATATTGTATATGTATAGTAAAATGTGACCTACATTTAACTGAGTAGTGCAGCTGATAAAACAGAAACGTTGCAGTGAATGTCAGCAGTATCCCAAGTTTTATTTACTTAAACTCCTTACTGCACATGATGTGTACAATTGTCGAGACTGCATGGTAGAGGCAGATCTATGCTGTTGAAGAGATAATAAAGGTGGTTATGGTAATTATGAAGTAGGGAAAACAGTATGTTGTATTGCAAAATAACATTAGTTCAGTTTCTCTGGCATCCCATTACTGGTAAACTTTACAGTATATTATGGTTCAAATAGCTGATCCTGGACCTGTACCAGGACAGTGCTGCTCTGTGGCTTATACCAGTAACTGAAGATTGCACAAGTGGTGGTAAAGGTACGAATATACATGCTGGCTTTGTACCACAAGACAGCACTATGCGGATTGTAACAGTGAGGTACAAATTCTAGATACTGACCCATCCCAATGAGTATTTTGCGGTTCAGTGATAATTATAGACACCAGATACTGCATGAATCTGTAATAATAGAGATAGAAATATCATTCTGTTAGGATATCTATACTGGTTTTTTTAAAAGTGTTGGGGTGGGGGGTGGGGGGTGTTTATGGGGTCCATGCTATGCATTCACTGTCTGACTACTATAGTTCTCACTAAGGAGTTTTGAATTCTGTTTAGTCTCCTAAATTTAGTATAGCTCAAGATAATATACTGGTTACCAGTGGGTACTGAATGAAAAATGTAGCAGATCTGACTGGTACATTTTGGTACTAATGTTTTTTGAGTTATTTTTGATAGTTATGAATTAGTCGACATGCGCTGAAAAAGGACTACCAGCATCATCATGCAGTTTAGCTAATAAATCAAACACCTGGGTCCTGGAGTGTAATAGTGTACGAAACTGAGCACTGACTACCTGCGTTCTGATTTCATACAGTAACCTCGAAAGCCAATTTCTGGCTAAATAGGTATGGCATACACAATATGCAATTCTTTTTTCCTCAGTCTACTTGTAGCTTAAAGATACTAAATTATTCAGTATTGTGCTGGAAGACTATTTCCGGATAAGGATTTACATATCACTTGATAGGTACGGAAAAATAATTTCTCAAAGAATATTAGTGGTGGATAGCAACATTAAAGCAAATGAGGGTAGGTACCTGCTTCCATGTGGAGGAAAAGATGGGAATGATAGTAATTTGCAGGTTTCATCAACATTTTTTAAATTTTCAATTTTTCTCAGTAAATTGGTCAGCACCTTCAGCACAAAAAGGTGCATTTCCCGCTGCATTTTCCATTATGTTGAGAATTACAGAAATCCTCAAAGCAAATGGCTGTGGTGGAGTAGAATGAATTAAATTCTTATTAATCACCAGGATCATTATTCAAAAGTGATTGTTCAAAATTACTGTAACTGGCTATAAATGCATTTGATTTTAAAATAATAAATAATTACGAACAATTAGTGGAGGGGTGCAGAGGGAGAATTACTTATGGATCTTGTGCAGGTATTTTCCCTCATCTCGTACATGCAAAGTAAAAGTTGCATCTTCCAGACAATAGTATGCTGCTGTATAATAAAACAAAGATGGAACAATTGTATTCCTTTTGTAAATTAGTTTGACAAATGGACATAGTTTTTTTTGGCTGTACAGAAAAGCAGACGGTTGATACTCTATATATTGTTATTCCTGCACCACACATGACAGAAGGATAAAAATATCTCACTTTATCTTGCTGTGTCTTCCACTGTAAATATTGTTTAGCAGTTTAATGTTAATCCACCATGTCTGTGAATGGGAGACTGGCTTAGAGTTCTGTATAGTGTTTATATTTATCACAAATGCTTTCCATAGAGCTACATGCAATAAAATTGTGTTCATGTTATTGCTTACATCTCTTGTGTAATTTAGCATGTTTTATTCATTTTTGCATTGCTTTTCTTTTCACAAGTTTCAGGAGGTGAGAGTGGACAGCTCTATATCTATCATACCTTTGGTGACACGATTCCTGGTTGACCTTTTCAGTTTGTGTATAGACTTTCTGCCCTTGCCAGTTATTAATACCCTTTTCTACTCCCTTCATAACAAAAGCCTTTCTATCTTTGACATGTGCAAAGTAAAAACTCTTTCATTTTATGGTACAATAGTTGAAGCATCAGCATACAACATGCTAATGGATTTAGCTCGGCCCTTTTGCATTCCAAATGTTCTGTAGCAAAGTGATAGTAATTTGTACAGGCAATGTTATTTGCGTTTGGTGAACAAACTGGCATAGTTGGGTGGCTTGTGATGATGTGTGGAAATAGATAAGACTTCCTTGCACTGGCCATATTCATTATCTGGTACATTGGCCAGTTTTCTCTGTTATTTGTGAAAACAGAATGCGATCATTTGGCCTATTGAGACCATGCCAGCGTGATCTATTTAGTCTGTCTCTGTCCGTGTAGCCCTACTTCAATTTTCTTTTAGTGCCCACCCAATTTCTGTTTAAAATCATTGCTCCGCATGCAACACCCTAATGTGCAACAAGTTCCATTACCACTCACTTGTGTTTCTTAAAAGATTCTGCCTTCCATTCCGCCGCATCACTTACCCAAAATCTTAAATCCTTGTTCCCTCACCTGTACACTATCAGCTAATGGTAAGAGCTTTTCTTTGTCTGTCATTTTGTGAAATTTATCAAGTAGAACAGCATCGCAACGTCTGATGTGGTATGCCTCTCCCCATACATTTTGCCAAAATCCATCACCTCACACTTGTCTCTTTGAAAACCCTTCTACCACTTTCTGCTGTTTCTGTGAGCTTATATAGTTGTTACAGTCAATTTGTGTCACCCTCACTGTTTGCCACTCTTCCATCGGTGTCAACGACAAATTTTGAAGATTGGATTGGATTTGTTTATTGTGACGTGTACCGAGGTACGGTGAAAAGTATTTTTCTGTGAGCAGCTCAACAGATCATTAAGTACATGGGAAGAAAAGGGAATAACAGAAAATACGTAATAGGGCAACACAAGGTATACAATGTAACTACGTAACCACCGGCATCGGATGAAGCATACAGGGTTTAATGAGGTCAGTCCACAAGAGTCCATTTAGGAGTCTGGTAACAGCGGGGAAGATGCTGTTTTTGAGTCTGTTGGTGCATGTTCTCAGGCTTATGTATCTCCTGCCTGATGGAAGAAGTTGGAAGAGTGAGTAAGCCGGGTGGGAGGGATCTTTGATTATGCTGCCCGTTTTCCCCAGGCAGCGGGGAGGTGTATATGGAGTCAATGGATGGGAGGCAGGTTCATGTGATGGATTGGGCAGTGTTCCGACTCTGAAGTTTTGTGTGGTCCTGGGCCGAGTAGTTGACATACCACGCTGTGATGCAGCCAGATAGGATGCTTTCTATGGTGCATCTGTAAAAGTTGGTTAGGGTTAATGTGGACATGCCGAATTTCCTTAGTTTCCTGAGGAAGTATAGGCGCTGTTGTGCTTTCTTGGTGGTAGCGTCGGCATGGGTGGACCAGGACAGATTTTTGGAGATGTGCACCCCTAGGAATTTGAAACTGCTAACCATCTCCACCTCAGCCCCGTTGATGCTGACGGGTGTGTACAGTACTTTGCTTCGATGACCAGATCTTTAGTTTTGTTGGCATTGAGGGAGAGATTGTTGTCGTTGCACCACTCCACTAGGTTCTCTATCTCCCTCCTGTATTCTGACTCTTGGTTATTCGAGATCCGGCCCACTATGGTCGTATCATCAGCAAACGTGTAGATGGAGTTAGAACCAAATTTTGTCACGCAGTCGTGTGTGTACATGGAGTAGAGTAGGAGGCTAAGTACGCAGCCTTGCGGGGCCCCGGTATTGAGGACTATTGTGGAGGTGGTGGTGTTGTTCATTCTTACTGATTGTGGTCTGTTGGTCAGAAAATCGAGGATCCAGTTGCAGAGTGGGGGAGCCAAGTCCTCGGTTTTGAAGCTTTGATATGAACTTGGCTGGGATTATGGTATTGAAGGCGGAGCTGTAGTCAATAAATAGGAGTCTGATGTAGGAGTCCTTGTTGTCGAGATGCACAAGGGATGAGTGTAGTGCCAAGGAAGTGGCGTCTGCTGTGGACCGGTTGCGATGGTATGCGAATTGCAGTAGATCAAGGGGTTCTGGCAGTATGGAGGTGATGCACTTCATGATCAACCTCTCGAAGCACTTCATTATGACTGAAGTCGGGGCCACTGGACCGTAGTCATTGAGGCACGTTGCCTGGTTCTTCTTTGGCACCGGTATGATGGTGTTCTTCAAGCAGGTGGGGACTCGGAGTGGAGTAGGGACAGGTGAAAGATGTCCGCGAACACCTCTGACAGCTTGTCCATGCAGGCTCTGAGTGCGCGACCAGGGATCGCGTTCGGGTCTGTCGCCTTCCGAGTGTTCACTTTCAGGAACGCCGATCTGATTTCAGAAGCTGTGATGGTGGGTGTGGGTGAGTTATGGGCTGCTGGGGCACTCTACAGCAAATTGTTGGTTATCTGCTCGAACCAAGCATAGAATGCATGGAGTTCATCGGGGAGGGGTGTGCTGCTGCCGGAGATACTGCTCGGCTTCGCTTTGTAGCCCGCTATGTTATTTAGTTGTTGCCACAACCGCCGCGAGTCTATCTGTGACTAGCTTGGTGTGATAATCTCTTTTGGCATCTCGGAAGGCTTTTGTGGAGGTCGTACCTGGATTACTTGTATAGGTCAGAGTCGTCTTGACTTGAACGCCTCAGATCTGTCCTTCAGTAGGGAGTCAATCTCACAATTGAGCCATGGTTTCTTTGGCACGCTGTCGTCCACACATTTGCTGATTGAAGTATTTTTTTACTCCATATCCCAAGATCCAAGTCATTATATATAGCAGAGAACTTCCACTGACCCTTGGGGAAAACAATTGACAACCATGCTTCAGTCTGGAAAAACAACCATCTACATCTGCCAATTTTGATCCAATTGCACAGTGGCCTTCCTATTTAATGAGCCTTGGTTTCATGCACCAGCCATTTATTTATTTATATTTTTAAAATAAACATTTTATTGAGGTATTTCTTTGGCATTGTAACAGCATCAAAATCAACAATGTACATAACAAGGAAAATATTAACATAGTGCAAATACCACTTCCCTCTCCCACAGGTCCCACCATTACTTGCCTCCCTAATCTACACTAGCCTAACCCCCTCTTCCCCCCCCCCCCCCCCCCCCCCCCGACCCCTTCTGACGATTAATTCTCTGAAGAACTCGACGAATGGTTGCCACCTCCCGGGCGAACAGTAACTGGCCCCCTCATGGCAAACCTAATTTTCTACAGGCAGAGGAAGCCAGCCATGTCCGATAGCCAAGTCTCCGATTTTGGGGGCTTCGAGTCCCTCCATGGTAGTAATATCCGCCTCCAGGCTACCAGGGAAACAAAGGCCAGAACATCACCTTTCTCTTCCTGGATCCTGCGACACCCTGAAAATCGCCACCTCTGGACTCATTGTCGCCCTTGTATTTAATACCTTGGACATGGTGTTGGCAAACCCCTGCCAAAATCCCCTCAGTTTTGGGCATGCCCAGAACATGTGGAAATGGTTTGCTGTTCCCCCCCCCCCAGCGCACACTTCGCACACCTGTCCTCCACCCCAAAGAATCTGCTCATCCGGGCCACTCGTGAGCCCGGTGAACGACCTTAAATTGGATCAGGCTGAGCCTGGCACATATTGCAGTCGCATTGACCCTACCCAATGTGTCTGCCCAAAGGCCCTCCCCTAACTCTTTCCCCCTTCTCCCCCCCCCCCCCCCCCAGCTCCTCCTACCGCTTTTGCTTCAGCTCCTCGGTCTGCGTCTCCTCCAAACCCATAAGCTTTATATATGACCGCGACGCTCCCCTCTCCTATCCATCCTCTAGAAACTGCCCTATCCTGAATCCCCCTTAGCGGCAGGAGTGGGAAGGTTGGTACCTGCCTCCGCAGAAAGTCTCGCACCTGCAGATATCGAAATTAATTTCCCCCCGTCAGTGTAAACTTCTCCAGCGCCCTTATACTCGGGAAGCTTTCTTCTATAAACAAGTCCCCCATGCAGCAGCCTTTTATATGCTACCTTGTCAATCAGTTTCTTGAAATCTATCCAGACAACATCCATTGCAGTCCCTTCATCATCCTTCTCTTCATCAAAAAATTCAATTCGATTACAAATCGTGCTGGCCTCTATCCTTTCCAAATGCTGGTTGATTTCGTTCTTGATTAAGGTTTCCAAAACTTTACCCGACACTGCAGTTAAATTAACTGGTTTTTACTTGCTATGACTGTCCTTGCACCCTGATTGCATAAGGCTGTCACAACATCTCTGGACCAATGTGGCATGCAAATGTCAGGACTTACTTTGAGGGCTTTGCAGCTTTTGGATATCCGAATGGATGGTGCTGTCTCCATCTACACTTTTACCTGATATTGTTGAGTCTCGTGATGACTCTCCATGAGTTAGATGACTGATTCCAGAGTTTCGTCATTGGATTCTGACCTCGCAGATGCCTCTTTCCCCAACGATTGGAAAACTGAGCTTGGCAGGACCTGCATCCTCCTATTGCGGACCCATGTCCCTGTGGTGAATATCAGATTTTGAGACCCTTCCTAAGCTACAGCAATTACCAAGGTGCTGTTCCTGGACTGGTGGAGGATTCAGTTGTGTGCATCTCCTCTTTTCCTCTGCTGGGTTTGAGTGGAGTTGGATGTTGCATCCATTTCAACATTGCAATTTAGATCAATTCTCATACTTCCACGAGCAAGATGGTCCATTGTGTGGCAGGGCATATCTGCGCTGCAAGTTGACGAGAAGGGTTGTGGGCTAGCTCCCTCCATAGCGCTTGAGCCCACTCACCTGTGCTGAGCCTTCACTACACCTCCCAGATATCCCTCTAGTTTGCATTGTTGTCTGAGCTGTAAAAGTTGCTGGTGCCCGCTGCATCTAATTCCCATTCCACCACCACCTCCCCCCACTCCTGCTTCCATACAGTGTTCTCTGTATTTTGAAGGATGAAGGTGGCACTGTGGTTATTCCACCAAAGAGTGATGCAGTGCAGTTGGGCTGTGAGGTATAACTATGCCATTACCACTAAAGCCAATGTACCCTGACATATTGGTCTCGTAGTTTATGCAACCAGCTGAGGAGCTACTTATCCTGGCAGAGTTAGAGGTTGTTCATCCTCTTGAGACATTCTGTTGCTGACCTCTTCCGCTCAGACTGAGCATTGAATGCTGTTCCCATGCTTTGTTGGTTTAGCTGCTCAGCCTCCTCTTGCCTTCAGGCGGGAAAAGTATATTCCTGCGGACCTGGCCATAGTCCAGGTGGACGAGCAAGGGGGAATCACTAAACCTCAGCACTGAGCCTTCACTGCGCCTTTCAGATATCTCTGTAGTTTGTATTGTTGTCTGAAACGTTAGACATCTCAACCAGTTTATACTAAAACTCATTAACCCAGGTGCTCTTACTCATGAAACGAACCAAGTAGAAAAGTGATTCGCGGTTCAATCTGATTTTATTATTGCAGAATCTTAATATCCAAACTCTATCAATAAAAACAACTCTTAATCCTTTATTGAACTTATCAGCACTGTGCCGTCTATTGGAGACTCTGATACTACCCACGCTGTTGATCTTGACCAGGCTGCTCCGCCGGGTACGACCCTTTGCTGAGCTCTGCCAATTCCGCTGACCTTGCCTCTGAACTCGGGGTCTTCTTCGCGAATGTTGATCTCACACACGTTATTCCGTCGTCGCCGTGTTTTCTCTAGCTGGTTGAATCTTCACTGGGGGTGGCCTCTAGGTGTCTCTTATGCCTCCTCCCCTCTCTCACAGCCTTTTACAAAGTGTCTGGAAACCTTGGGTTACGGAGGGGGTTGCTCAGTACCCAATGGGATTGTTGAGTTCCATATATGGAAGACGCCAGTAGCCCTTTCCATATATGGAACTGAGGTGCTATGGCTGATATTGGGAAGCACACAAAATAGTGTCCTTATTTGGTCAAGGTGGAGCATCTCCGGCCTCAGCTTCCATGATGTCCAGGCTTGCCCTTGCTCACCTCTGACCAGTGTCTGTATTTAAACTTGGCCTGTCCGAATTCCCGTTAGACCTGGCTGCTTAAGCTGTTGTGTGCTGTTTAATTTAGATTGTCCAATTCTGTATTTGGCCTAGCTTTTCAGGCCATTGGCCACAGCATTGACATTGAAGATGTCCAGGCACCTTTTAAATATGGTGCCCAGGGTCGAGGCCGGGGTATTTTGAACTACACCGACACGAGGCAAGGGTGCCCCCTCTCCCTGTTACTGTTTGCTCTCGCCATAGAGCCATTGGCCATGGCGTTGAGCCTCTCTGAACTGGAAAGGGCTGGTTCAGAGGGGGTGGAGCACCAGGTCTCGCTTTACGCAGATGACCTGCCCCTGTATATTTCAAACCCGTTGGAGGGGATGGGGGAAGTAATGCGAATCCTGGGGGAATTTGGCAATTTTCGAGGTATAAATTGATCATGGGGAAAAGCGAGATGTTTGCGATCCAGGCAAGAGGACAGGAGAAGTGACTGGGAGAGCTGCCGCTTAGAATGGTAGGAAAGAGCTTTCGGTATCTGGGAATCCAGGTGGCCCAGGAATGGGAGGCACTGCACAAGTTAAACCTATCCCGGCTGGTAGAACAAATGAAAGAGGACTTTAAGAGATGGGACATGCTCCCGCTATCACTGGCGGGCAGGGTACAGACCGTGAAAATTACAATCTTCCCCAGATTTCTGTTTGTCTTACAGTGCCTCCCCATCTTCACCCCAAGGGCCTTTTTCAAGCAGGTGAATAAGGTTATTTCGGGCTGTGAGTGGGCGGGTAAACCCCGCGAGTGAAGAAAGTGTTGCTGGAGCGCAGTCGGGGGCAGGGTGGGTTGACGCTGCTGAACTGCAATTACTACTGGGTGGCTAATAAAGCCATGATTAGAAAGTGGGTAGTGGGGGAGGGGGCGGTATCATGCAAAGACACAAGTCTGGGAGCACTGATAATGGCACCTCTTCAGTTCTCGCCGGCCTGATACTCCACATGTCTGCTGGTGGTAGCGGCTCTGAGAATCTGGGGGCAGTGGAGGAGATATAAGAGAGGAAAGTGGAGGGAGCATTTGTTTGGACCTCGATTTATAATCACCGGTTTGTACCGGGTAGGCTGCATGGTGGGTTCTGGAGATGGCAGGAATTTGAAGGATGGGGGATCTATTTATAGATGGGAGCTTCCCCAGCTTGAAAACCTTGGAGGATAAATTTGAATTGCCAGTAGGGAACAGGTATAGGTATTTGCAGGTGTGAGTCTTCTTGAGGAAGCAGGTTCCGGCCTTCCTGCTGCTGCTGCCTCCACGGGGGTTACAGGATAGAGTTGTGGGAGAGGGGAAGGTATCAGATATTTACCAGGAGCTTTGGGAGGCAGGGGAAACCCCAGTGGAGGAGCTCAAGGGCAAGTGGGAGGATGAGCTAGGAGGTGAGATAGAGGCGGGTCTGTGGGTGGATGCCCTAAGCGGGGTTAATACACCCTCATCATGTGCATGGCTTACGTGGCCACAATACAGAGTACTTTTTTTTCAAAAAAATATAATTTATTCATAAAATCTATAATAAACATTACAGAACATTTCAAATTGTCTTGACTACATTTCCATCAGAGTTACACATTCCCTTGACATTCTTTCATTCAGCTGGGATGACATTACACACATATCCCTCTTTGCGTTACAATTCTTTCTTAAATATTTACATTGTCATGTTTCTTTTATACATTGGAGTGTTAATGACACAGACCGAGGGGTTTTACAGTTACCAACCCCTCGGTGTACATTTGTTGGTAAGACCTTACACAGTGGTCTTTCCCCATTGCGCCTTGGCGGCAACTGCCCCAAGCTTGAGTGTGTCCCTCAGCGCGTAGTCCTGGACCTTGGAATGTGCCAGTCTGCAACACTCGGTCGAGGGCAATTCTTTGCACTGGAAGATCAGAAAGTTTTGGGCAGACCAAAGAGCGTCTTTCACCGAGCTGATGATCTTCCAGCAGCAGTTGATGTTTGTCTCGGTGTGTGTCCTTGGAAATAGTCCGTAGAGCACAGAGTCCTGTGTTACAGCTGCTCGGAATAAACCTTGACAAATACCACTGTATCTCTCTCCAGAACGTCTTTGCAAAGGCACATTCCACAAGGAGGTGGGTGACCGTCTCATTTACCCCACAGCCACTCCGAGGGCAGCATGCAACGGCGCTGAGCCTTCGGGTGTACATGAAGAATCTGACGGGGAGGGTCCTTCTCACCACCAGCCAAGCTAGGTCTTGGTGCTTGTTTGTAAGTCCTGGTGAGGAGGCATTCTGCCAGATGACTCTGACAGTCGGCTCAGGGAACGATCCAACGTCCTCCACAGTCTCCTTTTCCCTGAGGGCTTTGAGGACATTACGTGCTGATCACTGCTTCATTGCCTTGTGGTCAAAGGTGTTTTTCTTCAAACATTTTCCCACGAGGGACAGGTGGTACGGCACGGTCCAACGACTTGAAGCATTCCGCGGCAATGAGGCCAGGCCCATCCTTCGTAACACCGGGGACAGGTAGAACCTCAGTATGTAGTGACACTTGGTGTTTGCATACCGGGGGTCCACACACAGCTTGATGCAGCTGCACACAAAGGTGGCCATTAGGACGAGGGAGACGTTGGGTACGTTCCTCCCTCCTTTATCCAGAGGTTTGTGTATGGTGTCCCTTCGGACACGGTCCATCTTGGATCTCTAGATGAATTTGAAGATGGCCCGGGTGACTGCTGCGGCGTAGGGTCGAGTAATGGGCCAGACCTGCGCTACGTGCAGTTACACCGAGAGTACCTCACACCTGATGACCAGGGTTTTGCCTGCAATGGAGAGGGAGCGTTGCTCCCACCAGCCCAGTTTCTGTCTTACCTTGGCTATGCGCTCCTCCCAGTTTCTGGTGCATGCCCCAGCCGCTCCGAGCCATATCCCCAGCACCTTCAGGTAATCTGACCTGACAGTGAAGGGGACAAAGGACCGGCCGACCCAGTTCCCAAAGAACATGGCCTCGCTCTTGCCGCGGTTTACCTTGGCTCCCGAGGTCAGTTCAAACTGGTCACAGGCATTCAAGAACCTGCGTACAGACGCGGGATCCGAGCAGAAGACGGTGGCGTCGTCCATGTACAGGGAGGCCTCGCTCTTGCCGCGGTTTACCTTGGCTCCCGAGACCAATTCAAACTGGTCACAGGCATTCAACAGCCTGCGTACAGACGCGGGATCCGAGCAGAAGACGGTGACGTCGTCCATGTACAGGGGGGCCTTGACTTGCATGCCTCCGCTGCCTGGGATCGTCACTCCTCTTATTCCCAGATTCTTCCTGATGGACTCTGCAAAAAGGTTCTGTGCAGCACACAAACAGGGCCGAGGAGAGTGGGCAGCCCTGCCTGACTCCAGATTTGATCTGTAACTTTTCTGATTCCCACCCATTGATTGAGACTGAGCTATAGATGTTTGTGTAGAGCAGTTCAATCCAATTGTGAATTCCCTCCCCAAACCCCATTTTGGAGAGCACATCCATCATATAGGTGTGCGATATTCTGTCAAAAGCCTCCTCCTGGTCAAGACTGATGAGGCAAGTGTCCACCCTCCTGTCCTGCACGTAGGCGATCGTATCCCTGAGCAGCGCGAGGCTGTCAGAGATCTTCCTGCCGGGTACAGCACAGGTTTGGTCGGGGTGGATCACCGACTCCAGAGCAGACCTGACCCAATTGGCGATGACAGTGAAATGGGTTGCCAATTTTGAATTTCTTCCCTTTCCCCCTTCTGCTTGTAGATGAGGGTGATGATGCCTTTCCTCATGGATTCTGACATGCTGCCGTCCCGAAACATACTCTCGTACACTTCCAGCAGGTCTGGGACCATCCAGTCCCGCAGAGCCGAATACAACTCAGCCGATAAGCCGTCGCTTCCGGGAGTTTTACCCGTCTCAAAGGACTTGACGGCCTTTGTCAGCTCATCCAGAGTTAGCGGTTTGTCCAGGTTTTCCCACTCGCTGTCGCCCAAGACCTCCGTGATAGACGACAGGAAGGTCTGGGAAACAGTGCTATCTGTTGGCTTCAGATCATACAGGCCGGCATAAAAGGATTTACTGATCCTCAGGATGTCAGACTGCGATGACTTTACAGAGCCATCTTCTTCCTTCAGGCTGCTGATCACTGAGGTCTCTCTGTGCACCTTTTGGAAAAAGAAGCGTGAGCACTTTTCATCCTGCTCCACAGAGCGGACTCTGGAATGGAAGATAACCTTGGAGGCCTCCGAGGTGTAGAGCGAGGCTTGCTGGCTCTTCACCTCTTGGAGATCGTCCTTGACATCAACCCCCATCGATTGCAGCTAGAGCAAATTCTGCATACTTTTCTGGAGCCTGGACATGGCCCCTCATCTCTCTCTCTCACCTTTTGAACGCTTTTGAGGATGAAAAATCTTTTGATGTTCCCCTTGATTGCTTTCCACCAGAGATGTGGAGACTCAAAGAGGGGTTTCACGGTTCTCCAACCTTTGTAATCCCTTTTAAGTTCCTCGAGGTTCTCTGGAGTCAACAGTTTTACATTCAGCTTCCCATGTCCCCCTGCCCGCCCCCTGGATTTCCTGCAGGTGGCAGCCGGCCAGTAGGAGGCAGTGGTCAGAGAAGAACACCGGGGCAGCACGGTGGCGCAGTGGTAACACTGCAGTCTCACGGCGCCGAGGTCCCAGGTTCGATCCCGGCTCTGGGTCACTGTCCGTGTGGAGTTTGCACATTCTCCCCGTGTTTGCGTGGGTTTCACCCCCACAACCCAAAGATGTGCAGGGTAGGTGGATTGAACATGCTAAATTGCCCCTTAATTAGAGAAAAAATGAATTGGGTACTCTAAATTTAAAACATTTTTTAAAAAAAGAGAAGAACACCGGCTTAACGTCGGTGGACCTGACCGTGAAAACACAGGACACAAAGAAAAAGTCTATCCTGGAGCGGACGGACCCGTCTGGCCTTGAGTATCTACGCTGCACTCCGTCTGCAGGGTTGCTGAAGACGTCGAGCAGCTTGGCGTCCTGTACCGTTTCCATCAGGAGTCTGGACGTAGCGTCTAGTTTGCTGTCGGCTCTGCCGGATCGATGATGCAGTTGAAGTCACCGCCCAGAATGACCGGCTTGGAGGTGGCCAACAGCAGTGGGAGTTGCTGAAGGACTGCCAGCCGCTCAATCTTTACGGCCGGGGCGTACACATTAATAAGTCTGAGAGGGGCGTTTTTGTATTTGACGTCTGCTATGAGGAGGCGTCCACCCACCACCTCCATGAACATAGAACATAACAGCACAGGACAGGCCCTTCAGCCCTTGATGTTGTGCCGACCTGTGAAACCCCTCTAAAGCCTCTAAAGTACACTATTCCCTTATCTTCCATATGCCTATCCAATGACCATTTGAATGCGTTTAGTGTTGGCGAGTCCACTACTGTTGCAGGCAGGGCATTCCACGCCCTTACTACTCTCTGAGTAAAGAACCTACCTCTGACATCTGTCCTATATCTATCTCCCCTCAATTTAAAGCTATGTCCCCTCGTGCTAGACATCACCATCCGAGGAAAAAGGCTCTCACTGTCCACCCTATCTAATCCTCTGATCATCTTGTATGCCTCAATTAAGTCACCTCTTAACCTACTTCTCGCTAACGAAAACAGCCTTCTCTCTAACGAAAACAGCCTCAAGTCCCTCAGCCTTTCCTCATAATATCTTTCCTCCATACTAGGCAACGTCCTGGTGAATCTCCTCTGCACCCTTTCCAATGCTTCCACATCCTTCCTATAATGAAAAAAAAATGAAAATCGCTTATTGTCACGAGTAGGCTTCAATGAAGTTACTGTGAAAAGCCCCTAGTCGTCACATTCCGGCGCCTGTTTGGGGAGGCTGTTACGGGAATCGAACTGTGCTGCTGGCCTGCCTTGGTCTGCTTTCAAAGCCAGCGATTTAGCCCAGTGTGCTAAACAGCCCCGCTAAACAGCGGCGACCAGAACTGCATGCAATACCCCAAATGCGGCCGCACCAGAGTTATGTACAACTGCAACATGACCTCATGGCTCCGAAACTCAATTCCTCTACCAATAAAAGCTAACACACCGTGTTAGCAACCCTCTCAACCTGGGTGGCAACTTTCAGCAATCTATGTACATGGACACCGAGATCGGAGATGGTGAAATTGCCTCCTCGTAGCAGAATACCCAGGCCGCAGGAACGACAGTCGTTTCCTCCTAACCAGATGGATGGCCCATGGGACCACCAGCTCGACCAGCGCCTGTAGTTGCTGAGGTGCGGAATCCCACACTCCTGCAAGAACAGTAGGTCGGCTTTCACGCTTGCTAAGTAGCTGAGTGGCTACACATCGCAAAGTACCTTTAACGCTTCGCACATTAATAGATGCAATTTTAAACCCCATTTTTTTTTTAAAAGGTAGATTTACCAGTCTCAGAGTCCAGAGTCTACACAGTTGGGTTTTCCAGCTGTTCAATGTTCCCCAACATGTCGGTGGTGCTCGCAAACCATTGCACAGTTGCAGGGCTGAGAAAGCGGTCCTGGTCCGCACTGGGGGGTAGTGTAGACCTGGCGTCCGTCGTGGCAGTCAGTGGGTGTTGGTGTTACAGGCTGGTTTTCGCTTGAGTTGTTGCTGCTTCTTAATTTCTGGAGCTGGTCTGTGACCTTGTTTTCAATATCCAGCTTTGGTGGCCGTTGGTCACATTGCTGTTCCCATCGACCAGAGATTGGTGATCTCTGCGTGTTTTATTTTCTTTCCTGTCTGTGGTCTGGGGGGTCTGTGCATCCCATTCCACATTGGTACTTTGCCTCTTTGATTGAGGCCGATTCTTAGTTTGTTTTTCCTCATCGGAGGAGATGTCGGCGCTAAGGCCGCTAGCTGGAAGTTGTCGCTTTTTGCCATTCACCATCAGGGGTTTCTTCGGTTTATTTTTCTGTTTCCTCTTTCGTTTGTCCCTGTTCGGCATTTCACAGCGCCCTTTATTCTTCGTTCCGTCCTCTTCCATTGAGTTTTCCTCTTCAGATGAGGTTGGGGTTGAGTTGTCAGGGTGTGCTAGAGCCTCCACTTTTTGTTGAGAGCCCTTCTGTTGATTTTCAGCATTCTGTGCTGTGGTGTTTTTGTCGATGGAGGGTGCATGAACCTCCTCTGTGGTTGCCTTTTTGACTCCACCGCTGATGTTTTTTGCGTACGTTGCCCCACGCTTTGGGCATGCCCTGTAAAGATGGCCGGCCTCCCCACACAGGTTGCAGCATTTGTCTTCCTTGCAGTCCTTTGTTGTGTGTCCCTCCTGCTTGCAGTTTTTGCAGAAGGTGACGTTGCAGTTGGCAGCAACATGCCCCACGTAGTAGAGGTAGCCACGATTTCCTCCAATGGCGAAACTGGAGGGGGGGGATGTAGGATGGTTCCGTTGCCGTCCGTTCTCAGGGTCACCTTGACCTGGTGCCCACTTTTCCAGATGCCAAAGGTGTCCTTCAGTTGCACGCTGTTACTTTTCAGCTCGACGTACCTGGCGAGGAACATAAGCACATCAGACACAGGCACGTGGGTGTTGTACGTGTGCACTGTAACAACCCGGTTTTGCTGCGATGGTAGCGTGAACAGAGGCTCCGCAGTCAGGATATACAGGGGGCTCTGGTTGCCTTTTTCTTTGAACACGTTCAAGAATTTGATGCAAGCTGCAACACTCTTGAAGGTGACGTCAAAATATCCATTGTTGGGGAGGTTTTGCAGGCAGAAGATGTCTGATGCTTGAAACCCGCAGCACTCGAGCAGCACCCGCTTCACGAAGAAATTCCGATCCACAGGCGACTCCCCTTCCGACCTCTTCACTGTAACTCGGACAGTGTTTCGCACTCCCCAGCCTGGTGGTCAGGATGCAGCTGCAGCCATAGCTCACACGTGGAGTCTAAACTGTACCGGCGTTAGGCCTAAACCAGAGGCTTAGACCAGCATGAAGATCCACCAATAGCAGCGGAGCTCTGAACGTTTCCTCTTTGATGCCTTCAATCCCTCCGTGTTGTCCAATCCATGATCGACATCGAAATCCTCAGCTTCCCTCCATCAAGTAGACACTTTATCTTAGCCAAAAGGCCGAGAGTAATATATATTCAGGGGCACTAATTGGTGAGCAGCCTCATCATGTGCCAGGCTTAGCCTGATACAATTCAAGGTAGTCCACCGGGCACACATGACTGACCCGGATGAGCAGGTTTTTTGGGATAGAGAACAGGTGTGCGAAGTGCGCGGGAAGCCCAGCAAACCATAGCCACATGTTTTGGGCATGTCCGAAGCTCAGAGGATTTTGGCAGGGTTTCGCTGAGTCCACGGTACTAAAAACACAGGTGGTGCCGAGTCCGGAGGTGGCAATCTTTAGAGTGTCGGAAGAGCCGGGAGTTCAGGGGGCGATAGAGGCCGACGTCTTGGCCTTTGCCTCCCTGGTAGCCCGGAGACAGATCTTGTTAATGTGGAGGGACTCAAAGCCCCCGAGTGTGGACACCTGGGTTAGTGACATGGCTGGATTTCTCAGTCTTGAGAAAATAAAGTTCGCCTTAAGAGGGTCAAAGGTCGGATTCACCCGGAGGTGGCAGTCGTTCGTCGACTTTCTCAGGTAAAATCAAAATGTCAGCAGAAGCAGAATTCCAAAGTGGGGGGGGAGGGGAATGTTTACTGCACCATGTTCATGGCATTGTTATTGTTATAAAAACTTGCAAATACACTAATAAAAATATTTTTAAAAACAAATAAATATGGCGCCCAGTTATGACGATTGTCGTGTGCATTCCAGCCTGCCCCACCACGGGAGACATTACAAAACCCCTGGCTGCATTATTAATGATGCGGAAGCTGGAAGCTACCTCCGCAGGGGAGACATTCCCTTTCTCTGCCCCACCACGGGATTTAGTCCTGGATGGGAGAATTCTGCCCTGAGTCTCAGTAATGATGACCATGTCAATATCATTATCGTAAAAACTCATCTGGTTCACTAATGCCTTTTATGGAAGGAAGTCTGCCCAGTCTGGTCTACATGTGACTCCAGATCCAAGAAATGTGGTTGACTCTCAACGGTTCTCTGACATGACTAATCAATTGGTTTGAGGTCAATTAGGGATTGGCAACAAATGTTGGTCTTGCTGATGATACCCATGTTCCATGAAAGAGTAAAAGACCTGCAAAATCAGGTAAACTTCCTTTCCACAATCCTGTCATTTTAGTCTTTTGCGTAATCGTCACAACCCCACCAGGGTTTCCTCTGCCTCCCAAAGCTCCTGATAAATATCTGATACCTTCCCCTCTCCCGCAACTCTGTCCTGTATCCCCCATGGCGGCAGCAGCGGGAAGGCCGGAACCTGCTTTCTCAAGAAGTCTCACACCTGCAAATACCTATACCTGTTCCCTGCGCCACCCCTGCATTCTGATGCTCTCCTCAGCAAAACCCTTAGTGTCGTGTCTTTCATCCCACTTGTTCCCCAGCTGTGGTCCCTATTACCATTCCCAAAGTTCACGAGGTGTGAATGCGAACACCTGGCACAAAACTGATCTTGGTTATTCATAGTTATTAAACCCACAGGTGCTAATTCTGTATTTCCTGGATGTTCCACTTGTAATGCATGGCTTAAGTGGCCACAATACAGAGTACACCTGTGGCGCTAACAATTGCACTAAAAAACGTGAGACATGTACAATCGAGGCTTTATTGCTGTGTGATGCTATTCCTCCGGCTGCAACTGTAGAATAGGATCTGAGTGACTCACATGCATATTTATACACAAGCTCCCTGTGGGCGGAGCTAGTCGGCAGGGGCTTACTGGAGGAACCTGTATTACAGGTACAGCCATACAGCCCCCTACTGCTAGTACGCATATCTACAGTGGTTATCACCACAACACCATAGCCATTTTGTAGCAGAAAATTCCTGTTCATGCCTGTCATTTTTGATCACAATGGGTGGTAGCAGTACACAAATGACTTATTTGCAGTGGTGACTAAGTACAGATTTTACTCTACATAATTTAGGGCCGCCAAAGGGTTAAATCAATTCTCAATAAACATTTATGAAGTTGATTAGAAGCACATCTTGTACAGTATGTGTTGTGATGTTTATGGATCTATATTTCTCCTTGGTTTGAAAAAGTCATAGTAACAACATGTTATCTAACAACTTTGGTTACGAATAAGGAACTGATGTCATTTCCTATGGAGACAAACATTTTCTTTGTTTCAACACAAGAAGCAGGGTGAGGATTGGCCTCAAATGTTCTGGAGAAACTGAAGCTACAACATCCCCTTTTATTTTGCCTTCCACAGACGGCAACCGAAAGAAAAACATGTTGCAAAATCACCCCAGTTTGATGACCTAATCGGTTACAGGCAGGTCAGACACTGCAGCTATTGCAAACAATGTATTGCTGCAATTTCCATTTTCGTTAACTCCCGATTATTTTCTTTTTAAAATGTTCTATTTCTTTCTTTACATCCAATTCTTTAGCTGATATCCTACACGACTGTGACAGTTCCCATTTTTCATCTCACTTGCAGCCTCTGCTGTCGGTCTGGGAACAAATTCCCTGGTCTGATTTTATTTCTATCCAGTTGTAGCCTGAGAATCTCCTACAAAGGCATCTACTTCTCACTCCTGTACTGTTGCCTCAGGAGATATTTTAAAAAAACTTTTTGCTATTTTCCTTCCCAGTAGCTCAATGGTAAATGGAATTGATTTGAGCTCTACAGAGTAAGAAGGTCCCAGATTCTTCACAGAAACCATCATTTGGAGTTTCCAAAGTTCTGGGCATATTCCTCCCTCTTCACTGCAAATGACTGTGTTCCTTGATGATATCAATCTCGCCACCTATTGGGGTTAGCTAGAACTGCAGCAGTGAATTATACTTACGAATAAAATCAAAGAATGTAGTTAAAATTATTATAATAATATAATAATCTTTATTGTCACAAGTAGGCTTACATTAACACTGCAATGAAGTTACTGTGAAAAGCCCCGCGTTGCCACATTCCGGCGCCTGTTCGACTAAACTGAGGGAGAATTCAGCATGCCCAAATTACCTAACGGCACAGGTGGGATTCTCCGAGACTCCACGCCAAAATCGCAATCGGCGCAGGGGCGGAGAATGGGAGTCAAACCCGATATCCGGTCCGATGCCACTCCCACGATCCGTGCGCGAGGTCTCCGCAGTGCGGGTCGGGGGCCATTGACAGAGGCCCCCGGTGGCGATTCTCCGGCGTAAACTGGCCGAGTTCCTGACGGCGTGGTTCTAACCACGTTTTGACTGTCGGGAACGGCCAGAAGCGGCTGTGTAGTCAGTCCGTGGCCACCCTTGTTGGATGGCCAAGCTATTGACCGGTGGCCACCAATCTGTGGGGAGGAAACCCACGCAGACATGGGGAGAACGTGCAGACTCCACACGGACAGTGACCCAAGCCGGGAATCGAACCTGTGACCCTGGTGCTGTGAAGAAATAGTGATAGCCACTCTGCTAGCGTGCCGCCCCAATAAGTTTGTGATTATTCCAGTACTGGCATTGCCGGGATGGCAAGGTATTTCGTTCTATTTCCCTCCATTTCTTTTTGGCATTTGTCACTTATCAAAGGGCTGTAAATTATTCCCCATCCCTCACGCCACCTGGACTCGATGCCTCTGTTGCCATGTCAGTAGATGGGCCACTGGCCAGGTTGCTGTTCTGTGCCAGTGCTCTTACTGGCCAGCTGATGGCGCTACCCCAGTGTTTCACCCCTTTGGCACGAGAGAAGCGATTGCTGCTTGGTTCCCCTGCATTTCAGAGCTGGGAACTGAGAAGGATGGAGTTCAAATCTACACCTTTACACCCTGGCATGTGGATGCTCCAAAACTCAATGCCTCTGGAACAAAGTACAGCTTCAAATGTGCACCAACCAGAGAAGGGAAAAAAAAATTATGCTTAGGGATATTATACCCTTTAGAAAATGGGGCCCAAAACACAAAGGTGCTGACCAACACATAACAGCAATTCTCCCCGAGTGAATTGGTTACTGCTTAGCCACGAGGTCAATAGGCCCATCAATACACACATCAATAATTAACGACAATCTTCCAGGTGCCCTCCAATAATAATAATAAATTAAGAAAAATCTTTGGACTTTCCCTGGTGGAAGACCACGGGCAATAACCTTACCATGTAGATGTACTGTGAATGCTGCCTCATTAGCAAAAATAGTTCAAAAGAAAATGGGGTTTCAAGGAATTCATAGAATCATATAGAATTTACAGTGCAGAAGGAGGCCATTTGGCCCATCGAGTCTGCACCGGCCCTTGGAAAGAGCACCCTATCAAGGCCCTCTGCCCCACCCTACCCCCGTAGCTCCACCTAATCGTTGGATGCTAAGGGAAATTTATCATGGCCTATCGACATCCTAACCTGCACGTCTTTGGACTGTGGGAGGAAACCGGGGCACCCGGAGGAAACCCACGCAGACACGGGGAGAACATGCAGACTCCGTACAGACCCAGGCCAGGAATCGAAACTGGGACCCTGGAGCTGTGAAGCCATAGTGCTAACCACTGTGCTACCGAGCTGCCCTCCGTAACATAAGATCCATAACGAGCTTTTACATGCAATTGCCTTTTGATTCACAATACACTGTGCTAAGGGGAAGCTAGGTAGATAATGGAATAGAAAGGTATGGCGATAAGATGGGAGGAGGCTCATGCAGAGATTTAACAATGGCATAAACCAGTTGTATTGAATGAAATGACCTGTATCTGTGCTGTAAATTTAATATAATTCTTCAAATTTTAGAATAGTTCATTCTTTAAAAGGTTCTACCTATTTCACCTTCTACCCCCAAAATGTGAAGAGTGGCCTGTCCATTGAGGTAATCTTGTCAAAGTTATCTACAGCACCCAAATGTAAGTAGGGAACCACAGAGTCCCTTTGTACAGATGACATACTTGTGAGAACCACTTGGCCCAAAAGACTGGTCAGTGTGTGTACATCCAGCATTCTACATACACTAACACTTATAGTTCATATTATCCAGCAGTCAGCAAGCAGTATCAGGCTTCAGAAGTCCCAAGTCTCATGATACCCTTAAAAAAAAGATTGCTATAAAGAAGGCAGAACCAGCAGTCTGGTCCTGGTAAAGTTCTCTTGCTAATCTTGTAAAGTGATAATTGTATCCTGTGTTGTGCACTCCACTCCAGATTAGAGCACACAGGGAAGTCATTGATTGCTGGAACTCCCTTCCTGTTCCCATTTAGCAAATTGAGTCAATCTGATTCGGAAGTTACAGCTTGGCCAAGACTAATTTGATTGTAGTTGGCATGCTGCCTGGAGTCAAATAAATCAAACCAGATTAGTTTATTTTAGAGGGAAACTATTTTCAATGCTTTAGGATCAAAATCTTCCACTTGTCTACAAAAAAGTAATAAAAAGGAGAATTTCATTTTCTAAACAAACATGCTTCTGCAAAAAATGGAGCAATTTTCAACCATCCCTTTGAGAAAAAAGACTTCTGTGGAGAAAGTGTTGATGGTTTACAAACCAAACTTCTTGTGATCAAAAAAACAGAGCAAAGCCACACAACAGTGTTTGTTAAATTAAAATCTTTGCAGTTAATGTATTCCCTTAGCGTTGCCATTCCTAGTGGAGGCAATGAGCTGTCACCTTAAGGCCGGCTTTTTCTGCCAATAAGCAAACTTCAGAAAGATACGATTTGGCACAACAATAAACTGATTTTTTAAAAGTTGAGGTTTAAGAAAAGAAACAATTTTTGAACAAATGTAAAGCAATGTCATAGCGATAAACTTTTTAAAAAGATTAAGCAATAAAAATGATCAGACTGTTGGAGAATCAATGTATGAGGCGGGGAAGGAAGAGTGTGTGGGTGAATGCGTGTGTATATGATCAGGTGTGGAGGAGAGAGTGAGTGAGAAAACTGAAACTGGGCATTGGGCAGACTCGCACTCACCCACGCCCATTCAACCTGTCACACCAGGACACACACACACACACGCCATGACACACACCCACTGGTTTAGCTCACTGGACTAAATCGCTGGCTTTTAAAGCAGACCAAGCAGGCCAGCAGCAGGGTTCGATTCCCGTACCAGCCTCCCCGGACAGGCGCCGGAATATGGCGACTAGGGGCTTTTCACAGTAATTTCATTGAAGCCTACTCGTGACAAAAAGCGATTTTCATTTTCATTTCATTTAATTTCACACGCCACGACACACACGCCACGACACACACTCACGCCATCACACACACACACGCGCGCGACGACACACACACATGCCACGACACACACGCCACGACACACACACACACACCACCACACACACACACACACACACACCACGGCACACACCACGACACACACACACACACCACGACACACACACACCATGACACACACACCACGGCACACACATACACACATGCCACGACACACACACCACGCCACACATGCCACGACACACACATACACGCCACGACACACATACATGCCACAACACACACACACGCCATGACACACACACGCCACGACACACACGCCACAACACACACGCACCACGACGCACACACATGCCATGACACACACGCCATGACACACACGCCACGACACACACATTTGTAAACCATCAACACTTTCTCCACAGAACTCTTTTTTCTCAAAGGGATTGTTGAAAATTGCTCCATTTTTTGCAGGAGCATGTTTGTTTAGAAAATGAAATTCACCACACACACGCCACGACACACACACACACCATGACACACACACACGCCACGACACACACACACGCCACGACACACATGCCATGACACACACGCCACGACACACACACCACACCAGGACACACACCACGACACACACGCACGCCACGACACACACGCATATGCCACGACACACACACACCACACCATGACACACGCCATGACACACACGCCACGACACACACACGCCATGCCACGATACACACACGCCATGCCACGACACACACACGCCATGCCACGACACACACATGCCACGACACACACACGCCATGCCACGATACACACAGGCCATGCCACGACACACACACGCCATGCCACGACACACACACGCCATGCCATGACACACATACGCCATGCCATGACACACACACGCCATGCCATGACACACACACACGCCATGCCATGACACACATGCCACACCACACACACATGCCACTCCACACACGCCACGACACACACACCATCACACACACACCACACCACGACACACACACCATGCCATGAAACACATACCCACATGCCACGACACACACCCACACGCCACGACACACACCCACACATCACGACACACACCCACATGCCACAACACACACACACGCCACGACACACACACACATGCCACGACACACACACACACGCCACGACACACACACACATGCCACAACACACACACACACACGCCACACACACACGCCACGACACACACACACACACCATGACACACACACACACACACACCGACACACACACACGCCACAACACACACACACGCCACGACACACACACACACGCCATGACACACACACACATGCCACGACACACACACACACGCCACGACATACACACACCACGACACACACATGCCACGACACACACACACCACGACACACATGCCACGATGCACACATGCCGCGACACACACACGCCACGACACACATGCCACGACACACACACGCCACGACACACACGCCACAACACACACACATGCCACGACACACATGACACACACACACATGCCAGGACACACTCACGCCATGAGACACACGCCACAACACACACACGCCATGACACACACACACACGCCACGACACACACGCCACGACACACACACACACACCACGACACACAATCACTCATTCACTCACTCCCAGAGATGCACCCACACACACATTCACTCCTAGTCAGTCACTCACTCACTTCCACATATGCACACCTACAGTCACTCACTCCCTCCCTACACTCCCACACACACCCACCCACACAGTCACTCACTCACCCCACACACATCCACCCACAATTACTAAATCACACCCACACACAGTCACTCACTTCCCCCCACACCCACTCACTCCCACACACAGTCAGCCACTCACTCCCACACATAGTCCCTCACTCACTCCCCCACACAGTCACTCACTCACTCTCTCCCACACACACCCACCCACACAGTCACTCCACCCCCACACTCACTCCCACACACAGTCAGCCACTCACTCCCACCTACAGTCACTCACTCCCCCACACAGTCACTCACTCCCACCCACAGTCACTCACTCCCACCTACAGTCACTCACAGTCACTCACTCCTCCCAACATTCACACTCCCACCCACAGTCACTCACTCCCACACTCACTCACCCACACAATCACTAACTCCCCCCCAACATTCACTCACTCCCCCCACACTCACTCACTCCCACACACACCCACCCCCACACTCACTCACTCCCACCCACGCTCACTCACTCCCACACACATTCACTCACTCCTCTCCCACATTCACTCACTCCCCCCACATTCACTCACTCCCCCCCCCCACATTCACTCACTCCCACCCACACAGTCACTCACTGCACTCCCCCACATTCACTCACTTCCACCCACATCCACCCCCACACTCACTCACTCCCACCCATAGTCACTCACTCCTACACACACCCATCCCCACTCTCACTCAATCCCACCCACAGACACTCACTCCCACACACACCCACCCCCACACTCACTCACTCCCATACTCACTCAGTCCCACCCCCCATACTCACTCATTCCTACCCACAACCACTCACTCCCACATGGTCATTCACTCCCATACTCAGTCCCACCCCCCATACTCACTCACTCCCACAGACACCCACCCAGTCACTCAATCACTCACTCACATGCACAGTGGCTTACTCCGCGGCACATACATTCAGTTACTCATTAAATATGGCAGTCCCGCCAAAATGAAAAAATGTGACATTACCTGGGCTCGATTCAACTCTGGCCACCCGAGCCCGTCCACCAAGACCTTTCCCTTCCCAACCCCACCTTACCTGACTCCCAAACAATCTCCCTTGCCTCTGGGTCCCATTTGGTTCAGATCCGGGGGTACTGTATCGCCAATCTCGCGATGTAGGGCGCACAGTACGCTCGTTTTAAGCTCTACGTCCTCCCCGACCTCTGCGCCCCCCTACTGCTCGGATTGGACTTTCAATGTAACCACCAAAGCCTGACCCTACAGTTTGGCGGACTCTTGCCCCCCCTCACGGTGTGCAGCCTCGCGACCCTCAAGGTCTCCCCCCCTTCACTCTTTGCGAACCTCACTCCGAACTGTAGGCACATCGCCACCAGGAGCAGACGGTACAGCTCGCTAGACATGGCGGTTATCAAGTCGGAGTCCAGCGACTGTTGAGTGAAGTGATCAGCGAGGCCAGCAACAGCCCCTGGAGAGCGCAAGTGGTGGTCGTCCGGACCAGGGAAAAGAATCGGATGGTTGTGGGCTACAGCCAGACAATTAACCGATTCATGCAACTGGATGCGTACCCCCTCCCCCGCATAGCGGAGATGGTCAACCAGATCGCGCAGTACCGTGTGTTCTCAACGGTCGATGTGAAGTCGGCCTACCACCAGCTCCCAATCCGCCTGGAAGAGCGCCAGTACACTGCTTTCGAGGCAGCCGGCCGGCTCTTCCACTTCCTCAGAGTCTCCTTCGGCGTCACTAACGGAGTCTCGGTCTTTCAGAGAACGATGAACCGAATGGTGGACCAGTACGGTTTGCAGGCTACATACCCGTACTTGGACAATGTGACCATCATCCATCCATCGAGTCCATCCCCTTTCAGGTAGAGAGCGATGCGTCAGACGTCGCCCTGGCCGCCACCCTCAACCAGGCAGGTAGGTCAGTAGCATTCTTCTCTAGGACCCTCCACGCTTCCGAAATCCGACACTCCTCGGTCGAGATGGAAGCACAAGCCATAGTGGAAGCCGTGCGGCACTAGAGGCACTAGCCAGTAGGAGGTTCAGCCTCGTCACCGACCAACAATCGGTCGCCTTCACGTTTGACAACGCACAACGGGGCAAAATAAAAAGTGATGAAATCTTGAGGTGGAGGATCGAACTCTCCACCTACAATTACGATATCAAGTATCGTCCTGGGAAGCTCAACGAGCCCCCAGATGCCCTGTCCCGCGGCACATGCGCCAGCGCGCAAAATGACCGACTTCGGGCGATCCACAATGACCTCTGCCACCTGGGGGTCACCCAGCTTACCCACTTCATTAAGGCCCGCAATCTGCCCTTCTCCTCCGAGGAGGTCAAGGCAATGACCAGGGACAGCCAAGTCTGCGTGGAGTGCAAACCGTACTTCTACCGGCCAGACAAGGCCCGCCTGGTAAAAGCCTCCCGACCCTTTGAGCGCCTAAGCATTGACTTCAAAGGGCGCCTCCCCTCCACCAACCGTAATATATACTTCCTCACTGGTCATCGATGAGTACTCCCGCTTCCCCTTCGCTGTTCCCTGCCCCGACATGACCTCAGCCACCGTAATAAAGGCACTGCACAGCATCCTCACACTGTTCGGTTTCCCTGCCTACGTTCCAGCGACCGGGGCACATCGTTCATGAACGATGAGCTATGTCAGTACCTGCTCAGCAAAGGCATCGCCTCGAGCAGGACTATGAGCTATAACCCGCAGGGAAACGGGCAGGTGGAGAGGGAGAACGCGACGGTATGGAAGGCCGTTCTTCTGGCCCTCAGGTCTAGAAGTCTCCCGATCCCCCGCTGGCAGGAGGTCCTCCCCGACGCCCTCTACTCCATTACATCGCTCCTCTGAACGGCCACGAATGAGAGCCCTCACGATCGTTTGTTTATCTTGCCCAGGAAGTCCATCTTCGGGGTCTCGCTTCCATCTTGCCTGAATACTCTGGGACCAGTCCTTCTCCGGAGGCACATGAGGAGCCATAAGACCAACCCTCTGGTCGAGAGGGTCCAGCTGCTCCACGCTAATCCCCAGTACGCTTACATCACGCACCAGGACGGACGGCAAAATATGGTCTCCCTACGGGACTTGGCGCCAGCTGGTTTCCCTACCAACGCGCCCCCCCCTGCCTACATCCCCCCTCCCCGCTGCGCGCCGCTACCCACAGCACCCTGTACGCTCCCCTGGGTCTCCTGTATTGTCCCGCGCCAACACTGCTGCCACCCATCACCCCCCTGCCTACCCCCACACCCCAACCGTCTCTGACACACCGGACTGAGGCTCAAGCTCCAGACACAATGGCCCTGGAGTCACCACCTGCGGCAACTGTACCCGCCGCACCGCCAGAGCTGTGGAGGTCGAACAGAACGATCCGGCCTCCAGATAGACTGAATATGTAATGAACTCATGTCACCCCCGCTGGACTTGATTTTTTAACAGGGGTGAATGTGGTGAATGTATTCACCATAATGCATGCATGATACTGTAACCTATGACCTGGAAGTGGTGATATAAACTGTTTCCAGGTACTGTACTGTCACCCCGGTATGGCTCCACCTCTGGCTCCGCCCTCACCAGGGCCATATATAGACCGGCCGCGTGTGGGCGGCATTCATCTGTACAATTGACTCTGGCTAGGCAAGTTCATGACTAATAAAGCCTACTGTTCACTCGCTCTCTCTGCCTCTCAGTGAATTGAAGGTATATCAATAACATAGGAACTTGGAATTAGGAGCAGAAGGAGGCAATTCAGCCTTTTGAGCCTGCTCTGCCATTTAACCAGATCATGGCTGATCTCTTCGTGGTCTAAGATCCACCTCCCTGCCTGTTCCCCATATCCTTTTAACCTGTTTTTTTGATCAGAAATATGTCTATCTCCTTCTAGAAACCATTTAATAATTCAGACTCACCGGACTATGGGGTAGAAAGTACCACTTTTCACCACTCTCTGCGAGAAGTAGTTCCTCCTCATCTCAGGTTTAAATCGACCGCCGCTCAACCTATATTTGGTGTAGGTTTACTTTATCAGTCCCTCTTGGTATTTTATACACCTCAATCAATTCCCCCCTCTTTCTTTTAAACTCCAGCACGTATAAGCCCAAACTGTTCAATCTCTCCTCATAAGTCAACCCTTTCAACCCTGGAATCAATCTTGTGGATCTCCTGTGAACTTTCTCCAATACCACCACATCCTTCCTAAAATAAGAAGACCAAAACTGGACACAATACTCCAGATTGGTCTCACCAACACCCTGTACAATTGCAACAATACTTCTCTACTTTTATACTCCAGTCCTTTTGCTATAAATGCTAAAATTGCATTTGCCTTTTTTACTACATGTTTTTCCCATTGTTTGCAACCCCCACCACCAGGGAATCCAGAACAGGGGGCCGCTTGCAGTGGGACCGGAAGATCCCGCCTCCAGGGACAGCCGGAAAACTTTGTCCATAGTAACAGTGCAAAATGGCTTTCTACCAATGTTATGTTTTTTGGGTGATTTCCTGCACCATTCCTATCTGCAGCTGGACACTTCCCATAGAATCATAGAATTTACAGTGCACAAGGAGGCCATTCAGCCCATCGAGCTTGCACCGGACCTTGGAAAGAGCACTCTACTTAAGCCCCACACTTCCACCCTATCCCCGTAACCTTTTTGGACACTAAGGGCAATTTAGGATGGCCAATCCACCTGACCTGCACATCTTTGTACTGTGGGAGGAAACCGGAGCACCCGGAGGAAACCCACGCAGACATGGGGAGAACGTGCAGACTCCGCACAGACAGTGACCCAAGCCGGTAATGGAACCTGGGACCCTGGAGCCGTGAAGCAACTGTGCTAACCAATATGCTACTGTGCTGCCCATGGTTGATCACTCACTGGATCTTAAAGGGTAGGCAGCCTTATGCAAAAATAATTCATTCCACAAATGTAGATTTTCCATTCCATCGAGCCACAATTAATTTGTTCCCAGTACGTGTATTTTCCTTTGAAATATGGGGCACGATTCTCCGCTGCCCACGACAGGTCGGAGAATAGCAGGAGGGCCTTCCCGACATATTTCCCGACCTCCCGCTCCCCCCCCCCCCCCCCCCCCCCCCCCCCACGGCCGCCCCACCACACGAATCGCTGCACGCCGTTTTTTACGGTGAACAGCGATTCTCCCCTGGCCGATGGGCCGAGTTCCCAGGCCTTTACGGCCGTTTTCACGAATGCAAACACACCTGCTCTCACCGTTCATGAAAGCGGTCGCAAAGTGCCGTCCCGGACAACCATGGCACCGATTGGCACGGCCGCACCACAGCCGTGCCAAGGGTGGCATGGGCCCGCGATCGGTGGTCACCGATCGCGGGCAATGGGTCCGATACCCATGCACTCTTTGTTCCTCCGCCGCCCCACAGGATCAGTCCGTGGGGAGGCTGAGGGGCATGACGGCCCATGCATGCGCGGGTTTGACGCATATGCGTGATGACATCATCCGCGCATGCGCGGCTGATGTCATCGTGCGCGTTACCGCCGTGACACTTGGCGCGCGGGCTTAGCGACGGTTGCTATGCCCGCGATGCCGTTCTTCACGGGGCCGCGCTGCTAGCCCCGCCCGGGGGTGAGAATCGGGTCCCAGGAGGGGGCGCGCAGGCTGCCGTGAAACACGGCCAGTTTCACGGCAGCCTTTACGACTCTCCGCATTTGTGGAGAATCGCACCCATGGTACTTCTCTACATCACAATGCTGGATGTCTGTTGTCAATGTTTTTTTTTCCAAATTAAGAGGCAATGTACCGTGGTCAACCCACCTACCCTCACATCATTGCGTTGTTGGGGTGAGACCCACGGCGTCAGGGGAGAACGTGCAAACTTCACGCGGACAGTGACCCAGGGCCGGGATCAAACCCTGGTCCTCACGCTCTGAGGCAGCAACACCGATAACTGTGCCACCGTGCCGTCCCTGTCTGTTGACAATGTGCAACACGACCATTGCAGCAATGGTGAAAAAATGTAACCGTTGCCATATTTTTCAAATATGCACTTCCATTTTTGGGGCATGTCCTTCTGAGGACTGTTATTGCTCCTGATGTAAAATCCAACACCAGAAACCTGGTGCTAAAATGCTCTTTCCAGGAATTACTCAACTCTGAAAGAACAAAACTTTGCATTCTGCTGTTCGTTATTTTGCACAAATTAATATTATCCAAAAGTTTCACATCTCACCACTACCCCAGCAAAATCATGCCTATTAAATTCCTGGTGACAGCACTCTGAATTAGTGATGCTGTGTGTGGTGACAAAGCAACAAATGAAAGGAAATATCCTGATGGTTCAGTGGGTAAAATAATGTAAATGTAGAAAGATCTATGGGACTAACACTACATAAGAGTTGACAATAATTTGAATATATTAAGGGAAATGTTCAGAACTCATTGATGTGTGAACATAATTTGACTTCCTGGTTTCCTGAAATCCTCTGCCAATAACACCACATAGCTTGACTACACTACACTGTATGTTTCAGCTTCATTGCATTCCATTCATTCAATCATTTCCAAGTTCTAGATAACCCATTTCAGCTGAAAGTACCCATCCACCTATCTACTGATGTTAGTCGGTTGAGTTTCAGAACTGTTCCTCAACTTTACTCTGCTGCTTTATTAGGCCCTGATGGAAATCAACCTTCCCTTGCCTCAACCTGTCTACTGCTGATGCATTCATCCACACCTTCCTGACCAGCCACCAATCTTGAACTGTAACCTTCAGCTCATGCTGCCCATATCCTATCCTATCCTATACCAAGTTCTTGCTGATCACTGTTGGATACCAGACTCCATGCTTCCAATTTACAATTCTCACTCTTGTGCTTAAGTTACATTGGGGCCTTGCCCGCTTTACCTCTATATTCTTTCAGCCCCCTCTCAGTCAGTTCCTATGACTCTTTATTTAATGCATCCATATCTACCTAAAACCCACCATTCGTGGTTGTGCCCTATGAATTCGCACCCTAAACCCTCCTTCCTCTCCACTTACTTCAACATTTTCAATAATATTAATAATCTTTATTATTGTCACATGTCAGCTTACATTAACACTGCAATGAAGTTACTGTGAAAATCCCCTTGTCTCCACACTCCGGCGCTTGTTCGGGTACACTGAGGGAGAATTCAGAATGTCCAATTCACCTAACCCGCACATCTTTTGAACTTGTGGGAGGAAACCGGAGCACCCGAAGGAAACCCACGCAGACACGGGGAGAACGTGCAGACTCCGCACAGACAGTGACCCAAGCGGGAATTGAACCTGGGACCCTGGCGCTGTGAAGTGCTAACCACTGTGCTACCGTGTTGCCCCAGACCTTCCAAAAAACCACCTTTTAAATCTAGCTTCTGATTACGCCTTCTAATATCATGATCACTGTGTGCACTTGGGCCTGATTACACTTCTTGATTATAAAGTTGCTGCACGCTGTTGATGAATTTTCCACAAATTGTTGAGTAACTTTGCGCTCTGGTTTCTATTTCCGATTGTTTCGGCCTTTGCCTTTCCAGCCCAGTCACTTCACCTGCCCCATTCCCAAACCTACATCAGAGTAACACTATGAGAATATGACGAGGATTAGAAGTTAGTTTTTACTGATGGATAAACTGACAATGTTAGAAGTTGACCCCATTGCTTTTTGCTCTCCTGAAGAAAACTGATGTGGTTGATGTACAAATAAAGCTGGATTCCATTCAGTAACCCACTTCACAATTTCCGGGAGTCAAACATTAAACTGTTAGTGCCAAAAATGCATAAATTATGGTCGTGCTCCGCTAAAAATAAAAATTGGATATTGAACTGAGAGTTTCCAGTTTTGTGTAGCTGGCAAGGGAAGGGAAGTGGATCACTATTATTGTTATAATGTCAACAGCTATTTGATCTGTTTTCTACTGATTTAACATTTTTCTTTTTCATTCCAGCCATTCCAATGCTTGTTCAAATATAATTGTGCAGTTTTCATGCATTGGACTCATGCCCAAGGGGGCCAGATTGAGGACTAGGTCTAAGCCTTGGCCTGCTTTAATGTTCCAGTGAAATCCAACTCAGGCTGGAGGAATAGCACAACATCTCCTGATTTGCTGTTTTACAGCCTTCTGGAAAACATTGAGTTCAACAACTTCAAACTGTAAACCCTGTTCTCCATTTTTAATTTTATTCCCCCCAGCGCTAGTCTGTATCTCATTCTCCCGTTTTTTCAGACAGAAAAAATCTTCATTCTGCTATTAACACTTAGTCGGCACTAATGCTTTGTGGCTTTAATACCATAATAGGGGCTAATATAGCGCAGTGGGCTAAACAGCTGGCTTGTGATGCAGAACAATGCCAGTTCAATTCCCGTACCGGCCTCCCCGAACAGGCGCCGGAATGTGGCGACTAGGGGCTTTTCACAGTAACTTCATTGAAGCCTACTTGTGACGATAAGCTATTATTATTGTTAATTACCACTCTCTTTGCCTTGTGTTCCATGACATATTTGTCATTCAATCTCCCCCACCCAACCTAACCCTGATTTTCTCTTTTGCCCCACCTGTCTCTCCCCCTTTTTCAACAACTTAAACCCATCACAAGCTGAATTCTCTTCAGTTCCGAAGTGTTAACTCTGTTTCTCCCCTCACAGATGCTGCCAGACCTGCTGAGTTTTTCCAGAACTTTGCTTTTATTTTCAAAAAGAATTTCAGCACCTGCAGTATTTCGCCTTAATTTTAGGAACCAGACTGAGTCTGTTGTTCAGTTCGATTTCCTGTGTTCAATTTAGAACAGTTAATGTCACATGGAGGCCTGGTTTCAGGTGGAGTCCCAGAATCTCTGAATACCGTCCCGATGTGTTACCCTTGTCCTATGAAGGGCAAATAGGTTGAAGCACTTGTCGTCCGTGCCTCAAGCTTCTGCTTCAAAAGATGTGCCCAGGTGTAAGAGGAGCTGGGAAGCTTGCCTGTTTCATATTGGCGAGTTCAGTCAATTGCAGAAGTACAACACCTTCCTTTAGTTTGAATTAGTTGTCCAGGAATGGGCACCGCCAAATGAATAAAGGTTTTAATTGGATTGGATTGGATTTGTTTATTGTCACGTGTACCGAGGTACAGTGAAAAGTATTTTTCTGCAAGCAGCTCAACAGATCATTCAGTACATGGGAAGAAAAGGGAATTAAACAGAATTCAAGAAAATACATGAGAATACATAATATGGCAACACAATATATGCAATGTAACTACATAAGCATTGGCATCGGATGAAGCATACATGGGTGTAGTGTTAATGAGCAGGGCCGGCTCAAGATACCGGCAACTCGGGCAGTCGCCCGGGGCGCCATGTGCCATCAGTACTGAGGTTGTAAGATTCTAAGGACGATCTGCGCATTTGCAACATGTTGCCTCCGCTTGATGGCAGCTACGCATGCTCAGTAGCTGCCCACGCGCAGCCCGGAGTCACGTGGTGTGCTCCTTCAGCCCCGGCCCCGCCCCCTGTGCGGCCGCCATGTTGATTGGCCTCGGCCGCCTGCCGGTCTGGTTCAGCCGCTGGCGGCTGCTCAGTGTCTGTGTGAGGCAGTGGCTGCATGGAGGGTCCTCGGCAGGAGGAGGGCCGCCGAGGGGAGCAGGAAAAGGCTATCCGCGGCGGGGAAAGGTGATGGAGCGCAGCGCTGGAGGCCTTTAAAATTGGCACTTCTAAGGACGCCGAAGTTCAGCTTGCCCGGGGCGCCAGCAACCCTAGGGCCGCTGCTGTTAATGAGGTCAGTCCATAAGAGGGTCATTTAGGAGTCTGGTGACAGTGGGGAAGAAGCTGTTTTTGAGTCTGTTCGTGCGTGTTCTCAGACTTCTGAATCTCCTGCCCGATGGAAGAAGTTGGAAAAGTGAGTAAGCCGGGTGGGAGGGATCCTTGATTATGCTGCCTGCTTTCCCCCGGCAGCGGGAGGTGTAGATGGAATCAATGGATGGGAGGCAGGTTCGTGTGATGGACTGGGCGGTATTCACGACTCTCTGAAGTTCCTTGCGGTCCTGGGCCGAGCAGTTGCCATACCAGGCTGTGATGCAGCCCGATAGGATCCTCTCTATCTGTAAAAGTTGGTAAGGGTTAATGTGGACATGCCGAATTTCCTTAGTTTCCTGAGGAAGTATAGGCGCTGTTGTGCTTTCTTGGTGATAGCGTCGACGTGAGTGGACCAGGATAGATTTTTGGTGATGTACACCCCTAGGAATTTGAAACTGATCCGCTAGGAGGAAACAAACATGTAGCTGCCTTTTGTTCTTGCTGTTGGAGGTGGGAATTGGATTCAACAGCAGCCAACTTCAAAGAATATGTCTAAAATATTAGCTAAGTAGAAATCATTAAAAATAATGGGTGGGATTCTCCGTCCGCAGGACGCCAGTCTGTGTTCCCCGATGTAACGAAAAATCAGGCGTCGGTGCAAAATCGGGATTGGCGCTGGGCTGCCAGCAGAAGCACGGAACTAAATGCAAATAAATAGAAACTTACATAGAAAATAGAAGCAGGACCAGGCCATTCGGCCCTTCATGTCTGCTCTGCCGTTCATTTTGATCATGACTGCTCATCCCGCCTTTCTCCCCACCTACCCATATCCCTTTAGCCCAAAGAGCTATATCTAATTCCTTTTGAAATTACACAATCATTTTGCCTCAACTACTTGTTGCGGTAGTGAATTCCACAGATTCACCTCTCTCTGGGTGAAGAAATTTCTTCTCACCTCAGTCCTAAAAATACCCCTTATCCTCAAACTATGACCCCTGGTTCTGAGTCCCCCACCATCAGGAACATTCTTTCTGAATCTACCTTGTCGTAATGACCCATCTGCATCTATTTAGTGGGCCTGGCGCCCAGTTCTCCGCCCTCCAGTGATTCTCCGGCCCCCGAGGCTGGGAACCAGCTCGCGTTGGGCCCCGAGGTCCACTAAGCCAAGACTACGATGGTAGACACCATCCAAGCCCATTCCCCCTCCCCACAACACCGCAAATCAGCACCACCTCAACATCGCACAGCAGTTTCCAACCCCCAGTTTGCCTCGGTGACCCCCATCTCCAAGTATGGGGTGACCCAGGACCCCTGTAATAAGGGACCCCCTCCGGGACCCCTGTATTAGGGGGACCTTCCCAGAGACCCCTATGAAAGTGCACTCTGCATTCCAATCACTCAAACGTGTGATTTCACTGCTCTTTCATCTCTTTGAATGGGCAATATTTACACCACTTTGGCCACTGAAGCCTGAAGAGTTATGAATGGATCAAAGCTGCAGATGGTTTGTAGTAGCTGAACAACACAGCCACGACTCGAAATCTATGAATGGCTTGCAGCTAATGGACACAGGCACAGACCTCTTTCGAGGAATGGACATGTGGAGCTGCAAAGTAAATATTACAGCTACAGTGCTTCAGACCGCCCTTTCTGGACTGCTCTCTTGATTCCAGATAGAGGTCTATTTCTGGAGGGGGGTCTGTGTGTGAGGGGGGGGGGGGGGGGGGGGGAGGAGGTCCCTCTATTACAGGGGTCCCTGGGGGGGGTCCCCTATTACAGGGGTCCCTGAGGGCGGTCCCCTATTACAAGGGTCCCTGGGGGGGTGGGTGCAGGTTGGGTCACCCCTGTACTTGAGGGTAGTGAGGGCACCCAGGCAATCCGGGGGTGGGGTGCTGCTGTTGCGGGGTGGGGGGTGGGAGAAGAGATTCAGGGCCAATTTGAGGTGCGGAGGGGGATGGCCGGCTGCGGGACCTCGCTATCAGTTTGCCCGCTCGAGATGGCGGCCCGATAGCGGGATTCCCCTGAGAATCCCTTGTATTCTGCACCATGCATAAATCTGCATGGCGTGGGACACTGAATTGCAGCCGCTTTACAGGCCCAAGGGGATCGTAAAACTGGTGCAATTCAGCTCTGGTGGGAGAACACATTCTCCCATATCTTACAGTCTCATCGCTCTCCCGTCACATATCTAGTTGCAACATGGAACCCATTGCATCATTTGCTTCAGCGGTGACTGTCCCGTTTGGCAGCAATTACTCATATTCTTATTAACTTATTTTTAACTTAATATCCCCTCTCACAACTTCAGCCCTTCATCAATGCTGTTAATCCCCTTCGTAGTTTTCAAAACTTGCTTCAGGCAGTCTCTTTTTCAAAGAAAACTGATCAACTTCCTTAACCTTCCCTCATAACTTAAATTCCTGATGACCGGAATCATCAGAGTTACCTCCCAGGAAGTAAGAGTTTTCCAACAATGAGATGAATAAAATATAATCCTAGGAGACAATAAATACAGTCCAGTTATAAATATGATTCATTTCCCTTCTTCTGCTTTCTATTTTTGATGTACCGATTCCCAGTGCGAATTTCCAATAAATATGGATCAAACACTCCAATTTGGCAGATTCTGTCATCAACTTCAAAAAGACCTGGAATTGCCCGGGACAGAGGAAGCCCACCCGTTTTCTCGAAGGGCAGTTCTGTTAGTAACAGAGCCCTACTCTTTCCCTGTACACCTAGAATTGTTACTTCTCTAAATCCCAATCCAATGGTCTTTCGAAGGTTACAATTAAATCTGTATTCACAACCCTATCGAGCAGTTGTTTCCAAATTCTAATTATTTAAAAAAATATTTTTATTGGGTTTTCTGGTATACATAACATAATCAAATTCTTTTTTTTTTAAATAATTTTTATTCAAATTTTCAACAAATTTTAACCAACAAAACAAAGAAAAACAGTAACCCCCGCCAAATACAAAAGCAATAAATTAACAAAAATAATGAGCATGAAACCACACACCCATCCCCATAGCGAACAAGTGATTGTAAACACGTCGATCAAATTTCCTCTTAGCCTTCTCTCCTCTAAGGAAAACAACCCCAGCTTCTCAGTTTACCTATGTAAATGTAATCTCTCATTCCTGGAATAATTTTAGGAATTATCTTCTGTACCCTCGCCAAAGCCTTCGCATCTGCCCTGAAGGATCACATGTACTCTATTAACTGCTTTGTTAACCTTGGTCCTGCCTCACCTTCAATGATTTGTTGCACACTTACTTTCAGATTTTCATGCTTTTTGCACCATCATTTAGATTGTATATTTTCTCTCATTCTTTGCAAAATGTATAATCTCACTTTTCTGCATTGAATTTCATCCATTTAATTAAAATGTCAGAATTGTTGTGCACACAAAAGTCTTTTTTGACTTTCTTACAATTTTTCCCCTTCTCGCTTTCATTGGCTGGCTTCCTGTACAGTGCCCAGAGTAAAGGAACTTTTTGGAAGGCAAACTGCATAGGAAACTGCCAAGGGGCTTCAAAGAATCCCTACAGCGCCAAAGGAGGCCGTTCGGCCCAATGCATCTGCACTGACCCTCGGAAAGAGCACTGTACCTAGCCCCCCCCCCCCCCCCAACCCCCCACTGCGCTTACTTTATAACCCCACCTAACCTACACATCTTTGGACACTAAGGGACAATTTAGCATGGTCAATCCACCAAACTTGCACATCTTTGGACGGTGAGAGGAAGCCCACCCAGACACTGGGAGAACGTGAAAACTCCACACGGACAGTCACCCAAGGCTGGAATAAAACCGTGGTCCCTGGCGCTGAGGCAACAGTGCTAACCACTGTGCCCCCAGGCTGTAAAGAGTGTGACTTCAGTGAGGCGAGGGGATAAAGAATGAGACTTGAACAAGGAGTAAAGACTGAGACTTGAGAGAGGAGAGGGGTATATAGAGTAAGACCTCAATGAGGAGAGCGGGATATAAAGAGCAAGACTTCAGCGAGGAGAGTGGGTTATGAAGAGCAAAACGTCAGTGAGAAGAGAGGGACTGTAAAGAGTGAGACTTTGTTGAGAAGTAACGGACAAGATGGAACTGGGTGAAGGTACGGCAGATACACTGACCTGCTTAGGACCTGCAGAGGAGCACCTTCAGCCTCAACCACATGCTGAATTAGAGAAAAAAATTCAAACAGAAAAGACGGAAGTCAATTGGTTGGTGAGGCTGCTGTTAGGAACTGTTTTCATGGAGCTGGAATTTAGAAAAATGTAAATATTTAAATAACCCAAAAAGGACCTACCTTAAAATTAATTTAGAGACACTAACAGAAGTGATGTCAGAATCGAGTGAGTCCATTATTTATTTTATTCTTAAATGGTAGCATTTATTGTATTACTAAGGTTTCAATTCGTAGTGAAAGTAAGGTGATGAATGTAAGTCAAAATTAATTATGATACAATAAGAATGGAAGGGCAGATGATGGGCTAAGCCTGCAGGATGTGGGAGCTCCTGGATGCCAGTGTGATCCAGGGCAAACATGTCTGCAGTAAGTAACTACGGCATGAGGAGGTTAGGCTCTGATTCATTGAGCTGGAGGCTGAGCTGCAGACACCACAGCATATCAGGGAGGGAGATTGTAACCTGGACACTTTGTTCCAGGAGGCAGTCACACCCCTTAGGGTAGCATTTTCTGCTTTGGCTAGTGGTCAGAGCAGGTTGGTGTGACTGCAAATGAGGTAGGTAAGGGGATTGAGAAGGTAGAAGTGGAGGCACCTCAACCCTGGCAATTGTCCAACAGGTTTGAGGCTCTTGCAACCTGGACAAACGAGAGTGAAGAACTGAGGGATGGATGGGCAAATTGACCATTGCACCATGGAATAGGAAACAATTCAAGCGGGTAGAGCTAATAATGTAATGGTAGTGGGAGACAGTATAGTCTGTAACCAAGAGCGCATGTCCTGATGGCTGGGTTACCTGCTTGGTGCCAGGGTTCAGGGCATCTGCTCTGTGCTAAGAGGAACTTGGTGTGATGGGGGAGGATCCAGTGGTCGTGGCATTGGTACCAACGATATACGTCGACCTAGGGAGGAAATTCTGCTCCAAGGGTATGGGCAGCTAGAGGCTAAATTAAAGAGTAAAACCGCAACGGTAATAATCTCTGGATTCCTGAGGCACTGGCACCAGTACTGAGGAAAGCGGAAGCTGTACCATTAGGATTGTTTTCCCTCAACCATGTTGGAGCAGTGTTTGGGCAAATCATAGAAAATAGGAGCAGGAGTAGGCCATGTGACCCCCGTGCCTGCTCCACCATGCAATATGGCCATGGCTGATCCTCTATCTCAACGCCATACTCCCCTTCTCTCCCCATATCCTTTGACACCTTTAGTGTCTAGAAATCTGTTTCCTTCTTAAATATATTCATTGACTTGGCCGCCACAGCCTTCTGTAGTAGAGAATTCTGCAGGTTCGCCATCCTCGAAGTGAAGACATTTCTCCTCATCTCAGTCCTAAATGACCCACCCCATATGCTGAGACTATGACCGCTTGATCTAGATTCCGCTCGTCCGTCCGTCCCCCCCCCCCCCCCCCCCCCTCCCCCCGCCATCCAGAGGAAACAATATATCTAAATCCAGTGTATCCAGCCCTATCAGAATTTCACTCATTTCAATGAGATCCCCTCTGTTTTCTAAACTCCAGTGAATACAGGCCTGGTTAACCCAATCTCTGCTCATACAACCCTGCCATCCCAGGATTCAGTTGGTACCTATGCCACAACATTGAATCCTCCCCCTCCCACGTTCCTCTCTGGCAAGTATATTCTTTCTGAACTAGGAAGATCAAAACCCCAGGTGGAGTCTCATTAAGGTGCTGTACAGCTGCAATAAGACATCTTGCTCCCGTACTCAAGTCCTCTTGCAATGACAGTCAACATATTGGCATAGGGTTAGTAGTTAGCACTGCTGTCTCACAGCCTCAGGGACTGTTGACCTCAGTTGACTCTGTGTGGAGTTTGCACATTCTCCCAGTGTCTGCATGGGTTTCCTCCGGGTGCTCTGGCATCCTCCCGCAGTCCAAAGATGTGCAGGTTAAGTGGATTAACTATGCTAAATTGCCCCTTAGTGTCCAGATGTTAGGTGATATTACGGTGATTGGGGGAGGGGGGGATTGGGCCTCGGCAGGGTGCTCTTTCAGAGGGTCAGTGCAGACTACATGGGCCGAATGGCCTCCTTCTGCACTGCAGTGATTCTATGATACTATCATCCTTCCTAACTGCTTGCTGCACCTGCATGTTATATAACCAAGACAGCAGAGTGAGAGCTTCAAATTAATTGGTGGAGGAAGGGAAGATGTGATAATCTAAACAGAGGAAAAGCTAAGCGAGCAATAAGGGAAATGGTTAACAATGTGACAGGAAGGGACAGAGTGTACAAGCATGAAAGCATGCCAGCAGTTAAGGATAGAAATTGTGAAAATAACATAAGAGAATTAAAGGCACTCTATCTGAATGTACAGAGCACTTGCGACAGTAGAAGTAGATAAACAGATATGGCCTAATTGCCAGTAGAGAGACATGGCTGCAGGGCGACCATGGCTGGGAACTGAAAGTTTAAAGGCATTCATCATTTAGGAAGGATAGACAGAAACTAAAAGGAGATGGTATCACACTGTTAATATAGGATGGGATCGGTACATTAATGAGAGAAGATCTAGATTGAGAGATTAAGATATAAAATCAATTTGCGTGGAGCTAAGACACAGTCAGCGGCAGCAAATATTGGTAGGAATTGGTTAAGGGCCATCAAATAGTAATGGTAATGTGGGGCATGGTATAAATCAAGAAATTAGAGGTACATCCTCCCCGTGTGTGCGTGGGTTTCCTCTGGGTGCTCCGGTTTCCTCCCACAGTCCAAAGATGTGCAGGTTAGGTGGATTGGCCATGCTAAATTACCCACAGTGTCCAAAATTGCCCTTAGTGTTGGGTGGGGTTACTGGGTTATGGGGATAGGGTGAAGGTGTTGACCTTGGGTGGGGTGCTCTTTCCAAGAGCCAGTGCAGACTCGATGGGCCGAGTGGCCTCCTTCTGCACTGTAAATCCTATGATGTAACAATCTACATATGGACTGGGTAAACTAATTAGTTCATTATAATTGAACTAATTAGCATTAATTCGGAGGAGAACAGATTCCTGGGGCGGTATTCTCCCGTACCCAGCGGGGCGGGGGGTCCCGGCGGGACGGAGTTGCGTGAACCACTCCGTCATCGGCCCACCCCAAAGGTACGGAATCCTGCGCACCTTCAGGGCTAGGCCGGTGCCGGAGGGCGCCCCGCCGGCCGGCGAGAGTCCGCGCATGCACGGGTGCGTCAGCGGCTGCTGACGTCATCCCTGCGCATGCACAGGGCGGTGGTCACCTACGCGTCGGCCATCGCGGAGGCTGACATGGCCGACGCGTAGTAAAAGAGTGCCCCCACGGCACAGGCCCGCCTGCCGATTGGTGGACCCCGATCGTGGGGCAGGTCACCGTGGGGGCACCCACAGGGCCAGATCGCCCCGCGCCCCCCAAGGACCCCGGAACCCGCCCACGCCACCAGATCCGCCGGTAAGGGACCTAGTCTGATCCGTGCCGGCGGGACCAGCAAAAAAACCAGCGGGACTTCGGGCTGGAGACTTCGGGCAGCCCCGGGGCCCATTGAGTCGCGGCAGTTCCCGCCATTCTCCAGGGCGGGCGGCGGGACTCACGTCTCACCGACTTTGGGAAGGTCGGCGAATTTGGCGGCCGGTGGGGGCGGGATTCACGCCGATCCCCGGCGATTCTCCGACCCAGCCAGGGGGGGCGGGGGTTTGGAGAATCCCGCCCCTGGTATGTATATGCAATGTTTTTCTGGAATAGTATGTTGAGGAATTAACTATGGAACGGACTATTTGTGATAATATTGTGAGTGAGGAAGTGCTAATTAACAATCTCATTGTAAATGAACTTTTAGGGAAGAGTGACCATAATATGTGGGAATTTTGCATGAGACTTGACAGTGATGTAATTTAATTTGGAACTAGGGTTTTTAGCCCAATCTAAGCAAACTAGGAAGGCATGAGGAGCAAGTTGGCTGAGGTAGAATGTGGAACTACATGAAGAGCTACAGTGGTAGACAGGTAATGGCTAGCATTTAAAGAATCTATAAATGGTTTGCAACAAATTTACATTATTTTAAGACACAAAAAGCTAAAAGCAAAGTGATCCAACCATGGTTAACTGGAGAACTTAAAGATTCTATCAGAAGAGACAAAGTTGCAAAAAGTAATAAAACTGAGGATTGGGAGCATTTTAAAATTCAGCAAAGGAGAACCAATGAATTGATAAAGAGAAAATAATGAAAGTAAAACTAGCGAAGGACATGAAAATGGACTGTAAAAGCCTTTATAGGTATGTGCAAAGGGAAAGGCTAATAAAGACATATATGGACTAATTACAGGCAGAGAATGGAGAATTTATAATAGGTAATAAGAAAATAGCAGAGAAACTGAACAAATACTTTGGTCGAGATTTTCCACCCATGGCAGGAATCAATGCATGCAGGACCAGAACCTGTGGGGAGCATCATGGAGATACAAAAAAACCTTCTTGAAATATTGGGGACCTAAAGGACCAGTGAGAGCGAGGACCTGAACAAAATTAATATTAGTAAAAAATTAGTGCTGAAGAAATTAATAGGACTGAAAGTTGATACTGGATCCAATGATCAACATCCTTGAGTGTTAAAGGGGCGGCTGTAGAGATAGTGGATGTATTGGTGATCACCTTTCAAAATTCTATAGATACAGGAACGGTGCCTGTGGATTGGAAGGTAACAAATATGACCCCACTATTTAAGAAAGGAAGTAGCAACAAAATAGCGAATTACGGACCTGTTGGCCTGACATCAATCATGGGAAAAATGCTAGATCTATTATAAAGGATATAACAGAATACTTAGAAAATATACATCTAACCCTTCAAATCCTTTTACCTTGATTAAATTGCCAATCTCAAGGGAATACAAGGCAAATTTATGTAACTTGCCCCTCATATCTTAACCTTTTAATCCTGGTGTCATCCTGGTGAATCTGCACCCAAAACCAATATCTCTTTCTTGAGGTATGCCAGTATCAAAACTGAACATACTCCAGGTAGCATCAGCAGGATTTGAAGGTTGAGGAATAGTGGCCTTCTAAAAATAAAACGCGCTGGATTTCCTCATTAAATTTATATACTGTTTTCATCACTTATATTTGAATCTGTTCGAGACATGGCATCACAGCCTGGTATTGCAACTGCTCGGCCCAGGACCGCAAGGAACTTCAGAGAGTCGTGAATACCGCCCAGTCCATCACACGAACCTGCCTCCCATCCATGGACTCCATCTACACCTCCCACTGCCTGGGGAAAGCGGGCAGCATAATCAAGGATCCCTCCCACCCGGCTTACTCATTTTTCCAACTTCTTCCATTGGGCAGGAGATTTGTGGTTAAATTCATATATTGCCCCATAATACTAAGAAATATTTATGCAAGGTACAGGACAGGGTGTGATGCTGTTCAGACTTGCAGAACTGTTTTGCAAGACATTCCTGATCATTCTACACAGGTTGCCATAGAGATCTGCTTGCTGAAACAAGTAAGCGATAACCAGGAATGACATAAAGTTGGATGATAATGACATCAAGGCAAGCATGATTCATGCTATTGCACTTGTTCACTCGAATGGCCATGCACGTAAAAGGTGATTAGTTTATTTCCTATGATATATATTGTTGCATTATCTGTAAATAGCTAGGAACTATTTAGCTAGGAACTAATGTGTTATGTGTAAGTATTCCAGGGGCCGCATTTCCCAGCTACACTAGAGACTGAAATGCTATGTACATAATCAGTTTAATCTGGTTTATCTTTTGAACCAGCTGTGGTGATATGATCTGCATACCTGTCTGCCATTGGGCCAGAACGTCGGCTTACCATTGGCCCTGGTCGGTCATGTGCCTCTCGACCGATTGGCCGAGAGGCTGAGTTAACCACGCCTCTATTAACGAGGTATAAATGGTCAGACGCCTGACGATCGTCCTTTCCATTGTAGACGATCGTAGAGCTGTGTTCTAGTCTATTAAAGCCGGACTTTGGTAAATCACTCGCCTTGCGTACAATTGATGGTACATCACCAGCCAGCATAGTAAAATTTAACATAAAAGAGTTTCTGACCTTTACAAAAGAAAAGTTTGATTATTAACAACACCTGGGATCCAGAATACAAAAAGAACACAGAGCACCCAAACTTCTCTGCAGGGACTTCAATATATATATTTGTCCAAACAGCAATTATTCGCCTAAATGGTGAAAATTCGTCCCTTACGTTGTGGACTCAGGATGTAAAATTGCCGTGCAAGCATGCCTTCAATCAGAATAAGGTTTGCCAGAGTTAGTTTACTTCTATAAGCAAACAGCGAGCAGTTCAAGGCCACCTTCTCAAGGGCAATTAGGGATGATCAACAAATTCTGGCCATGCCAGCAACCCTCACATCCCAGCAATGAATAATAATTAAAAGGTTTGATGTGTTAGGCAGGTCGGCTCGATGTGGACTGCATTCGATGCAGGGAAGCTAGAAACAGACGTCTAATACTGGAGAAGATCCAACACTGTTTTATTCAACGATAGAACTGATAAACATATTCAGCTGGGTCGACACTATACTGAACTGACTGGAGACCTAGTGCTAGCCTGACCAGACTTACTAGCTACCGCATGGTGTTTGCACTTGCTAGCTCGTGGACTCTGACTGTCTCAGTAGCTGGGTCCAGAGAGAACGGGAAACCTAATGCCCTCTGGCTTTATAGTGGTAGTGTCCTGTCTGGTGATTGGCTGCACTGTGTTGTGTGCTTACTGGTCATCCTGTGGGTCAATCATTGCCCGTCTGCACCTCATTATATACATGAGTGGATATTATGACAAGGTTGTCCTGGAGAATCCACGACTGCAGATATAGGAACGACATACACACATGCTCACCCACACACAAGCAGCTGAATTAGTGCTTGGTGAGAGTAAAGCAAAATACTATGCTTGTTGATGAGCTGCAATAAAAGCCGAAAATACTGGACGTACTCAACAGATCATGCACATCTGTGGAGTGGGAAACGGTTAACATTTCAGGTTGATGATCTTTCGTTGGAGCGTTTTTCAGTCTGGCGAAAGGTCATCGACCTGAAACTTTAACACTAATTCTCCTTCCACAAGTGTTGTCTGACCTGTTGAGTATTCCCAGCACTTGTTGTTTTTATTTTAGTACTCGATAAAGAGCGATAGGAAAAGCTGTCTGAGAATGACTTTGTGACTCCAAATGTAAGGGACGTGGTTTAATCGGGACAAAAATTTATGTCCAGTTTCGGGCGCATTTAGCAGTGTGTTTCCCGCTATTTAATGACTCTCTGCCTTTTTTTTTGGGCCTCGTGGAGTTTCTCGTCGCCAAGGCCACACTTTGAGTAATTTCCTGCTGGCGAGCTGAAAGTCACAAGCAGTAAAGGCTGCTCGCAGATCGGGGCACCATTTTGTCCGGATGCCCAATTCATCCCCTTCCTCCCCCCCCCCCCCCCACCCCCCTACGCCCTCCATTCCCCCCCCCCCCAACCTGCTAAGGTCCCCTCGGCCCAATCCTAAGGCAGTGCTAATCTGGCACCCAGGCACCTTGGCAGTGGCAACCTGGCAGTCCCCTGCTAGCCTGGCAGTGCTATCTAGGCACCGCGGCTGGCACTGTCTGGGTGGCATTGCCAGGCAGGCAGTGCCAAGGTGCCATCCTGACCACCCATTAGGTTCCGGGCACTAGGAGATTCCCGCAAACATGGTGATCTCAGGCAGCCTTCTGCTCAACAGCATCCACCTGCTCTGAATTTTGTAACTCTGAAATGGCCTCCTCATTCTGAACTGCTCTGCCTGCTAGCTAACGAACAGACCAGTGAAGAATCAATGCAGGAACACTTTCCCTTTCCTAACATCTCCCTCAAGCATATGCCTTTAAAACTGCATCTTTTTGAAATGTAAGATGTTTCCCGGTGAGCCCTCAACACTTGAAAAGGCTACAAATCTCCTGTGATCCTTCGAAATGCTAAACATTTTAGAACAATACCTTTCACGAGCCTGTGATTGACAGCTTACTGGTTCAGACATGACTGCTGTGGGTTTGTTTATTCATCTTCCCCTTAATGCTTGAATGCATACTTGGGGCAAAGGGGATCAAAGGAGATGGAAGGAAGGCAGGATAATCTTATTGGGGTGGATAATCGACCATGATCATAATTAATGCGGTAGTACAGTCGTTAGCATTTTTACTTCACAGCGCCAGGGACCCAGGTTCTATTCCCGGCTTGGGTCACTGTCTGTGCGGAGTCTGCACGTTCTCCCCGTGTCTGCATGGGATTCCTCTGGGTGCTCCGGTTTCCTTCCAATATTCTCAAAAGACATGCTTGATAGGTGAATTTGACATTCTGAATTCTCTCTCAGTCTACCCGGACTGCGCTGGAGTGTGGCGACTGGGGGATTTTCATAGTAACTTCATTGCATTCTTAATATAAGCCTACTTGTAACACAAATAAAGATTATTATTATTATGGCAGACCAGACTCGAAGGGCTTAATGACCTCCCCTACTTCTATTTTCTATGTTTCTAAGTACCCTGCTTTGGTGCTAACCACAATGTTTTCTGTTGAAAGCATTTGGATGCCTTGATGTGGTCAGGAACTGGCAATCCTAACAAGAGTGTTTATAAACATTTGGCAGGATTCTCAGGTGGCATTGCCAGTTAGCATGGGCACTGCCAGGGTGCCTAGTTGGCACTGCCAATGTGCCAAGCTGGCATTTTTTTGCGTGCATGTGCGATCAGGCTGGGGGTGCCCAGTGTGGGTTTTGGGGGGCTAGCGTGGGGGGGGGGGGGGGGGGGGGGGGGGGCTCCCATAGTGTGTTTGGGCTGGGGGGGGGGGGGAAGGTTGGGTATCGTTTTGGGGGCCTTGGAGATCAGGACGCCATTTTTAAAACTTCTCTTGCTACAGCGAGCAGAGCTCCCCACTGTACAAAACGGGACTATGTGCAGCCTTAGCCACACATTTCCCATTCAGGCCCCTTATCCAACATGTTGAATAGTTAGTTAGTTTCTCTGCCCTGCAGCTCGCTGGGTGACTTTATTCCCTTATGGGAGAATCACGCCCACTGTCTCTCTTCCTTAAAAGTATTTTGCCGGGATTTGCAAAGTAATCATCCTGAGAAGAGACATCTACTGCAAACTGAGATATTTTGGGAATAAGATGTGGAATCTGCCCAATACAAATACACCCAGGAAGAGAATGAACAAAATAGCCGCAGTGTGAAATCACTACATCGAGACCAGCTAAAAGGCAGTAAACTGTTTCCCCATTTTGTTTTATCTACTCCATGAATTGTAGAACAAATACTAAATAAATCCTCTTATTATACCAACTGTACTAGTGTGTGTCTGAACCCAGGGAATGTGAATGGTGGTTGCGATGTACCTGCTTCTTTTAAAATTGAGAGAATGTGTTCAATAAACTTGTTTTGTCCTTTGTTTAACCCCAGAAAACTTGCCTGATTAATTCTGAAAGTGTATTGATGGGGACTCCTGCAGTATTGACAAAGCACATCCTCTCAATTCACAGGAAAAAAATACCCATTAAAGTCAAGTGATCGTGGAGGCGAGTCATTTACACTGTGTTGATTTCTTAGTGACAGCATTAACCTATAGATATTAAATTGGTTAGTGTTGCCAATGTTCAGTTCTTCAGTGGAAATGTTAGTTTCCTCAGTCTGCTAAGGTGTTCAGCCAATATATTCATTATCTTCTCCCTCCTTTCCTTCATTTCTGTTTCACCTTCAGAGAAGTTAGGATAATTATCTGCAAGTTCAGGAACATGATTGCCAGTCCCAGTCGAAGAGGTAGGTATCAGTTGAAGTTTTAAAAAACTAAATTTTACAGTACCTAATTATTTTGTTTCCAATTAAGGGGTAATTTAGCATGACCAATCCACCCACCGTGCACATCTTTGGGTTGCGGGAGCGAGACCCACGCAGACAGTGGGAGAATGTACAAACTCCACTCGGACAGTGACCCAGAGCCAGGATTGAATCTGGGTCCTCAGCACTGTGAGGCAGCAATGCTAACCGCTGTGTCACCGTGCTGCCCTGGTACCAGTTGAAGTTTAACATTGCTAATGATGATTCACTGGGCTAGTTTTGGTGATCTATTAACCAATGCTATTAATTAAGGATTTAAAACAATGTTCAATTGAATTAGTCAATCATTTTCTCTGAAATGTGAGCTTTTAAGCACGCAGCTCAAAACGGGTCACAAATTGAACCTCTGATATGTGCTGAGCTATCTGATTTCAGCCAGGATAGTAATGGCAATGCTAAGGTTTATCTCATTGTTGTGCTCAGGATGGTGAAGAAATAAACATGTTCCCATATCTGATTAATCTCATCCTCATTTTCCAATCCCTGCATGTCCTGTTCCTCTCTGCCTCCATAATCTCCCCCAGCCCTACAACCCCTCCAAGACCTCTGCATTCCTCCCAATTCTGGCCTCTTTCATATCCCTGGTTATTATCGTTTTAACATTCACCATCGTGAGTTCACTCCTTAAAGTTTAGCTCTTTGATCAAGCTTTTGGTTATCTGTCCTAGTGTCTCCTCACATGACTCACCATCAAATTTTGTTTGGTAATGTTCCTGTGAAGCGCCGTATCACATTATTGATGTTCTATAAATGCAAGTTGTTGATGGTGATTGCTATTCACTGATCCCCTCCAATTCTGTGATTGTGGAGTGTCAAGTTCAGCTGCGATGTCCTGATGCTTAAATGGCTGATTAAATGGCTGATTGACGTTCATTCGTTGTCCACTGTGGTACACAAAGAACAATTTACTGGGTGACTCACTGGAGGGCTGCACATAGACTCCCACAATGCATCAATTCCTTTACAAATCAGCATCAAATCTATGACCTTGACTAAGAGTGTGGAAGAAAAAATAAAATATAATAATTAGGTAATGAGTGAAGTTGCATTGGCGCAACAGTCGTCAATTCAGTCATCAGTTCAAGGGACATTTTCATATCTGCCGCTTGGTGGCAGGAGTTTAAACATGGCTGACATTTAATTATCCTGAACACATCGAAACTTTAAATGCGAAAACAACTTTACAATTTTTTATTTATTTTTGCTTCGTTTGTACCATAATTAAAATCTCAGTTGCATTTTTTTAACACTTGATTTAACATTGGAATATCTATTTGCATTGTTTCCACAATTTCAGTTACAACAGTGGCTACATTTCATAAAGCAGTTAATTGTCTGTGAAGCTTTTTAAGACATACAGACATACTGGGTGTTATTGAATGCTCCAATTTAAAAAAAAGACATTTTCAAATGGACTCTGTTCAGTGCAAGGTGAGGACCTGGATTGCCTCATGTCATTTTTGAGTACGTGATATTAGTGGCAAATGACAACGTCCAGCTTTGTCCCAGGTTATATATTTTGTTTTATCTGCAGTTAGCCCCAAAGGTGCTGGTGTGAAAGTCATTAGGGCCCAACAGGTTGCTGAAGATATAGCAGAGATGAAGAGGGCTGAATTTTCCTGGTTTCCTGGCCCCAGGGAAACAGGTTTGGAGACTGTGTTTGCCAGGGAGAGTTGGTGCAGTAAAGTAACGTCAGGATAACTCCCCAATGCGTTCCCACCTCGCCGATATTTCCCAGGGGTAGCCTGGAATTGGGTTGACTGCTATCTACACAGAGGTAGGCAGCCAATTCGGGTAATTAAGGCGCCATTTTCTGATGCCATCAGTATATTCCTGCTGTCAGAGAAGCGCCCTGCCATGTGCAGAGTCTGCCAACTCAATCAAGGCAACCTTCTGATGACAAAGCCATGGGGATGAAAGGCTGCAACTGCATCCGTAAATAATTCCGCGGAGGATTTCCCCCTGCACCTTGATGGGCTTATTGGTTTCAGGTCTCCAATTTTGGTTTCCATGCATGCAACTAGGGCCCCCCTCCCTGCTGAGGACCCTTGAGCCTGCCTGTTTAGCTGCCTCAGCAGTGCCCGCTTCTCCCATTTGGGGACGCCACCTGACATCCCAGTGAGCCCAGTCTTAGCAACCTGTTTCCTCATTCTTAGTAGGATGGAAGGATCTGCCAGTCCAGTCCAGCGATATTGAATCAAGCCTAGTACATGAGCATCTCTATGCCAATTCGGTCTCTTGTACAATATGGTTTAGCAAAGTCATAATTAGTCACTGGTGCAGCTCCTTCAGTGAAATACATACATGGATACATAGAAGAAAGGAACAGGAGGAGACCTTTTGACCCTTCGAGCCTTCTCCGCCATTCATCACCATCATGGCTTTTGGTGCAAAGAATTGAAAGAGTTAATAGCTCACAACAAAAATGATGCTGATCTTGATAGTGATGCCTCATTTCAAAACTGATTTTACTTTTAAACATTATACAATGAGTTGAAGTTCTCTGTCACAGACTGCAGCATATTTGGCATACAATAGGCCATTCTGTCATTCCTCACACATCAAACTCAGACTCCTGGGGTGAGATTCTCTGTTTCCCGATGCTGATTTCACAATCGTCGATCGGGCGGAGAATCCCTTTTTACGATGGAATCAGGGACGGTGCCTGTTTTCACATGGTCCGCCCCATCCGAAACGGCATCATCACAGCACGCGCTACAGCGCTGGGACGACCACAGGATGGCCTGAAGGCCCTCCCCCGATGCTCCATTCCCGATGGGCTGAGTTCCCGACGGCGTGGGGGGCATGTGGACCCAGCTGTGTGGGAACCCGCCACGGTTGGGCGGGAGCCGTGCTGCTAGCCGGGGGGGAGCTTCCAGGAGGGTCAGGGACACTGTTGGGGGGGGGGTGTCATAATATACACACAAGTATATGATGGTGCACAGTCAGACATTGATTGACACACAGGATGACCAATGAACACACAGAACACAGCAGCCAATCACCAGACAGGACACGGCCACTATAAAGCCAGAGGGCACTAGTTTTCCCGCTCTCTCAGGATCCAGCCTCTGAGACAGTCAGAGCCCATGAGCAACAACTAGAACATCCACCATGTGGTAGCAAGATAGTCTGGTCAGGTTAGCCTCAGGTCTCCAGTCAACTCAGCATAGTGTCAACCCACAGTTAAAGTATGTTTAATAGTTAAGAGTTCAATAAAATAGAGTTGCATTTCTTCAAGTGTTGGAAGCCTGTCTCTCTCACTGCTGCAGTAAACGCAGTCCTCGCAGACCCAGCATACCCAACACATCAGGGGGTGGCGAGTGGGTAGCCATGGGGGCACTATCTGGCAGATCAGGTCTGCGCACAGCCAGCACCATGTTGTATGGCGCAACCGCTGCAGGTCATCTTTGTGCGCATGCGAGGCCACGGACCTGGCAGTTCTCCGGCCGTTTATTTTGTGGAGGCCGGGCCTTTTACGTGGCGCGGCGGCTAGCCCTTCACCGGTCGCAGCATCGGCGAGGGGGCGCTGCCGATTCTTTTTCAACGTAAAACGCCAGTGATCCTCCGCACTTAGCCTCAGAATCGGAGAATCTGGCCCTTCATATTTTTGGGGAAAACAAATAGCTCACTGTGAACCTCCCACCCTTCCAAACGCAGTTAGCCTGCCATTTAAGGAAAGCAAAACAGCAAAGAGCTAAAATAGGGCACAGGAGCTCCTCAGCTGAAATCCCTAGTATGCTGTACAAGCCCAATGCAGTGTTGCACTAAGTGTAGCCAAGTATGGCTCAAACTTGATACATGTGCAATTGATTTGTGAAATGACCTTACTTGAACCAGAATTTGTGTAAACTGCAACTACGTTTTCAAAAATCAAATTTGTAAACCAAGGTATGAGCAATTCAGCCTAATCTGGCAGGAAATACTCCAGAATATTCCTCACACAAAAAGGCTAAGTATCCCTGGAATGCGTAAACATCCATACTGAATGTTAATCATTGAATAATTGGGGCACATCTCATTATTACATCTGGGATTGTGATACATTGGAATGCATGAATGAGGGTGCTATGTCAGAATGCTATGTTTGGTTTTGGTCGTAGCCAATTATATCAAGTGCAAGAATCTAGAGAAATCACACTGCAGTTTGAAAAGGTCTGAATGCTCCAATTTTAAGCAAAAAAGGACATTATCAGATTGAAGAACTGGATTGCCTTTTGCCATTTTAAGTGTACGATATTGGAAGCAAATGAGAACATCCCCCTAGTAACTTCTGATTTTGAACTTTTGGACTCTTCTCTCTTGAAAGTGCCGAATCATTCTGGATACAATTGCACAGACTCCTGTTACCATTCATTAACTTGAGTAAATTTCATACTTGTTCTTGGCAGATTATAAGGAGCAGAACCTGGCTAAGTGCTGAATCACAGAAATGTTAAGAAATCTGCACTGAAACACCCCACAAGGTTCCATTCTGACTGTAGCAAGTTTTTGGCATTGATGTTGCATTCTGTTTGAATCTTCTGAATGACTCAGACAGATTACTCATTTACTAAAATTCCTTGGAAGGTTTGCCCATGAATAATGTTTTTGTATTAGAACAGTGCTGGACAACCTACAGCCCAAGGGCCATATGCGGCCTATCTCAGTTCTGAGTGCAGCCTGTGAGACATTTTGTTGATCGTTTCCCATGCGCATAGTTTTAGGAAACCAAGAGAAATCCTGCAGATGGTCACTCAAAGTTACTATTCAGTAAAATGGAAAAATGCAAAATGATTGGAAGTTGGGAACAACTGTGGAGCGGTTACTATTAGGAGTGTTTTTGTAGAGCTTGTGATGGGTATGAAAGGGGGATGTTCCTTTCTGTAGTTTAAGTTATAAGTTGCCAAAAAAAACAAAATAGTGTTTTTCAGTCATTTGTTACAGTAAAAGTTTTAAAATGTGAAATCTTGTCTGATGCATGATCAATAACTCCTGAAGCGAGATAGTAGGACAATTAAAGGCTTTATTGAACTAGATGTTTCCCGCAGCAGCGTAGGTACAGAATGCAGCAGCTAGGGAGACACAGAATCTTATACTCTGCCTTACTGGGCGGAACCAGCAGGCAGGCTTCACCAATGATCTTACAGTATCAGGTACCTCCCACACCAATGATCTTACAGCATCAGGTACCTCCAACACCAATGATCTTACAGTATCAGGTACCTCCCACACCAATGATCTTACAGCATCAGGTACCTCCAACCTAGGTACCGTAATACCCCTAATACCGACTACCACATTCACCCCCTGTTAAAAAAAGAGTCCGGCGGGGGGGGGAGGGGGGGGGTGGTCTTGCGTTATACAGTGGTGGAGGTTATGGCGGTACCCTTCGGTGGTAGTGTTTTGCTTTTTTACATGTCACACAAATTATTTACAGGTATTTATTTACAGGTAAATTTCATAATGAAGCTATTAGTTGACCGGGGGCCCTGGTCGTTCTCTGTGATCGTCGCAGTTTCGGCGGTGATGCAGGCGCCGGCTCGGGCATCTGTGACTCCGGGAGCGTGACTTCTTCAGCTTCATCACCCCTGGGCGGGGCCAGTGGAAGGACCGACCCCCCTGGGACGGGGGCAGCTGTGGGGTGCGCCGGTGGGAGGGTGGGTGGGGTTGGTGAGGGGGATGTGGGTGGGGATCCAGCGGGCGCCAGGTCCCGGAGGGAGACCGTATCCTGCCAGCCGTCGGGGTACGCCACATAGGCGTACTGTGGGTTAGCATGAAGGAGATGTACCCTCTCGACCAATAGGTCCGACTTGTGCGCCCGCACGTGTTTGCGGAGCAGGATGGGTCCAGGAGCTGCCAGCCAGGTTGGGAGAGAGGTCCCGGAGGAGGACTTCCTGGGGAAGACAAGGAGATGTTCATGAGGTGTTTAGTTGGTCATGGTGCACAGTAGTGATCGAATGGAGTGGAGTGCATCGGGGAGGACCGACTGCCAGCGGGAGACTGGGAGATTCCTGGACCGTAGGGCCAGTAGGATGGTCTTCCAGACCGTTCCGTTCTCCCGATCCACCTGCCCATTTTCCCAGGGGTTTTCACTGGTCGTCCTACTTGAGGCAATGCCCTTGCTGAGCATTAATTGACGCAGTTCATCGCTCATGAAGGAGGACCCCCTATTGCTGTGGACGTAGGCGGGGAAACCGAACAGGGTAAAGATGCTGTGGAGGGCTTTAATGACAGTGGGAGCTATCATGTCGGGACAGGGGTTGGCGAACAGGAACCTGGAGTACTCATCAATCACGTTCAGGAAGTACGTGTTGCAGTCGGTGGAGTCCATGTTGAGGCATTCAAAGGGACGGGAAGCCTTTATCAGGTGCGTTTTCTCTGGCCAGTAGAAGTGCGGCTTGCACTCCGCGCAGATTTGGCAGTTCCTGGTGACGGTCCTGACCTCCTCGATGGAGTAGGGCAGGTTGCAGGTTTTGATAAAATGGAAGAAATGAGTGACCCCCGGGTGGCAGAGGTCATCGCGGAGGGTCCGGAGATGGTCCACTTGTGCGTTGGCACATATGCCGCGGGATAGGGCATCAGGAGGCTCGTTTAGCTTCCCGGGACGATACAAGATCTCGTAGTTGTAGGTGGAGAGCTCGATCCTCCACCTTAAGATCTTATCGTTCTTTATCTTGGCCCGCTGGGCATTATTGAACATGAAAGCTACTGAACATGAAAGTCAGTGAGGAGCGTGAATAACCAGCTGGCCAGGTAATGCCTCCAATGCCGCACAGCTTTTACTATGGCTTGGGCCTCCTTTTCAATGGAGGAATGGTGGATTTTAGAGGCATGGAGGGTGCGTGAGAAGAAGGCCACGGACCTGCCAGCTTGGTTGAGTGTGGCCGCCAGAGCTACGTCGGATGCGTTGCTCTCGACTTGGAAGGGAAGGGATTCATCGATTGTGTGCATCGTGGCCTTTGCGATGTCCGCCTTAATGCGACTGAAGGCCTGGCGGACCTCTGCTGACAGGGGGAAAACCGTGGATTGGATTAGTGGGCGGGCCTTGTCCACATAATTGTGGACCCACTGGGAGTAATATGAAAAAAACTCCAGGCAACGTTTTTGGGCCTTGGAGCAGTGTGGGAGGAGGAACTCCATGAGGGGGCGCATGCGTTCGGGGTCAGGGCCTATGACTCCATCGTGCACTACGTAGCCGAGGATGGCTAGACGATCGGTGCTGAATACGCATTTCTCCTTGTTATAGGTCAGGTTAAGGACACTGGCGGTATGGAGAAATTTGCAGAGGTTGGTGTCGTGGTCCTGTTGGTCGTGGCCACAGATGGTGACATTGTCGGGGTATGGAAACATGGCCCGCAAACCGTACCGGTCAACCATTTGGTCCATCCCCCGTTGGAAGACCGAGATCCCACTTGTGACAACCGAAGGGAACCCTGAGGAAGTGGTAGAGCCGCCCATCTGCTTCGAATGCAGTGTACTTGCGGTCGTCCGGGCGAATGGGGAGCTGGTGGTAGGCGGATTTGAGGTCCACTGTAGAAAATACCTTGTATTGTGCAATCCGATTGACCAAATCAGATATGCAGGGGAGAGGGTACGCGTCGAGCTGCGTATACCTGTTGATGGTCTGACTGTAATCGATGACAATCCTGTGCTTCTCCCCGGTCTTTACAACCACTACCTGAGCTCTCCAGTGGCTGTTGCTAGCCTCGATAATACCTTCCTTCAGTAACCGCTGGACATCCGACCTAATGAAGGTCATGTCCTGGGCACTGTACCGTCTGCTCCTGGTGGCAACGGGTTTGCAATCGGGGTGATATTTGCAAAAAGGGAAGGCGGGTCGACCTTGAGGGTCGCGAGGCTGCAGACAGTGAGGGGGGTATAGGGCCGCCGAATTTAAAGGTTAAGCTCTGGAGGTTGCATTGGAAGTCAAACCCCAGGAACGTGGCAGCGCAGAGGTGAGGGAGGACGTAGAGTCAGAAATTCTTAAACTCTCTTCCCTGGACCGTGAGGTTAGCTATGCAGAACCCCTTGATCTCTACTGAGTGAGACCCGGAGGCCAGGGAGATTCTCTGGTTAACTGGGTGTATATAGAGGGAGCAGCGACTTACCGTGTTGGGGTGTATAAAGCTCTCTGTGCTCCCGGAGTTGATCAATCATGATGTCTTGTGTCCGTTGATGAGTACAGTCGACGTAGCGTTCGAAAGAGTTCAGGGCCGAGACTAGTCCAGAGTCACAGAGGCGAGTCGTGGCAGAAGCTGATGGGATTCCTCGGGCGGTGTGCGGTCATCCGAATCGGGGTCTTGAGACTCCAGCCAAGATGGCGGCACCCACGGATCGCACATGGCTGGGCGTGGGCAAGATGGCGGCGCCCATGGATCGCAAGTGGTCTCTGGGGAACAAGATGGCAGCGCCCAGGGTCTGCACATGGCTCGTGGGATCGAAGATGGCGGCGCCCACGGGCTGCACGTGGCCTGTGATGAGAGTAATGGCGGCGGCCCCGGTTTGCCCCCGGAGACAGCGGTGACCACTCGGGCTTGGCATACCACCACGAAATGCCCCTTTTTTCCACAGCCCTTGCAAGTTGCGGAGTGGGCCGGGCAGCGTCGCCGAGGGGGTGCTTGGCTTGCCCGTAAAAATAACACCGGGGCCCCTTGAGGTTGCCTGGCAGCCGCATGGCACAAGCTTGTGGGTGATTGGGGGATACTTCCGAATCGGCTACGGGTGGGGTCCATGCTGCCATGGGGCTACCGCGCGGGCGGGGACGTATGCTCGGGCGTTGTGGGAGGCTATGTCTCAGGAGCTTGCGAGTGCCCATGTCTCCTTGAGACCTAGCATCTCCTTTTCCAGCAGCCGCTGGCGGATCTGTGAGGACAGCATACCAGCAACGAAGGCGTCCCGGATTAAAAATCGGTGTGGTCGTTGGCTAAAACTTGCGGACAGTCACAGTTCCTACCTAGTACCAGCAGTGCGCGGTAGAATTCCTCTAGCGATTCCCCCGGAATTTGTCATCTGGTAGTTAGAAGATGTCGGGCGTAAACCTGATTTACTGGTTTAACCCTCAACAGGGTCATCGCGGCCTCTAAACCGTCCGCGTCTTCGATGAGTGTGTAGATTTCTGGGCTCACCCTTGAGTGGAGAACTTGCAGTTTCTGGTCCTCCGTGTGTGTAGTTGTGGCCGTCCTGATGTATCCGTTGAAACACGCCGGCCAGTGTTTAAAGGTTGCCGCTGAGTTTGCCGCGTGGGGGCTAAGTTGCAGACACTCCAGCTTGATGCGGAGCTCCATTCTTCAAATCTAGTTCAATAAATTTATGCAAGATCAATAACTCCTGAAGCGAGATTGTAGGACAATGTGAAGGCTTTATTGAACTAGATGTTTCCCCCAGCAGCGCAGGTACAGAATGCAGCAGCTGGGGAGACACAGACGCTTATACTCCGCCTTAATGGGCGGAACCAGCAGACAGGCTTCACCAATGATCTTACAGTATCAGGTACCTCCAACACCAATGATCTTACAGCATCAGGTACCTCCAACCTAGGTACCGTAATACCCCTAATACCAGCTACCACATTGTCATAAGTTCGGAAATACATATTTCACTCAACAGGCAAAGGACTGAAAGGTCAGAGTGGAGAACTAAAATGGTGGTGACCGAAAGCTCCGTGCGCTTGTGACTGAACCAAAGCGTTCTGCAATGCAATCATTCAGACCACGGGGATGATCTTGAGCCCATCTAGCCGTCAGTAAATGTGGAGACAATCAGAAAACGCAGTTCCTTCCGGCTTGATCAGTATTTCCGATTTTGAATCCCAAATCATGGCGCGGGAGTGTGGGAACCTCATTTTAATACATTAACAGATCAGTGAGCACTCCTTCCAGACTTTACCCCCCCCCCCCCCTCACTGAATATTCAGCTGCATAGACATGACATCATGCCAGTGCCACTTATAACCAATTTACATAACCTTCAACCTGGCGGCCTCACCTCTGAGGGAGATATCACAGGTGAGCGCTCAGGTAGCCATGTGTCTCCGGGGTGTTCAATGCTCAGGCTGTACCGGAGAGGACACAGATAAGTCCAATTCGGGGCCAGGGCTGGGGTTCTGTCTCAATTCCGGGGGGGAGGGAGGGGTCACTAGCACGCTTTACCGTCCCTTCATTCCGGGGCGCCGCATGCTTTAAAGGGGTATGGAGGCTGGTATGCAGCATTGCTTTCTGTGCCTCCTTGCTGGACTTGTGCTCAACTTGTTGCTGGGGGAGTGTCCTTAGTGGGAGCTGGAAGGTGGGTGGGGGGAGGTGATAACAGAGGGTCAGCAGTGGGTTCTTGGTTGAGGTTCCATGAGAGGCCTGGCTGCAAGGGCAGAGCGGAGGACTCAGGAATGGGCTGCGTCCCTGCCTCATGAAGAACCTCTCACTTGGGGAGCATGACTGCATTATGAGTGGAACCCCACACACAGGCAGCACTGTGAGGACAAAGAGGTTAAGCTGTTTGAAATTGCAAATCCACTTGTCAGGGAAGTTTGACTGTCAAGAACTAGTGTGTTGGTCTGTGAAGTGGGAAAATGAATGTGTCCTGTAGACTTATGCTTGTTACGATAATTGCAGGCTTTAATTTAATCCGCCTCATCTGCCAAAAGAGGCAGTAATTTTTCTGATATGCTATCTCATCCTTCATTGATTAATCAATGATGTCAATGAAATCTGCAGTGCTACTCACTGCTGCCACTGATGATGCCTCTACATTGAGCCCCATCCTAGATGCTGTGTTCGGGAGCGGTATTGTTATCACCAGGTGCATGACCTGAACTATGAAGTGCAGCTCCTGTTCATAGACCTGAGGCGTCTTTTTAACTCCGTTAAAGCGTTTGGCAGGACCTGCCCAAAGCCTGGAACGTGGTTTCCCTCATGCCACAGCTCTCCCCTGACTGGAGTAGCAGCTGATGTCAGGGAACCGCTGCTCAGGAATCCGCACCTCCACCATTTCGGGTAGCTGGGGGAGAGACGGGTTGTGGCTGCCAGGGTGACCAGGATCGGAGGAGAGGGCTGAATGACACCCTGCAAGTTGGCATGTTGCATGGCGGTGGATGTCCATCTTGCAGCCAATGCCATCCATGACTTCAAAATGGTCATGTTCGGACCCAAAGGCACTTGTGGTCTTAAGATGGCGCCAACCCATTGGAAGCCTGGTGGTGCGGTGTGAATATTTTGTATATCGTTCACCTTCATGAAACCCGCAAGCTCCTCACTTGTGAAAGGAGTGCCATAGTCAATGACGAGCATCTCGGGGAGCTTGCGTGTACTAAAAGACAAACACATCTTCTCTATGGTCACACGAGACATTGTGCCCGCCATCCTATGTACCTCGAGCCACTTCGATTGTGCATCAATCAATAAGAGGAACATGGATCCTTGAAAAGGGTCAGCAAAATAGACATGTATTTGTGCCCAAGGCCAGCCTGGCCATTCCCAGTGATGCAGGGGTGTGGCTGCCGGAAGCTTCTGATGCTCTTGGCAAATGGAGCAGTGTTGGGTCATCTTCTCAATGTCGGCATCAAGGCCTGGCCACCAGACATAACTCTGCGCCAATATTTTCATTTTGGTCATGCTGCGATGACCATTTTGGAGCTCCTACCCTTTATCTGGGAAGACCACACATGCCCCCCAAAACAGGATACCATCTTCAACGCTGAATTCGGACAGCTTGGATGAAAATGCAATTCAGCAGGGAGCTGTCTACGCTGCCCACTGTATAAGACTATGTGCCAAACCTTCGATAAGACTGGATCCGTCTGGGTCCACTCATAGATCTGCGATACCGTGCCAGGCAATGAGTCCATAAACTTCAGGGTCGCGACCACTCCTCCCGTGATGGGGGTTAACAAAGGGCCGGTCGACAAAGGCAACCCGGCTCAGCACATTGGCATTCGTAATCTGGGTCCCATGGCTTATGTTCCAAAGAAGACCTGTAGGCAGCGAGCAGCAAAGCCCAGCGCTGGATCCACACGGTTGCTATGGGTGGAATTGGCTTATTCTCTCTGAGTAGTCCAAGCAGAGGCTTAGGATTGGTCATGATAGTGAAGTGGCGGCCATATACATATTGGTGGAAAAGTTTCACCGCAAAGACAACCGCCAGGCACTCCTTTTCAATCTGCGCGACTTTTCCGCTGCAGTCAACCTGCGGGAGGTGAAAACCACCGGCCACTCACCTCTGTTTTCCATCTTTTGGGATAGGATGCCCCCGATACCATATGGGGAGGTATCACACGTGATGAGCAAAGGCTTTGCAGGATCATAGGGGGTTAATAACCTGGATGACGCCAACTGTTGCTGTACCCGTTGAAAAGCGGTTTCTTGTGGCTAACCACAAACCCAGACATGATCCCTCTTCAACAGACGACGTAAGGAGGCCAGTTTGATCGGCAGATTGGTGAGAGACTTCCCGTCGTAGTTTATGAGGCCGAGAAAAGAACAAGAACCAAAGCACAGGTCGGGGTGGGGGCCTATTGGATTGCGCCTTCTCCGCAACAGGGTGCTAACCTTCACGGTCTACCCGATAACCAAGGTAGGTCCTTTGTCTGAACGGTGCACTTTGCGCAACATAAACGGACTCTTACATCTGAGAAGCGTTTAAGCACAGCCTCCAAATTATCCAAATGCTCTTGCTCCGAAACTCCCATAATTAAGACGTCGTTTAAATAAACAGCGACACGTGGCAACCCTCAAAGTGCTCTCCATGACGCGTTGAAAAATAGCACAGGCAGAGGACACTCCAAAAGGCAACCGTGCATACTCATACAGGCATCTGTGTGTATTGATAGTAACATATGGTCGGAAAACTTGGTCCAACTCCAGCTCAGATAGATGCGACTCATATCCAATTTTGTGACTCATATCCAATTTTGTGAACGAGAGTCCGCCTGCGAGCTTCGCGTAGAGATCCTCTTTGCGGGTATGGGGTATCGGTCCAGCCGCAAGGCTGTGTTCACCGTTAGTTCCAACACAAGCAGACCGTGGTTTCTGGCTTCATTACCGGTATGACCGATGCCACCCAGTCGGCGAATCCCTCGGCCTGATAGTGCCCCGGGACTCCAAACGAGTGCGCTCCGTTTGTACTTTTTCGAGGAAGGTGCAAGGTACTGGCAATGCCCGGAAATACCGTGGTACAGCTTCCGGGTCAACTTGAATACAGGCTACAGTCCCTTTTCTCTTTCCCAAACCAGACATCTTCCTAGTACCACAGTCAAACCTCCAGAACCCATTTGAAGAACATGTAGCCATTGCAGCCACAAACGGCCCCAGCAGTTCCACCCTAACAGGCATCCTACTTAGCGCCTGTAAGCGAGAGGGGTCATCGTGGTCCCAGCAATTTTCAATGGTTCTCCAGTATAGGTGGCCAACTTGGCCTGTGTATCAGTAAACTCAAGGGTCTGTATACGCCGCTTGATGTGATCAAAGGTCTTATCTCCAGCCACGGAGATCGCTGCGCAAGTGCCCAACTCCATCTCAAGCAAGTGACCATTTACTCATACCATCACCATAATGGGAGTATCTCGGTGGGGGGGAGGGGGGGGGAGCTGTTGCTACGCATAGCAGCTGCAGGCAGTCATCTTCAATCCCCTCATCTTCGGGAGTATCACCCTTGGCTTCATCCAAATGGAAAGTACAGACCCTGGCTTGGCCCCAGCTCCTGCCGGAGCGACTGGCCCTCCGCCACTGCTAGGATTGTCGTTCGTTGCGGGATGAGCGCCCACAAGTCCTACACCGACACGGCTCCTCATCCGTGGGTTCTGGAGAAGGTTCTCTGCAGGAATGAATAGCAGGTATACGAGGCGATGCTTTTGGACGGAAGGGGGCGTGCCCCAAGACATGCACCTCCATTCCCTATAGCTCCTGCAATCCCTGCTCTGCGCTCTCTCGGGACAACACTATTTGGGTGGCTTGTTGAAAAGTCAATGTCAGCTCGGCTAACAGTTTCCTCTGGGAGGCCGCATTGTTGATGCCGTAAACCAAAACGGTCTCGTAACATCTCCGACAAAGTGTCACCATATTCGCAGTACTCCACAATCCTGCGTAGTCTGGATAAGAATTTGGCAAGGGATTGTCCCGGGGTCCTCTCTGCGGTGTTGAACTGGTTACATTGGACTATCCCGGATGGGGTTGGGTTAAAATGTTGCCCAACCAAAGTCACAAGCTCAACAAACGGGTTAGGGCCAGGTGCAGAGTGCAGGATCCCGAGGACACCCCTGCCTCCACCTGCTATGGATCATCAGTTGTGAGGCACACACCAGTTAATGATGCCGAACCTTCCTACTAGTTAGTCCCACTGAGGTTTGAGTATCTGCACTGTTGGAGGGTGCGGGTGACAGTGGCGACATCTCTTCAATGGTGATATCTGAGAATTCTCCCACGGAGCTGGGCCAGTGGTCTCAGTGGTGCCCGAGGTTGGTCCGGCCTGTTCGACTGATTTCCCTGCAAGGGAGCTGGCCATAGTACATCACTGGGAATAAATGAGGTGAGATGTTTACTCATGTTAGGCTTGTGGAAAGACTGGGTGTCCTGAGGGTTCTCACTTTCTCTCGCTGCCCCCACTACACCCTCCAATTGTATATGTACCCCTGGCCGACGCAGAGAGGAAATACACCCGGATTGAAAAAGAGGGATTGGCTGTGATATTTGCAGTTTGCCAATATGTGTATGAACAATACTTTACCATCATCACGGGCCACTAACCTCTTTTGGGCCTCTTTAAGGGGAACAAGGCAATTCCTCCAATTGCCTCAGCCCAGATCCAACGCTTGTTATTATTATTTATTAAAAAAAATTTATTAAACTTTTTCACTCTAAACACAATAATATGAAACAGATAATTCAAGTTACAATGCAAGAAGAACACAATAAACAATCAAGAAGAACCCAAGCTATCTTAACCCCCAACCCACACTAACAAGCCCCCAATGGGCACAATTATATGCGGCATTGTATTTTGAGCCATGTCCAGGAACACAAATAGCAAACTGAGGTGTCCTGAGTCGCCCATCACTGCCCACAAGCCTGAACCCCTCCCCCGCCAGTGATGGGCAAAGTGATTCTGACTAAATTTCATGGATGCCCTGTCTATCTGCCAAACAGGTCCAGACATGGACCCAAAAGGGTCCTACACTGTCGAAGCAACACCACATCATCCAAAGTGGTGGAGTTCAAGATCTCCCGACAGAGGACTTTCAAACCCTTCCCCACAAAACACCAGGAACTAAATGTAGAAGACATCGTTATTCACCCTGAGTGATCGTCTCGTGCTCAGGTCAGTGCCCGATATTACAGAAGCTACATAGTGACCATCTAGGAGTCTCAAAGATGAAGACGCTCACAAGGAACTACAGCTGGTGGCCGGGACTCGACACGGATATTGAGAATATGCCAAGCCAGTGCCTGCCCTGCAAAAACAAAAATCAGAAGATCGCGCTATAGGCCTAGCTGGACCAAGCGGAGTGGCCAGGGAGACCATAGGTACAGGTGCATGCACACCATTCATGGGTTCTATGTTTCTAATGTTAATTGACACCCATTCCAAATGGGTGGGTGTGTGTCGTATGGCCTCCGCTACTTCCAGCATCACCGTAGAGAGACTCCGGCAATCATTCAGCACCCAAGGAATACCGGAGGTCCTCGTAACGGACAAGGGGACCCTGTTCACCAGTGGGGAATTCCAGTCGTTTATGAAGACTAATGGAGTGAAGCTTCACAGCGCCAGAGTCCCAGGTTCGATTCCCGCTTGGGCCCACTGTCTGTGCGGAGTCTGCACGTTCTCCCCTTGGCTACTGCGTGGGTTTCTCTGGGTGCTCCGGTTTCTTCCCACAAGTCCCAAAAGATGTACTGTTAGGTAATTTGGGCATTCTGAATTCTCCCTCTGTGTACCGGAATGTGGCAACTAGGGGCTTTTCACGGTAACTTCATTGCAGTGTTAATGTAAGCCTACTTGTGAAAATAAAGATTATTATTATTATCCGTATGGCACCATATCACCCATCCTCAAACGGCCAAGCCGAATGAGTGGTCCAAACATTTAAGAGTGATATGAAAATGCAAACCATAGACTCGCTTGAGACAAAGCTAGCACGGTTCTTTTTATTTATAGGACTATGCCACATTCACTTCAGGAGTGGCGCCAGCAGAACTATTAATGGATCGGCGCCTCAGGACCAGACTCAGCTTAATTTTCCCCAACTTAATTTTCCCCAACTTAAGTGGGAAGTTAAGAGTCTAAGCAAGAGGTCCAGAAAAGCCACGACAGTCAGAAACCAGACAGGATCTTTAGTCCTGGAGACACCATTAACGTCAGTACCTTCGGAGAAGGTGGCCCTTGGATCTCGGGGGTTGTAATGGAAAAAACGGGTCCTTGTCATATAAGTTCAAAACCAGAGGGAAGACTTTAAGAAAACATGTAGACCACTTCAGAAGCAGGGAATCCTTCACTGAGGGAACTACGCTCAAAGTTCTTCATACCATCCCCACAGGGGGCGCAACACATAATGGACTCAGAGTCAGTCTCTGACGATGAGGACTCAGGCTCCGAAATGGAAGCAGAGTTGACAGAGCCCAGGCCCGATGTCGCCGTCAAAGAAGAGCCCTCAGAAGGAGCCCTTCAACACTCATTGGACAAGAACTGGTCCCTTTCCGCTATATGCCTCCTGACCTGGCCCCATTGCTGGTAGACACAGCCACATATAAAAAGCCAGAGAAGGCCCCATCGTCAAGGGAGTGAGGGGGAACATTCGAACTTTTGGGTGTAGGTGGGGAAGGATGTGATAACCCCCACGAGGATCATGGGTGATCAATATCAGATCTGCCTGTGCAACTCGTGAAGTACAAGTTTCTCTGGTAATGGGCAGAGGCCTGTCCAGCTGGGACTGGTTAACTCAGCCCTTTAAATGCCGTCCCAAACCTGGACTGGCAGTTCTGGTTGTCCCGGCTGGGGCTCTATTGTTGTACTCCACGGTGGCAGCTGATGTATCATCAATTGGACTCGAGTCATGAAGAAGTTCCATATATCAGGCTTTAATGAACTAGTTGTGTGCCCGGCAGTCAACGTACAGAGAAAGGCCGACTGCTGGGTCCTACGGGTTCTTATACCCCGCCTCGCAGGTGCGACTACTTGCCTCTCGGCCAATGGGTGAGCAGTCACATGACTAGCCTCAACCAATCAGCAGAGAGGCACATGACCGATCTGAGCCAATGGGCAGCGAGTGCTCTGCACCAATGTCAGATAGGTATCGTAAACCTCCTAGTTATACCACCACATTCACCCCTTGTGGAGAAAGAAGCTGGGGTGGCAGGAGTAAGAAGGGGGGGGTGCTGTTGGACTGGTGGTATGACTAGAGAGAACAAGGTGTACCAAGGTAAATAGCGGCTGCCCACTGGCTCGTGACGACTGTGCAGATACAAGAACGACAATGTACAGTACATAACTAGATAAAAGTCCAGTGGAACATCAGATTGACGCCATCAGTCTGTCGGGCGCCCTCGATGTTCTGCTGGACCGTCGCAGTGGTGCCGGTGACGTCAGGCCGGTGGCCGTCCTTGACTCCGGGAGTGGCGGTCGTGATCCTGTGTCCGTACCCCGGTCGGTGCTAGCGAAGCTCTGCCCGGGGGAGGGGGTTCCTGTGCGCTGGATTGCAGGGACGCCGGGGGGTGGGCGGAGGGTATTGATGTGTGGGGTTGGGGCCGCACACCGGCGGGTGCCAGGTCTCGAAGGGAGACCGTGTCGTGCCGACCGTCGGGACACTCCGGGATACTCCACGTACGCGTACTGCGGGTTAGCGTGGAGTAACTGGACTCGTTTCACCAACGGGTCGGACTTGTGCACCCGCACGTGCTTCCGGAGCAAGATGGGCCCGGGTGTGGCCAGCCAAGTCGGGAGTGGGGATCCGGAGGATGACTTCCTAGGGAAAACAAGAAAACGTTCATGAGGCGTTTGGATTGTGGCAGTGCAGAGGAGAGACCGAATTGAATGGAGGGCGTCGGGGATGACCTCTTGCCAGTGGGAGATAGGGAGATGTCTGGACCGTAGGGCCAGTAGGATGGTCTTCCAGACTGTGCCATTCTACCACTCGACCTGCCGTTACCCCGAGGGTTATAACTGGTCGTCCTGCTAGAGGCGATGCCCCTGCTGAGCAGGAATTGACGCAGCTCGTCGCTCATAAAGGAGGACCCCCGGTCACTGTGGTAACCGAACAGGGAGAAAATGGAGAGGAGGGCTTTGATGACGGTTGTCGTGGTAATGTCGGGGCAGGGGATGGCGAAAGGGAAGCGGGAGTACTCGTCAATCACACTTAAGAAGTAGGTGTTGCGGTTGTTGGAGGGGAGGGGACCCTTGAAGTTCATACTAAGACGTTCGAAAGGGCAGGACACCTTTACCAGATGCGCCTGCTCGGGGCGGTAGAAGTGCGTTTTGCACTCTGCGCAAATGTGGCAATCCCTGGTCACGGTCCTGACGTCCTCAATGGAGTAGGGCAGGTTGCGGGTCTTGATAAAGTGATAGAAGCGGGCTACCCCTGGATGGCAGAGATCCGCGTGGAGGGTGTGGAGGCGGTCAATCTGCGCGCTGGCGCAGGTACCGCGGGATAGGGCTCGTTGAGCTTCCCAGGACGATACAAGATATCATAGTTGTACGTGGACAACTCGATCCGCCAGTGCAAGATCTTGTCTTTCTTGATCTTGCCCCTCTGTGCATTGTCAAACATGAATGCCACTGACCGCTGGTCTGTGAGGAGGGTGAACCTCCTGCTGGCCAGATAGTGCCTCCAGTATCGCACAGCTTCAACTATGGCCTGTGCCTCCTTTTCCACCGAGGAATGGCGGAGTTCAGAAGCGTGGAGGGTCCAGGAGAAGAAGGCCACGGGTCTGCCCGCTTGGTCAGGGTGGCCGCCAGAGCTACGTCAGACGCGTCGCTCTCGACCTGGAATGGGAGGGACTCGTCGATAGCACGCATCGTGGCCTTTGCGATATCCGCTTTGATGCGGCTAAAGGCCTGGCGGGCCTCCATCGACAGTGGAAAAGTGTTGGATTGGATGAGGGGGCGGGCTTTGTCGGCGTAGTTCGGGACCCACTGGGCGTAATAAGAGAAGCCCAGACAGCGTTTAAGGGATTTGAGGGAGAGGGAGTTTCATCAGGGGGCGCATGCATTCGCGATCGGGGCCTATCACTCCGTTACGCACTATGTAGCCGAGGATGGCTAGACGGTCGGTGCTAAACACGCACTTATCCTGATATGTGAGGTTAAGGAGTTTTGCGGTACGGAGGAATTTTTGGAGGTTGATGTCATGGTCCTGCTGGTCGTGGCCGCAGATGGTGATGTTATCAAGATACGGGAAGGTCGCCCGTAAATCGTATTGGTCAACCATTCAGTCCATCTCCCATTGGAAGACCGAGACCCCGTTTATGACACCGAATGGAACCCTTAGAAAGTGATAGAGGCGCCCATCTGCCTCGAACGCGGTGTACTTGCGGTCACCCATGCGGATGGGAAGCTGGTGATAGGCGGACTTAAGGTCCACCGTGGAGAAGACTTTGTACTTCACGATCCTGTTAACCAGGTCGGAAATACGAGGGAGAGGGTACGCGTCCAGCTGTGTAAACCTGTTGATGGTCTGACTGTAGTCAATGACCATTCGGTTTTTCTCCACAGTCTGAACTACCAGCACATGGGCTTGCCAGGGACTGTTGCTGGCCTCGATGACTCCTTCCTTTAGTAGCCTCTGGACCTCGGATCTGATGAAGGTCCGGTCCTGGGCACCGTATCGTCTGCTCCTAGTGGTGACGGGTTTGCAATCTGGGGTGAGGTTCGCAAACAAGGAAGGGGGGTCCACTTTGAGAGACGCGAGGCTGCAGACAGTAAGGGGTGGAATAGGGCCGCCGAATTTAAAGGTCAAGCTCTGCAGGTTGTACTGGAAATCCAGTCCTAAGCGTGCCGGTGCGCAGAGGTGGGGGAGGACGAGGAGTTTGTAATTTAAAAAAACCCTCCCCTGGACCGTGAGGTCCGCTACGCAGCACCCGGTGATGTGGACGGAGTGCGAACCTGAGGCTAGAGCTATCTTATGTTTGACCGGGTGAACGGGGAGTGCGCAGCGTCTTACCGTATCGGGGTGGACAAAACTCTCTGTGCTCCCAGAGTCTAGTAGGCAGCTCGTTTTGTGTCCATTGAGAAGGATCTGTGTCGTCGCCGTGGAGAGCGTGCGATGCCGCGACTGGTCGAGAGTCACTGCAGCGAGTCGTGGCAGGAGGTCTGGGTTGTCTTCGCTTTCGGAGGAGTCGCTGGTGGGGTCCTCTGTATTGATCCAAAATGGCGGCACCCGTTGGCCGCACGTGGAGTCGGGGCCCCAAGGTGGCGGCGCCCGTGGTCCACACGTGGCGTCGGGGCCCCAAGATGGCGGCGCCCAGGACCCACACGTGGCGTCCGGGACCCAAAATGGCGGTGCACGCGGGTTACTTGTGGTGGCTAGGGGGAGGGGCAAGGAGGTCCGTGGGTCGCCCGTGGGGGCCGGGAGCGGGGTCAGACAGGCCTGTGTGACGCGCGGGGCCCTGGAGGAGCGTGAGGGGGCGATCCGCGGTCGCTGCACATAACAGCAGCGACCGACTTTGATTGACAGGCCACTGAATAGTGACCTTTCTTACCGCAGCTCTGACACACTGCGGAGCGGGCCGGACAGCGCGGGTGGGGGTGCTTGGCCAGGCCACAGAAGTAACAGCGGGGCCCCGTGAGCTTATCGGGGCGCCCCACAGCGCAGGCCTGGGGGGGGGGGGTCAGAGTCGGCAGGGGACAGGGTGGTTGCGTGCCATGTAGCCCAAGGGGCTGCCGCGAGGCTGGGGGCATATGCGCGGGCGTTTCGGTCGGCAACCTCCAAAGAGGATGCGAGGGTCCATGCCTCAGCGAGGCTTAAAGTGTCTTTTTCCAATAGTCGCTGGCGTATTGCAGAAGGTTGCATGCCTGCAATGAAGGCATCCCGAATTAACAGTTCCGTATGTTCTGCCGCAGTAACATGCGGGCAGGCGCAGTTTCCCTCCAAGACAACGAGGGCCCGATAAAATTCATCAAGGGACTCACCGGGGAACTGCTGGCTTGTAGCCAGGAGATGCCGTGCGTAGACTTGGTGAACAGGCCTGAGAAAATGTCCTTTCAGAAGGTCTATGGCTGCATCATAGTCTTGTTCATCCTCAATCATTGAGTAGATGGCGGTGCCCACGCACGAGTGGAGGATGTGGAGTTTCTGCTCCTTGGTGGATTGGCTGCCTGTGGTGGAGAGGTAGCTGTTGAAGCACGCCAGCCAATGTTTAAAAGTTGCTGACGCATTTGTAGCATGCGGGCTGATGCGGAGGCAGTCTGGTTTAATCCGAAGCTCCATTTCCAAAATTCTAGTTGATTAAATTGATGTACCATCAATTGGACTTGAGTCGTGAAGAAGTTCCATATATCAGGCTTTAATCAACTAGTTGTGTGCCCGGTAGTCGACTTACAGAGAAAGGCCGACTGCCGGGTCCTACGTGTTCTTATACCCCGCCTCGCAGGAGCGACTACTTGCCTCTCGGCCAATGGGTGAGCAGTCACATGACTAGCCTCAACCAATCAGCAGAGAGGCACATGACCGACCTGAGCCAATGGGCAGTGAGTGCTCTGCACCAATGGCAGATAGGTACCGTAAACCTCCTAGTTATACCACCACAGCAGCTTTACTTTTGAGTTATATATAAAACAAGTTAACTTTCCAGGCCGTGTCTCTTGAATTACCACAATCCCCTCAACTATGAAGGCACAGGTTCATCTTGCTTCCCCCCTACATCCAGTGTGAACCAGCTTTTATGCGCTTGGAATAATTCCCTAATCTTTCCGCATTGGTGGCAGCTCCCCTCAGTTAAATCATGGGGAATGTAAGGAGAGACAGAGAGGGGAAAGATGTGCTTGGTCGTGGCATCGTGCTAGAAGTGGCAAAAATGGTGGAGGATGATCCACTGAAATTGACGGCTGATGGGATGGAAAGTGAGGACAATGGGAATCCCATCATGATTCTGGGAAGGTGGGGAAGGGTTGGGAATATAAGTGCATGAAATAGAACTGAGGCAGCTAAGAGCCCGCCAAGGGGCAGTGGGGTTGAGGGTCTTAGGTTGAAGAAAAGGGGAAATATATCAGACAGTATAGGAGGTTGCATTGTTCATAGGTGTTTGAACATGGGAAGAAGAGCATAACTCCAGAATCCTGATATGGATAGCTCACTTTTGTCAGATACATGAAACTTGGGTCAGGATTTCCAAACACTTCAGATTTAAACTGAAAATCTATCTGTGTAAACGTTGTACTCTGATGTAGAGTTCAGCAATGTGTTTAAGAATGGAATGCAATTTTCTGTTTAAAAACTAATTTTATTGAAGCTTTTTAAAATACATACACTTTACCACACAATGCAGGCCTTAAGATACCTCCAGGCACAAATGATCTTAAACGATGGAAAACAATCTAATCAGTAACAATCATAATTTAGAATGACTGAGTAGAATGTAAATCAGAAGCTGATTTATTTCAAAAGCATGCCCTGTCTCCTGGACATTGTTGCAACTGACCCCGATATTGAACAGTACGTGTGGGAAGAAAGGAGAATAAAGAAATAAAATCTCTCCGTCCAATGCCTCTAAATTGCTCCACTTTCTCCTGGAGGATTTGCATTGTCAGTACACTAACAAAATGTAATACGTCTGCCTTCATCCCAGACAATCGGCTGCATGGATCAACAGGTTACAGGCCTAGTTTCTGTTCCTTTTTGCAATCTTCCATAAATCCGCACAGTTAGCTTGAATAACTAACTACATTACGGCACAGTGGTTAGCACAAGTTCAATTCCGAACTCGGATGACTGTCTGTGTGAATTTGCAATTTCTCCCCTTATCTGCGTGGGTTTTTCCCGGATGCTCCGGTTTCTTCCCAGCCCAAGGATATGCACGTTAGGTGGATTGGCTATGCTAAATTGTCCCTTAGTGTCCAACGGTTAGGTGTGGTTACGGGGGATTGGGCCTAGGTAGGGTCCTCTTCCAGAGGGTTGGTGCAGACTCGATGGGCTGAATGGCCTCCACCTGCACTAAAGGCATTCTTTGATTCTTCTATGATTACTCTCTTTACCTCACAATTTTGCTGATGTATTATGGAGTGAAGCATGCATAGATTCATATAGCATGTCAAAAACTACAGCAATATCACCATAATCCAAAAAGCAGATGACTGATACCAACGCTTGTCTGGAATCTCCCACAGTCAATCCCTTGGTTTCTCCCTATAAAGCTGCCCAACTGGTCCTGAAATACAGTCAGTTCCGTTCTGTGGAATTTTCTCTGCTGGGATCCGGATTTAAAAAGTTGAAAACATTACCATACCAAGGGCTGGATTCACCCAGTGGTAAGAGGATATGAATGGAAATGTAAAGATCCAAACACAAGGTCTCCATGCAGAAAAAAACTCTATGAGAAGAATTGCCCTATGCTTTGTTTCAATTGCTTTTTATTATCTTGTTTTTTTAAGAGAAAGTAGACAGTACTGGAGGGAATCAGCCCACAATACTGTAGTGGTAGGTAAATTTCCTTTTAGTGATGACAAATGCAACCAGCCCAGTTTTTTGATCTGCTTGATGCTTCTGCAACACTAAAAGTAACATCACAGTGATTAGACGTAAAGTTATTTACACCATTTTTCAAGAGCCTTTTAAAACTAGAGGGGAAAAGTTATGACATTCCTGTGATTGTGTGAATTAGGCACGAGTCAGGTCATCTTTCAGGCATCCCCTTTGGCTGCTGAAAGCAGATCACTACACAGGTCAAATGGGGGTTTAATGTCTGTTTTAAGATGCTTGTGATAAATTGGATAGTGCAGTGCGAAGCACAAGCTGTTGTCCTGGAAACAGGAGTGCTCCCACTGATTCCAACGTACTCACAATCAACACATCCCATTGCTGCTGCAGCTCCAGCCCACCACGGGATTAAACCTCCGGGCTGGTGGTAGCAGATCCGCCTGCAACAATGTAAAATGGGTGGACATGCCGGAGAGGGCCAGCAGCAATGCCAAATAATGTAAAATTAGACCCAATTTCAGGCGATAGCCATCAGCACACCGCCACAGGCCAGGTGCACGAAAATGGATCACAATTGACTTTTGGATCGTGTAGTCACAGCCAGCTGACTAAAGAGCCGCAAAGGCTCTTCAACAGGCTGTGGATTTGTAAACAGTGGTGTTGTTGGGTAAGCACACCATGAGACTAGCAAACCACGTCGAAAGGAAGTGAGACTTTGGATTGCTCCAGTCAACCATCAGCGGCCTGCTATCAAGATTTGCCAGGCCGTGGGAAAGGAGGCGCATTAAGATGGGAGCCATCTGGGGGAGGGAGGGGGCGTGACGGGGAAAGGAAAACTACCGAATAACGGCTAAATCAGGTGAATAAAATTACTTTAAAAAAAGTTTTTTTTCTAAGTTAATCAAAAGAACAGTTAAAAGACACGTACTTTTAAGTCAATGTTTCCTTTATTTCAGATTTTTTTTTGTTTTATAAAGTCGTTTGGAACTGTTCTGGATAATATACAAGGAAGAACACTTTTGGAGAGAGACACATCTTTGCTGAAGTAAAATAAATGAACCTTTGGTAAACTTTTTGTGTGTGTTGCTCTATGGTAACGATGGTGGGAAAAAGACAGAAAACTAGGACCAAGTGGGATCTGATTTGATTGCAAATGGTTTATAAACACAGTTCGGTCTCTCTTCACAGGCACTTCTTATGGCTAATCATTTTACATAATTTCAGACAATACAAAAAAGTATATTTAACATTTAAAGGCCCCTTAGGAAAGCTGTAATTATGTAGCATAGTGTATTTTTTTGCATATTAAAAACCCCTGATCATAACTACAAATACAACTTTTTTTACAATTTCCAAAAAAACCTTTTAATAATTGAAAACTGCAGCTTGTTTTAAAGGGAGGACGATGGGTCAGGTGAAGGGAACATTTTCAAATTGCTTGCAAAAAGCAAAAAAAAAAATCAGTAGTTCAATAATAAAGTGGGGAATCCTGTAAAGTGAATCCAATAGTATAAAATACTGCAATTTCTTTTCCACAATTCTGCTACTTTTAACAAAAATAGGTAAAAATGCTAATTTAGCCGTTAATATGTGAAGCACAAATTGATGTTATTGGTGATAATGGTGACGCTGAGATTCTTCAAGTGATAAAAGCCTGGATACATCATATACACATTTTTCAGTACTTACAAAAAAAAACCGAGGAAGAAACAGGTTGGTTATTAATTATTAATATTTAAGAACCTGGATGCAGTAGTTGGTTAGTAGCACCATGAGAAAAAATTGCTTTCAAAAACAAACAAAAATAAAATGAAGATGTAAGCAGTCTTGTTGTTGTAATGTTTTCAGTGCATTGCTCTTAAATTGACAGAAAGTGCCATTTCAGGGTCACCTCTTCCCACTAATGAAACAGAAGAACAAGGAAGCACCACTGTTACTTGTCCCACAACGCTGCCGTCTCTTGCTTGTTACTTTCCAAAATGCACTGATTACTCTTTACATGAGGTACGTACAAACGGATATTATGTATGAACAGTTTTTTTTTTGTTTTTCTGTTTGTTTTTGCTTCGCACAGTAGCACCATTGTAAATGGAAGACAGAGCGCCCTACAGTTTTTTTTATTTATTGAGCTGGATTTCTTCTTCTCAGCCGATTTCGGTTGTTGTCTCAATGTCGGTTCCCAATGCATTACGTCCTTTTCATACACACTTGACAGCGGCTCACCCGTGTTCGGAGTTCTCCAGCTTTCAGAGTCTCGGACTGCGGTTTACTGTTGTACAAAAGGAACAAGTGAGAAAGTAAAAACCTAACTAATTTTATAACACAAGTAAAGCCACCCATTCTGTACACCCCAACACCACCCCACCTCTCCTGGAGGTACTGGCATACACTGGAAGACAGTTCCTGGAGTGCTGCAGGCTATTCAAATGCTGCCACAGTGGAGCCTGATTGGATCATCACGTGATAGCCATACATGCATTTCCAGCAGGGCATGTAAGATGATGGTCTGAAATTAGGAATTTACCTTGAATTCCTCCCCCAGGTTCAGAAATACACAAGACCAGCTGTAGTGATTATTGTCAATTCAATACAGGTCGAGATCTTTATTTTTTAATACCACATCACACAGTACACTAATTATTATTATACATTTCTGGCAGCCACCCTCACCAGACGGGATTCTCTGTCCCCCCCCCCACATCAAGAGTGGAATTCTCCGACCCCCTGCCGGGTCAGAGAATCAGCGCAGCGCTGCACGTATTGCACCACGCCGCCGGGTCGCAATTCTCCGGGCCGGTATGGCCGGCACTCCTATTCTCCTAGCCGGGTGGGCCGAGCGGCCGTCAACAAAAGCCGAGCCCCGCCGACGCCGTTCTAACTGCTGTGGGCCGGTGGGATGTCGGCATTGAAGGGTCCGGGTGCAGCCTATGGGGGAGGGGTCCGACCCCCGGGGGGGTGGGGGCCTCCGTAGTGGCCTGGCCCGCGATTGGCAGGCCGGCCTCTCGGCCCCCTTTCCTCCGCGCGAGCTCCTGTAGCCCTGCGCCATTTGGCGTTGGGGCTGCCGCGGGGAAGAAGGCCACTTCGCATTAAATAGTTGGTGCCCGCCCAACTGCGCATGTGCTAGTTGGCGCCGGCTCAACTGCGCATGCGCGGACCCGGCGGCACCAGGTTCAGGCCGGGATCGGCAGCTGGGGCAGCGGAGGCCGCTCCAGCACCGTCCTAGTCCCCTGTGGGCTGCTGAATGGGGTCCCGGAACGGGGGCCAATGCTGGAGTAAAACCTTCCCCTTTTTACTCCGGCGTTGGCACTTAACCGCCTGTTGGGAGAATCCCACCTCAGTTTTCTGGTACGGCGCACGCCCCTGCCGGCAGCGGTATTCTCTGTCCTGCCAGCCAGCCAATGGGGTTTCCCATTGTGGACAGCCCCACGCCGTTGGGAAATCCCCGCGCGTGTTGCGTTGCCGACGCAACGGAGAATCCCGCCAGCGGAGAATCCAGCGCATCTTTTTAAAAATGACTGAATCACTTTCTACCCATCAGAACCTGGGGAAGTGACATCTGGATATTTTGACGTATATAATAATTGAGCCAGGGCAGATCCAGTGGTTCCACCGCACACTGCTCCAGATCCCATTACAACCTTGCTTCAAATATGGACAAAAGAACTAAATTCAAGAGATGAGGTGAGAGTAACTGCCCTTGACACCAAGGCAGCATGTGGCATCAGGCACAACCGTCTCCGGCTGCTCCATAAATGACCACCTCTCCATCATAAGGTCAGAAGTGAGGATGTTGCTGATGATTGGACAACGTTCAGTACCATTTACACCTTCTCGATACTGAAGCAGTCCGAGTCCACATGCAGCAATACCTGGACATCATTCAAGCTTGGGCTGACAAGCAGCAAGTAACATTTGCCACACACAAATGCCAGACAATCGGCCATTTCCAATTCAGCAACAGCTGATGGAGATGATGGTGATCCCTTCTCCTCCAAGTTTGAAAATCTCTGCTGAGGACCCATGCATTCCTGCAGCCTGCCCATTCTTCATGTGTTTAATAGCAGCTTTGACTTCGTCCACGCTTGGTTGGAACAATAGAACATAGAACAGTACAGCACAGAACAGGCCCTTTGGCCCTCAATGTTGTGCCGGGCTTTGTCCGAAACCAAGATCAAGCTATCCCACTCCCTGACATTCTGGTGTGCTCCATGTGCCTATCAAATAACCGCTTGAAATTTCCTGAACTGTCCGACTCCACTATCACAGCAGGCAGTCCATTCCACACCCTAACCACTCTCTGAGTAAAGAACCTACCTCGGATATCCCTCCTATTTCTCCCACCCTGAACCTCATAGTTATGCTCCCTTGTAACAGCTATATCCACCCGAGGAAATAGTCTCTGAACGTCCACTCTATCTATCCCCCTCATCATCTTATAAACCTCTATTAAGTCGCCTCTCATCCTCCTCCGTTCCAAAGAGAAAAGTCCTAGCTCCCTCAACCTTTCCTCATAAGACCCACCCTCCAAACCAGGCAGCATTCCTGGTAAATCTCCTTTGCACCCTTTCCAATGCTTCCGCATTCGTCCTATAGTAAGGTGACCAGAACTGCACAAGTGGATGATTCAACCAAATTTATTATTAAATATGGTAAAACAATTATCCCCCCCCTCTTAAATTATCCCAAACAACAATAACACTCCCAAGATTCTTAACGCTACCCGTGCCGATGAACTCAATCGAGCTGTGGCTCCAATTCTCTGAGTTTCGGTTGTCTCAGGGCCTTCTACCAGGAAGGTGGGTCTCGCTCGCTGGCTCCTTCCACCATCTGGTCTGTCGTCCAATCTTCGCTGCTACCTCTGTGTCGAGTCTTCGCTGGGGACGGTCCTGGGTGGTTGATCTTTATACCCCTATTCGTGCCTTTCCAGAAAGTTCTCCGGCCCTCAGCCAATGACGTGTCAGCGCCGCAGTTGTGACACCCAATGGAGTTGCCGGTTACAACTCTGCAGGCTACCTTGACCCCACTCTCAGTGATCCATCTCTAGGTGCACTGCTCGCACGTTGCCTTACCCCATTGGCAGTAACTAGGTGCCAGAAAGTCCAGCTTTATCTGGGCAATCCACAACAATCGATCCATTTGAATAGGACCGATAATCTCCTGATGTCTGTTGACAGGACAGGCCCAGGCATGTCCCAGCAGTCTCTCTGTGTTCAGAATATTCAAACTTTTTCAAGTTTGAATTCCCAGGCCAGCCTGGAGTTGACTGTGGCTTGATTTAAAATGTTCAATTCTTAATTTAGAGTGTTCAATCTTATATCGGGCCTAAAATTCAGGCCTCTGTCCATTTTTCCACACCCTCCATTGCACCGGTCTCGATATTGTTCACTCCCCGCAGGATCAGGTTCCATATTCTCCGGGGCTACAGCCACTCACCAGGACCCCCTTCGACAGCACCCTCCCAACCCACCACCTCTACTGCCTAGAAGGCCAAGGGCAGCAGACGCACGGGGAACGCCCTCCGCCCCTGACTACCCTGACCCAGAAATACAACAGCCGTTGCTCCACTCTCTGGTAAAGATGTTTCTGCTGAATTTCCTATTGGGGTGTTTAAAATCATCTTTGATTGGGAGTTGGGGGATTTTCTCAAACACATCCTCATCTATGGTTTCATCCTGGTTTAGGAGTTCTCTATCAAAAGCTGATGTTTTCTCTGTCTCTCAAGAAGGTTCCATCCTTACTCTGGACCGGTTTGAGGCCTAGGGTATTGGGTTCATATGTTGTCTTGGTGGCATTGAAAAAGCCCCGGATGTCATGCCTGTCAGTGAGGAGTTGCAGCTCCTCAGCTTTCTCAGTCCACCATTGCTCTTTGATTTCCTTAGTTCTTCTTTGTACCTCCGCCTTGGCTAATTGATTAGCTCTCCGCTTTGCCTTGCTGGTCATCTCATTTAGCCAGGTGTGGAGAGTGGCATGGTAGCGCAGTGGTTAGCACTGTTGTGTCACACCTCCAGGGTCCCAGGTTCGATTCCCAGCTTGGGTCACTGTCTGTGCGCAGTCTACACGTTCTACATGTGTCTGCGTGGGTTTCCTCCGGGTGCTCCGGTTTCCTCCCACAGTCCAATAATGTGCAGGTTAGGTGGATTGGCCATACTCTTAGTGTCCAGAAAGGTTAGGTGGGGTTACATGGATTATGGGGATCGGGTGGAGGTGTGAGCTCTTTCCAAGGGTCGGTGCAGACTCGATGGGCCGAATGGCCTCCTTCTGGACTGTAAATTCGATGATTCTCTTCTTGTCGATGAGGCCTTGGATTGTGTGAGCATTCTTCTCAAACCAGTCTCAGCGCTTCTCGGGTCTTGTAGCCGATGGATTCTTCACAGATTGAGATGACGGGTGTCTTCATCTCTTCCTAGTTTTCCTCCACTCCGTTAGAATGGACACTTTGGAGGTTTGAAGAAGATATTGTTGGAGGTTCACTAGCATGCTTGGCTCTTGAAGCCGCTCAATGTTGATCATTTTTCTGAGCGGTTTCTTCATCTTCTGCTTCTGGTGGAGTTGGATAGACAGAGGAGTGGGTGAATCAGTGGCCTGTCCAGCAGTGACCTGCACTGGTCGTCATTTTGGTGAGGGCATCTTTTTGGTTGCGGGATCGGATGATGATAAAGTGCCAGTGCTTTAATTGTGGTGGCCATTTTAATATTTGCATTACTCTGATTGGAGGAGTAGTGACCTCGCAGGGATGTCTAGGGTCAGTCTAATTTTATTGACGCCAGTGAGATTTTAGTGTCAAGATTACTTGTTTTTTTTTAATAAACAATTTTATTGAGGTAGTTTTTGGCTTTGTAAACAGTTACAGACATCAACAGAAAGAAAGCAAAAAAGGCAAAAATGTGCAAACATCCATGTACTTTCAATACTTCAATCGTAACATACTGCACAAGCCCGCTCCTCACCTGCCATTTTATCCCTCCTACTCTACTCTACTCCCGCAAAGAAGTCAATAAATGGTTGCCACCTCCGGGTGAACCCCTGTACAGATCCCCTCAAGGCGAACTTAATTTTTTCCATACCCAGGAAACTCGACATGTCCGCAAGCCACAACTCAGTCTTCGGGGGCTTTGAGTCCCTCCACGCAAATAGTATTCGTCGCCGGGCTATCAGAGAAGCAAAGGCCAAAACATCGGCCTCTTTCTCCCCCTGGACTCCCGGGTCTTCCGAAACCCCAAAAATTGCCACCCCTGGATCCATCGCCACCCTTGTTTTTAGCACCTGGGACATGCCGTCCGCAAATCCCTCCCAGTACCCCCTCAGCTTAGGGCATGCCCAAAACATGTGAACGTGGTTCGCTGGTCCTCCCGCGCACCTAGCGCATTTGTCCTCTATCCCAAAGAATTTGCTCATCCGAGCCACCGTCATATGGGCCCGGTGAACGACCTTAAATTGGATCAGCCCGAGCCTAGCACATGTCGCGGTCGAATTTACCCTACTCAGGGCCTCTGCCCACAGCCCGTCCTCCATTTCCCCGGCTATCTCCTCCTCCCATTTAAGTTTCAGTTCCTCCGTCTGGGACCCTTCCTCCCTCATGAGCACCTTATAAATACCCGAGACTCTACCCTCCCCTTCTTCCCCCCTAGAGACTATTCTGTCTAGGATCCCCATTGGCGGGAGGCGTGGGAAAGATGGGACCTGTCTACGAACAAAGTCCTGCAACTGTAGGTATCTAAAATTATTTCCCCTTACCAGCCCAAATTTCTCCTCAAACTCGCAAAGCTCCCTTCCAGGAACACACCCTTCCCACCCCCACCCGCCGCCATAGTTAAGATTACTTGTGATGGAAATTTGGTGGTAAATCTAATACAGCTTCACATTTGCTGTTGAGATTTATATAGAAAGAATGATCACTTTGGTGAGTACCAGAGGATTCCTGGTGATGGAGTAACATGACTCAACAAAAGGTGATAGCTTTGTTCATGAAAACTTAACATAAGCAGGAGTAGCCATTTGTTTAACGGTTGTACCATTAGCTGAAACCAAATAAGAGGGCACTCAAAGATGCACGCAATTGTTTGCTACAATTTGGCTTTTTCTTACCTGAACATCTCCGCCACCTCAACTGTGGCTAGCCAGAAGCTGTACGAGTTGGCATAATAGCTGCAAGTGCCCCGGCCATGACATTCGATGAATGGTGCAGATCGGAACTCCTCCAGACAGGAGCCAGGGGAAGCTAAAGCTTGGCCAGATCCTTCAGCACCAGCACTGGTGTGCTGCGAAAAGCAACAAAACCAAACAGAAAAATACGTTTGACATTTCGACCCATTTAATGTTTCATTCTTAATGTTGCTGATCTTTCAATGATACTTCAGGTGTATGTTATTAAGCCTAACTCTCAGGCACCAGCACTATCATAGGAACTGTACCTATTCAAATTAAGCATCGTATTATCAGTGCAGTCGCCCACACAATTACCATTACATGGGTAGTATGTCCCACAGATATTTAGAGATGTTTGGGAGGAGGTTGCCAACCAATGCAATTCCAACAACATACAAAGCAGGACCTGACTACAGTAGAGAAAAAAATTCAGCCTCCTCACGAGGTGTGCTGAGATAGAGAATCCCTGCGCACATCTCCCGTTGTTGAATATTTTTCACAAGCTGAGCCATATGCCCGGTTTTTCACTATCTGGGGGGATATCCCGAGTTGAGAAATATTCCTGTTTGCTGCACCGGTCTGTGGTCAGATCCATCGTCCTTGCAAGCAGATCAGAGGTGGCCATAGGGGCAGCCCAGTTCCAAGATGTGCGAGTTAAAAGGCCTGCCTCAGTTCTCTGGGACTTTATCCCAGATGCTTGGTTACATGTTAGGCCCTGTAGCCCTCACAGCTCATCAGCCCCCTCATCTACTTCCCATGCCAACTCAATCTAATTCCGGCCCCTCACTTACCCATCCCAATGACCCCCTCATACCCGCCATGCCAACTCATGGCCCTTCAATTCCCAGTCACCCCAGTTGGCATTGAGTTGGTATGGGGGCTATAAGTGGCTTTATGGATTGGTGCAAAGTCATGAGTTGGCATTGAGTTGGAATAGAAGGGGCATGGGTAAGGCTTATTAAATTTACCTTTTGTTCCAGAGTGTCATTTTGAGTACAGAGTGTTATCATAAGACATTCTCCTATGTAATTGCTTTACTGACATCTGTTGAGGTTCTGAGCATGTGCGGGCTTTGGCAGGTGTTTGAATCTGGGAGAGGGTGGCCTGTAAGCAAGACCTGCTGTTTTCATAGTTATAACGGTTACTACTGTTTTGTTGAGTTACTGTTATTATCAAACTTTGTTATTTATTTAAATAAAGAAGTTCCTTTTTTTTAACAATGCACTCGACTACCTTGTTTGTGGTGTCAATTTACCACACTTTCAAAAGTTCCCGAACCCAGACTACAGGGTGGAAGTGAGGGCTTAAGTGGGCCGGTGCAGACTCGATGGTCGAATGGCCTCCCGCTGCACTGTATGTTCTATGTAAATTAAATAGAAAAGCCAGCTGTCAAATCTGCCGCATTAAGTGCATGACCCCTCCGATACAAGTGAATCATGAGTCATGGAGAAGCTGGCCAGACTCCACCTAATGCATATTTACAGGAACTATTTTGCAAAATTGTTCCGATAAAGGGGTTAGGGGACGTTGGATGATGCACTTAATGCGGCAGATTTGACAGCTGGCTTTTCTATTTAATTTACATAGAACATACAGTGCAGCGGGAGGCCATTCGACCCATCGAGTCTGCACCGGCCCACTTAAGCCCTCACTTCCACCCTGTCCCCGTAATCCAATAACCCCATCTAACCTTTTTGGACACCAAGGACAATTTAGCATGGCCAATCCACCTAACCTGCACTTCTTTGGACTGTGGGAGGAAACTGGAGCACCCGGAGGAAACCAACACAGACATGGGGAGAACATGCAGACTCCACACAGACAGTGACCCAGACGGGTAATTGAACCTGGACCCTGGCGCTGTGAAGCCACAGTGCTAACCACTGTGCTACTGTGCTGCCCATCTTCCCCCTTAGGAAGCTGAAAGCCCTCCTCCCATGATAACTCCAAGTGTACTCCGCATCTCACATACAGTACAACAGGAACACATACAACACTGGGCTCAGCAATACCAGAGGAAGACCCATGTTCACTGAGGCATTGGAATTGTTGTTTTACAGACTTCCGTAAAGTGCTGAATCCAAGCATGGGTGGAGGGACAGCGCTGACATGGAATGGTTGGGTCAAATAATCGGTGTTGCAGCTTCTATTGTGTTGTTAAGTATGGACTTCAGAGTGGCTGGAAGACAAAGGCCATAAACCAGACCAAGGGTGGGATTTCCCAACCCTTCCCACTGGCAGTATCTTCCGGCGTCCCCACGACGGGTTCCCTGGCAAAAAGCTGTCGACATCGGCAGGACGTAAACATCCCACCAGCGGCCAACATGGCGGGTGGGGACTGGAAAGTCCCACCCCAATAGTGGAGCCCAATGATTCAACCCTGTCCTTGTTTCCAGGGCCAAACAATGGGGGGGATGGTGGTCAAAAGTACACTGTAATCACAGCATCATGGTGGGTAATGACCTACTTTGACCCTGTGTACACTCGCTACAGAACAACTCAGGGAGGCTTGCAGGTAAAGAATGTTCAATCAATGATGCTCTGACCTTTGGGGAATTCTACAATCTGAATAAATATAATTCTGCTGTTTGCGGATGTTCATTCGGAAAACGATAAAGGCATGTACTCTTGCAGGCAGGAAATGTGCTTCTAAAGACAGCATTTTGACTGATATAATAGATAATAATAAAAAAAACCCCACAAAATGCTGGATAAATTCAGCAGGTCTGGCGGCATCTGTGGGGAGAGAAACAGGGTTCATATTTGAGTCCGTACGTCTCTTTTTCAGAGTTTCCAGAGATCTTGCCAGAGCTGCTGAGTTTATCCGGCATTATTTGTTTTTAGGCACTGACAAACTTGTGTTGTCAGCAGCAAGCTAATGGCAGCCAGCCTCCAGGGCAAGTAGTCTGTTGCAGTAATGTTTGCTGCAGCCATGACAATCTTTCCACCAGACTGTTTCCAGGCCGTCATCGGGGCAACATTACATCAGTAAATAAAGCACGATGCTGTGGATAACACCCCCCCCCAACCCTCACATGGCTAATCTGATCGATTTAACTCCACTTTCCTGCCAGTCGTCGATAATCCTTGACTCCCTTGTTTTGAAACTGTGCCCCTAGTTCTAGATTCCGCCCACGAGAGAAAGCATAATTTAATTTTATATTAGTGCAATGTTGATTTTCTATTGAATTGATTTTTACTTAACCAGGTTCTACAGAGCAACCCTACAGAAAACAGAAGACCACAAATACTAGGAGCAGCATTGATCATTCGATCATTCAACCCATCGAGCCTGCTTCACCATTCAATAAAATCATAGCTGATCTGACTGTGCCCTCAACTCCACTTTCCTGTCTGTCCCTGTTTAGACACTGTTAGACACTTTAGGGGCTGTTTAGCACACTGGGCTAAATCGCTGGCTTTGAAAGCAGACCAAGCAGGCCAGCAGCACGGTTCGATTCCCGTAACAGCCTCCCCGAACAGGCGCTGGAATGTGGCGACTAGGGGCTTTTCACAGTAACTTCATTGAAGTCTACTCGTGACAATAAGCGATTTTCATTTCATTTCATTCATTTCATTTTCATTTCATTTCATAACCCTTGACTCTCTCGTCTATCAAAGATCTGACAAACACTGCCTTGAATAATTTCAATGACCCAGCCTCCACTCTCTCTGGGGAAGAGAATTCCAAAGATTAACCAGCCTCTGAGAGAAAAGGGGTGGGATTCTCTGACACCGATTTTATAATTGGGGATCGGGCAGATAATCCCTTTCTACAATGGAATCTGGGTTGGGGGGGGGGGGTGGTGGTGTGTGTGTGCACCTATTTTTGCATGCTCCGCCCTCTCCAAAACGGGTTCATCGTGGACACGGCGCACGCCATTGGGACAACCTCAGGACGTCACCAAAAGGCCCTCCCCGATGCTAGCATCTCACTGGCCGGAGGATCGGTGCTGGGGCGCTGCCGATTGTTTTGACATAAAACGCCAAGGATCCTCTGGACATAGCCTGAAAATCGGAGAATCCAGCCCCAGATTTCTCCTCATCTCAGTCTTAAATGGAAAATCCTTTATTTTTAAACTTCCCCAGTTCTAGATTGCCCCCACTTATGCGTAGTGCCTGATGTTTTTGGCCACGATACAGACTCTAAACCTTTCCCCAATTGAAACAAATAAAACAAAAATTTTTTTTTTTTAAAAAGAGTACCCAATTCATATTTTTTCTAATTAAGGGCCAATTTTAGCATGGCCAATCCACCTACCCTGCACATCTTTGGGTTATGGGGCGAAAGCCACGCAAACACGGGGAGAATGTGCAAACTCCACATGGACAGTGACCCAGAGCTGGGATCAAACCTGGGGCCTCGGCGCCGTGAGGCATCAGGGCCAACCCACTGTGCCACCGTGCTGCCGCCAACAGAAACAAACTTAACCCTGACCATGAGTAAGAAGTTGGGGAAAAAGCTCAAATAATGGCATCCTTTTATTGGTACATAGTGGTATAGGTTAAGTCTACGTCAGGTACGGTTTAAACCTGAACAAGAGTGGTCCTCCTTGCTGTTCTTTATGCTTCCCATTACCCCAACGACTATGGCCAGCTTGTAGGCCAGCCTGGCCTTGATGAAAGGTGTGCTGAGAGTCCTGAAAAAAGGGGGATAAATACGATGGGCGGACAAGAAAAGAAACCAAAAAGGTCAAGTCAAAGCATACCATCATGAAGGAGTAACCAATCCACAGCGAGACCCATCCCTCTGGACACGATGGGATCCGAATAGTCTGACTATGAACCGCTATAACTAATGCTGGAGCTTCACACACACTGCACCTACAAAAAGAAAGATTAAGATTAAAATTTGCCCAACCTGTTTTTCTCCTTCTTCTTGCATTCCCTTCTTTAGGTAAGCCCAAATTGGCCAAGACTTCTGATGAAATGTTAGTTTTCCAAGAATGATACATTTCTGTGAGGAGGGACTGGCCCTGAAAAGCTTGACTTCCCCATGAACAGGAGTCTACAACTGCGTTTCCAAGTAAGGCAGGGAAAAAAACTTTGAAGGATAATTAAAGGGGAACCTCCAGTGAGTACTTTTAAATTTGAGATGATGATCCTGGCTTCTGGCAGGCTAGTTATTGGAAGCAATAAACTATTAGGCCTTCAGAAGGGTTCAAATGAGCAACCTTTCTGAAGGTGGTAGGAAGCTGTGCTGGCGATGGATTAGCTGTGGGAAGGAGGTTCAGCTCATTCTATCATGACACCCAAGTCCTGGATCTCCTGATTAGCCTGAGGCTGCAGTTCAGGAGATAACTGGAATAGCATTTAAGAGTCACATGGGTGTGCCTCTAGGAGCTGAGGACAATGTCTCGTTAATGGGAAGAAATCTCATCTTCTTGGAGTTTTAAAGTTGGACAGGTTGGTGACAGCTGGATGGTCCGTCTGGGCATTGTCAGTATACACCTGGAAGCTGATAGCTCACTTTCGGGTGATGGTGCTGTGGGAAAAGATGTACAAATGGTTTAGCCCTATGCAAAACCAGCCCCAGGTATTATCGCAGCACAGTGATCAACTTGCCTAGATGGGGAAGGAGTTCCGGAAGGTGACAAGTGACCAACAAGGGTTTGAGAGCCAAAATGGAAGACCTGGAAAACAGATCCAGGTGTCAGAATCTGTGGATCGTGGGTCTGCCCGAAGGGGTGGAAGGCTCGAGGCCGATGGAGTATTTTGCCATGATGTTGGCGGAGCTATTGGGGGAGGGGGATGATCCCTCTCGATACGAACTGGATCGGGCTCATCGGTCATGGAGGCCTACACCAAAGACGAGTGAGCCGCCAAGAGTAGTAACTGTGTGTTTCCGTAGGTACAGCGTGAAGGAGAAGGTCCTATGCTGGGCAAAGCAGAAGCGGGTGGTGCAGTGGGCTGGAGCTGGCATACGCATATACCAGGACTTTACGATGGAGCTGGCGGGGAGGCGGGCTGCCTTCAGCCGGGTGAAGAAGGCACTGTACATCAGCAAGGTGCAGTACGGCATAGTATATCCAGCTAAGTTGAGGGTGACCAACAAATCCAAGGACTTTTATTTTGGGACGGCAGAAGCGGCGGAGGGGTTTGCGAAGGCAGAAGGACTGTGGCAGAATTGAGAAATGGGACTGAGAGCGGGTCGTGTACCAATGTAGCCTCATGTAACTTTAATTTTTCACTGCATGTTGCTGCATATACTAAATGAGTTGACGCTGTATATTTGGACCAGGGAAGAGTTGGGACTTTCATTTGCAATGATGGTTCTTTGGGGCTTGGGTGTGTATGCTGGGGTTGTGTGCTAAAGGGGATTTCTTGCTTTTCCTGGGACCGGGCAAGGGGGAAGGAGACTCGGGCGGTTTAAGCCAGCCAGTGAACGGGAGTGAGGTGGGGGGAGGGGCTGCGGCCATCGGAGCCTGGTAGAACAGGTTTCGGTGAGTCTAGCCGGGGTGAAAAGTTGGGGGAAGGAACCGAGGTTGGGGGGGAGGGGGGAGGGGGGGGGGGGAGAGTTTGCAAGAGAAAGTGAAGGGGAGAAGTCTGAGGGGGGTGGGGGGATGGGGGGGGAGGCTGTCTACAATTTATGGGTACCATTCACGGTACTCTTTCGGGGATTGGATGGCATTGAATATTAGGGGGAGGGGTTGGGGGATGGACTATAAGTGTCAACGGTGACCAGGGGCGATTCCTGTTTCCTTTTTTCCTCCTGAGGAGGTTTAGTTTTATTTGATGCTTATATTGTCAGGTGGGCCGTTATTTGGGAGGTGGTGGGAGGGTGGGATCGTTGTTGTTGGTAGGGGGATTGACATTGTATTCGTTACCGTTTACTGTTTGTTGGTGGGGGGCAAATTCTGAAGAAAATGTGAAAATGGAGAATAAAAATATTTTTCAAAAAAAGGTAGCTGAACTCATCGAACAATACTTCAGCTTGAGTCAACACTTCCAGCAGAGGAAAGGGTGATCGGAGCAGGAAATAAAATACAAAAGGCGGAAGAGACCCCCCCCCCCCGCGCATTTGTGCGCATTCGTCCGGATCCTCAGCCCAGATATCAAAAATAATACTCGGCCCTGACTTTCTTCACAGACAGGCACTCTCCCTTTGTGAGTAAGTGCTGGCACAGGCCCAAACCTGGGCGGGATTCTCCCCTACCCGGCGGGGCGGGGGGTCCCGGCGTTGTGGAGTGGCGAGAACCACTCCGGCGCCGGGCCTCCCCAAAGGTGCGGAGAATGGGCTAGGCCCACGCCGGAGTGGTTCCCACTCTGCTGGCTGGCACGAATGGCCTTTGGCGCACCGTCAGCCGGGGCCGAAAGGCCTTCGCCGGCCGGCGGACATCCGCGCATGCGCCGGAGCATCAGCGGCTGCTGACGTCATCCGGGCGCATGCACGGGGGAGGGGGTCTCTTCCGCCTCCGCCATGGTGGAGACCGTTGCGGAGGCGGAAGAAAAAGAGTGTCGCCACGGCAGAGGCCTGCCCGCCGATCGGTGGGCCCGATCGCGGGCCAGGCCACTGTGGGGGCACCCCCCGGGGCCAGATCGCCCCGCGCACCCCCCCAGGACCCCAGCGCCCGCCTGCATCGTCAATCCCGCTGGCACCAGACGTGCTTTGATTCCCGCTGGCGGGAGATGCTTGTCAGCGAAGGAACTTCGGCCCATCGCGGGCCGAAGAATCGCCGCGAGGGGCCCGCCGACCGGCGCAGCACGATTCCCGCCCCCACCGAATCTCTGGTGGCGGAGAATTCGGGACATGGCGGGGGCGGGATTGACGCCGGCCCCGGGCGATTCTCCGACCCGGTGGTAGAGGGGCATAGATTGGCATGGATAGTATGAGGGATGGTTGGGGGGCACGAGGTGGAATGGATGGATCATATGGAGTGAGAGCGTGTTTGTGTGGGAGGGGGAGGGGGAGGGGGGGCATTGAGGGATGTTTTATTGTTGTTTTCCCCAAGAGACCAATGCCAGCCTGCCTCACGCCCAAATTCTAATCAGGTTCGCTCTCCCAGGATGAAAATCCCAACTCCCAGGCCTCTTTCAGCCAAGGTTGGGTTCGCGGAGCTGGGAAACGTCTGGACTTTGCACACCCAGAGCACAAATCCTGGCCCAGGATTCAGCTGGAACAGAAGGGATGAAATAAATTTTTTAAAAATTGTCTCACACTAATTGTGCAGCATTATGGTGGGTATTTGTGCAGCTTAACTATACCAGAACATGTCAGGCATGCCGTGCACAAAATGATTGAATTGCGAAACAAATGGCAAAGAGCAGTTTCCTTTTACGATTATATATGGAAACTGTGACCAATTTGAACATTACAGACATAAAACCTTACCTGCTGATAAAGGGTCGGATGTTTTCTCCATTTACTGGGGCCATGCTCATTGGCATTGGCTGAGGTGTTGACAGCCAATAGGAGTAGTCATTCCTTGAGGCAAAGTTACAGACATTGTTGATGTTACAGAACATAAATGGCATTGTACTGAAACGCCGCAGGCAGCTCCCAGCAGTTCCTGAAACAACACATAGCAATAAATGTAGAATCGTTCGATACACAAGCAGGCCATTCAGTCCATTGTTTCTGCCACTTCTTTGAAAGAACTATTATATTAGTCACAGTCCCCCGTTCATTCCCCATCACCCAGCAAATCTTTCTTTTTCAAGTATGAATCTAATTCCCTTTGAAAAGCTATTCTTGAATCCGCTTCCTCGACCCTTATAGGCATTGAATTCCAGATCTTAACTGATCACTGTTTGTTTAAATGTGTGTCCTCTGGTTATCATGGTTCTAATGAACAAGTGAGAATTCAGCTCAAACAGGAATCCCTAGCTAGCTTATCAGTTAAGTTTGGCTCTCCTTCCAATATGTTAGCGGCACTTTCAAAATTGTGGGACGAGATTCTCCGTTTCTGAGGCTAAATGCTGAGACTAAATACGATTGAAAAATCGGCGCTGCACCTGCACCGATTCTGCTACCGTTGAAGGGCTAGCACCGGTGCCATGTGGAACACGATCGATTCCAACGAAAACCAGTGCGGGATTCGCCGGGTCGGTGATTGACACTCAGGAGGCTGACAAGCTGCAGCCATATATACACATTACAATCTCCACACACACTCATCGCAGCCAACAAGATGGCACTGGTTGTGCTGGAGCTTGCCCATACAGCTGATGGGTTGTCTGGGGCCAGAGAGCTCCCAGGGTAGTGCCCGGGGGGGTGGGGGGGGGGGGGGGGGGGCGGGGCCGGGGGACACCTATACGATCCGTCGCACTATATTCAAAGTGGTCTGTTAGTGGTATGCGAAGCTGTATGGCTGCCTTGCCGGCTGCGGCAATGGTGCTCCCTGCCCGTCCACCCTGACCCCACAGCCACTTCCCACTGCTCCCCCCGGCCCTGGCAGAAGCCCCGCAGCCAGCGGCACAACTCAGCAAACTATGGCGATGTTGGACACCTTCCGTCCCCATTCTCTCTCCCTCAGCAGCCGCCACGTCGGTGTCACAATTTTTAAAAGCACAAGTGAACCGTGCCGTCGGGAACTCGGCCCATCGGAGGCAGAGAATCGCGGAGAACCCGGAGAATACCGAGTCGCGACTTCTAATGATATGCAAATGGTGTCTACGTGTACATGCGTTCCGGAATGCATTGACACCGCTGTCGAAGTGCTGGAGCATTGCGATTTGGCGTCAAATTGGCACCTGCTACGATTTCGGAACTGATTCTCCGCCCAATCGCATTTCCCAATTTTGCTGTCGGCTAACGGAGAATCCCACCCGTGGTCTTTTACTTTTAAAACTGCTGCATTTAGCTACATCACCCCCAACGTCTAATGTTTCTCCATTAATTGACCATATCTTGGCCACTTCAGCTCAAGCTTCTTATTGTTGCTTGGGTCTGATCCACAATGATGACATTTGGCTCCACGCTTATGAAGTTCTTTGGAACATTCTCTATGTTAAATGCACAATAAAAGTGCAATGTTTTTACTGAGATCCTACATGTTCTGAGTGGGAAGGTTGGCCAAGTGGGAAGTGGCAAGCTGGAGATGGGAAACAGGGTGCTGGAGGTAAGTAGAATGAGTTAGTAAGTTATTAAAAGTTAGTCAGGGTTCATAAGAGGATTTTCGGGCCAGTTAGGTTCAAGGCCGTCAAGAGGCTTTTAATGGAATAATTACAGGTCAGCTACATAACCCACCCTTATAATATGTTTTCATATGGGAACATGATTTTTGTTTAACATGCGGCTTTGTTAGGAACGTTTTGGGAATGTTAAATGAGCGAAAACTATAGTGAAGAACTAACAGAATGTTCTGACATCCATTCATTGCATTATTCCTACACCCCAATAATCAGAGATAATTCTTACCCAAATCTTGACCATGTGCTCTCTCATTCCCTTGTACGTAAAGCAGAGAATACCCATCATAGATGATAGAAGTTCCAGCAGGGCAAGATGGCACATCTGTTGACTGACTGTGTCGGGTAATCAAGAATCCATGAGCTACAGAAGAAGATCCAGGAATCCCTGGTCCTCCAGGAGTACCATCTGGGCCAGGTTGGCCTGGGAAACCTCTCTCACCTGTTCAAAAATCATAGTCAAAGCAACAACATTAGCCTGAATTAGTTGCTAACACAACATCAGTAATGTGAAAGATAAGCTGCGGGATTCTCCGTCGGCGGGACAGAGAATCCCGCCCAAGATGACTAAATGGTGCAGCCCTTGTTAACCCATCATCATCCATTGCTCCAATAGGCCTTTCTCTGATTCGCAAATTTGTTTTCTCTAATTTATTTTGAATTTTGCGTGTTCAAACAGGCCCCCGTGACTGCCACCTGTTTCACGAACCCCCTTCGTGGACCCCCAGACCCAGTTTGGTACTCCTGTCATGCAAGGTACGCATTTTTGAGAATTCTTTGGCTTTAGATTAATTAGGTTGCCTTGGCTTCTGTCTTTGTCGGTCGGTGTACCAAATCGTGTGGCACTTGGATCCTAGGTTTGATCCTCTTCTGAGAAGCTTTTGAGGTTTATGAGGTTGTAAAAGACGCTATCTAAATGCAGTGTCTTCTTTCTTTGGTAGGAGTTAGTTGAGCTGATCTGGGCAAAAACGAAGACTCAGCAGATGGAGCCAGACTAGGGCGATCTGAACAGGAGCAGGGTCCCCACTCCGGATTCCAGTAATACCTGCCAACATATGCATGTGTGGGGTCTTTGTAAGGACAGGCTGCTTCCCATGTCTCTATAGCCTGCTTAATCATGAAAAATGACTTTTTGGCATGGAACTAATGAGTGTTCGTCAGAACCACTGGGAAAACAGGGAGAAGACTTGGATGAGAATTGCAGCATAGGAGCACAATAGTAGTAGGTAGGCCACAGACCTATAATGCTCCACACAATGACAAATTGCCTGAGCTGTGCCATTATGGGAAGACACAAAAGTAGATAACTGGTACACATCTGTTTTAATAGGAAGTGGAGGGGAAGAAAAATGACAAATCACTGAAACTATTGGAATCACCAAGGAGGCGCTGATATAGGATTGAAATTGGATAGCCTGCTCATATTCTAGATTGAAAGACCTGCACAATTACACCTGAAAGGTGCAGGAAGAAGGGACCAATCTCCCCTTTAACAAATGAATTGAAGTGAATGTGTTTCCAGTCCTTACCTGGGCCACCTGAAGAACCCGGCTCTCCCTTCTGTCCACTTGCTCCATTAAACCCAGGCAGGCCGTCTTGACCCGGGTCACCAGGTGGGCCTATTGGACCTGGACAAGAGAAAACACATTAACTAAAAGCAATGTAAACATTTCAAATACTACAACTGATTGACAGTGATTCTGGAGTGGACTCCTCAGTCATGGGGCATGCACACGCCAGCATACAAATAATCATTTTGTACAATTTGCTGATGTCTTACCTGGAGGTCCTGGCAGGCCAGGTGAACCAGGTGTTCCTTTAGGGCCAGACTGACCTGGCTGTCCTGGGAATCCCGGATCTCCTTTAATACTTGAAACTGTTATTTGCGGTCCAGGTAAGCCACGTTCCCCTGGAAACCAAAGGCTGAGAGTTAAAATGGGCAAGTCCAAACTGAGAACATCTTCAGTTAACTGTGGGTGGAGGCAGCACGGTGGCGCAGTGGGTTAGCCCTGCTGCCTCACGGCGCCGAGGTCCCAGGTTCGATCCCGGCTCTGGCTCACTGTCCGTGTGGAGTTTGCACATTCTCCCCGTGTTTGCGTGGGTTTCGCCCCCACAACCCAAAGATGTGCAGTGTAGGTGAATTGGCCACTCTAAATTGCCCCTTAATTGGAAAAAATGAATTGAGTACACTAAATAAAAAAAAAACTGTGGGTGGCTTTCAGTGTTTTGCTATTCATAACATCCCCCTGCTTCCAGCATGCAATTGGTTCCAGCATGCAATTCCTTTTCAATTGCTGGTGAATTTTTGAATTCAAAATGGTAGATTTTTAAAAGATATTTGTTCTTGTGATGTGGGCATCATTGGTATGACCAGCATTCCTTGCCATCCCAAGCTGCCTTTGGGAAAGTGGAGGTGAGCTGCCACCTTGACCCGCTGCACTGTGTGAAAAATGAAAATCACTTATTGTCATGAGTAGGCTTCAATGAAGTTACTGTGATAAGCCCCTAGTCGCCACATTCCGGCGCCTGTCCGGGGAGGCTGGTACGGGAATCGAACCGTGCTGCTGGCCTGCTTTAAAAGCCAGCGATTTAGCTCAGTGAGCTAAACCAGCCCCTAGTGAGCTAAACCAGCCCCTGTCGGAACTATGGAAGGACCACGTTCTTCATTTTGCCAAGTTGGTAGACAAACATTTTCAATACCATTTTCAATACCAAAAGGCAACAAGCTGCCTTTTGGGTCTCTCCCCAAACACTTGCCCTTGAAAGAGACGGTGGGGATCATAGGAGCATAGAAAGGTTGCGGCGCAGAAAAAGGCCATTAAGCCCATCGTGTCTGAACAAGCCAAAAAAAAGAGATAAAGAAACTAGCCGCTCATTTTAATCCACTTTTTCCAGCACCTGATCCCGTATCCTTGCAGGTTGCAGCAATTCAAATGTCGATCCAGGTGCCTTTTAAATGCACTGAGCATTTCAGCCTCAACCACCAACTCAGGCAGTGAATTCGGGAGGCCCACCACCAGCTGGCTGCAAAAGCTTTTTCCTCATGCCCCCCCTCTCCTGATTCCACCAATCACCTTAAATGTATGCCCCCCTGGTACTTCATAGAATTCCTACAGTACAGAAGGCCATTCGGCACATCGAGTCGGACACTGACCTTCTGAAACTGTAGTCCACCCAAGCTCACTTCCCCGCCCTATCCCAATAACCCTTTAACTTTTTTAAAAATAATTTTTATTCAAGATTTCATAAATTATCAACAATAAAAATAACACAAAGAAATAAGAACAAACCCCCCCCCCCCATATACACAAAGAATAAATTAACAAAAATAAATGATATAAACGCAATATACACCCAATCAAAAAAACCCAAACAAACCCCCCACCCACCCCAAACTCCCCGCATCTCCTCCCCCCCCCCCCCCCCCCCCCCCCCGGGTTGCTGCTGTTGCTGTCCATCGCCTACCGCACCGCCAGAAAGTCTAGGAACGGTTGCCACCGCCTGAAGAACCCCTGTACCGATCCCCTTAAGGCAAACTTGACAATCTCCAATTTAATAAATCCTGCCATGTCGTTAATCCAGGACTCCACGCCTGGGGGTCTCGCATCTTTCGCCGGGCTACCAGGGACGCAAAGGCCAGCATACCGGCCTCTTTCGTCTCCTGCACTCCCGGCTCCTCTGCCACCCCAAATATTGCGAGACCCCAGCTCGGCTCAACCCTGGATCCAACCACCCTTGACATTGTCTCTGCTACGCCCCCCCAGAAGACCTCCAGCGCTGGGCATGCCCAGAACATGTGGGTATGGTTTGCTGGGCTCCCTGAGCATCTAACACATCTGTTCTCTCTCCCAAAGAACCGGCTCAGCCTTGCCCCGGTCATGTATGTCCTATGCAGCACCTTGAATTGTATTAAGCTGAGCCTCGCGCAAGAGGAGGAGGAATTTACCCTCCCCAGGGTATCCGCCCACGTCCCCTCATCGATCTCCTCACCCAACTCCTCCTCCCACTTACCCGTCAGCTCCTCCACCGAGGCCTCCTCCTCCTCCTGCATCACCTGATACATTGCCGATATCCTCCCCTCTCCAACCCATGTCCCCGAAAGCACCCTGTCCTGGACCCCTCGTGGTGGCAGCAGTGGGAACTCCACACCTGCCGCCTAACAAACGCCCTTACCTGCATATATCTCAAGGTGTTCCCCGGGGGGAGGCCTCCCCTCCCCTCCAGCTCACCCAGATTCGCGAATTTCCCGTCCACAAACAGGTCCCCCATCCTTTTAATGCCTGCCCTGTGGCAACTCAGGAACCCTCCATCCATTCTCCCCGGGATAAACCGGTGGTTCCCCCGTATCGGGGACCACAACGAGGCCCCCACCTCCCCCTGTGCCGTCTCCATTGTCCCCACATTTTGAGGGTAGCCGCCACCACCGGGCTCGTGGTATACCTCGTTGGAGGAAGCGGCAGCGGCGCTGTCACCAGCGCCTCCAGGCTCGCGCCCACACAGGACGCCATCTCCAACCTCTTCCATGCTGCCTCCTCACCCTCCATTACCCACTTGCGTACCATCGCCACGTTGGCGGCCCAATAATACGCACAGAGGTTAGGCAGCGCCAATCCCTCCCTATCCCTGCTCCGCTCCAGGAACACCCTTCTCACCCTGGGAGTCTTCTGCACCCACACGAACCCCATAACGCTCCTGTTGACCCATCTGAAAAAGGCCTTAGGGATCAGGATAGGGAGGCATTGGAACAAGAACAAAAACCTCGGGAGCACCGTCATTTTGACTGACTGCACCCTGCCCGCCAGGGAGAGTGGCAGCATGCCCCATCTCTTAAAGTCCTCCTCCATCTGCTCCACCAGCCTCGTAAAGTTAAGCCTATGTAAGAACCCCCAGCTCCTAGCTACCTATACCCCCAGGTACCTAAAACTCCTCTCCGCCTTTTTCAACGGGAGCTCACCAATCCCCCTCTCCTGGTCCCATGGGTGCACTACAAACAGCTCGCTCTTCCCCACATTGAGCCTGTACCCAGAGAAATCCCCAAACTCTCTCAGGATCCTCATCACCTCCGGCATTCCCCCCACCGGGTCCGTCACATACAACAGTAGGTCATCCGCATATAGCGACAGCCGTGCTCCCCCCCCCCCCCCCCCCCCCGCACTATCCCCCTCCAGTTCCTCTACTCCCTCAGCTTCCAAAGTTGGTGCGCCAGCATCCGGCTCGCCTTTTCTCCGTATTCATATACCGCTCCCTGCGCCCTCCTCCACTGCGCCTCCGCCTTCCTGGTGGTCAATAAATCGAACTCGGCCTGGAGGCTACGCCGCTTCCTCAGCAATCCCTCCTCTGCGTACCTCCTGTCCACCCTCACCATCTCCCCCACCAACCTCTCCCTCTCTCACCTCTCCCCCCTCTCCTTGTGGGCCCTAATGGAGATTAGCTCTCCTCTAACCACCGCCTTCAGCGCCTCCCAGACCACCCCTACTTGCACCTCCCCATTATCATTAGTCTCCAGGTACCTCTCTATACACCTCCGGACCCGCCCGCTCACCTCCTCGTCCGCTAACAACCCCACCTCCAGACGTCACAGCGGACGTTGGTCTCTCTCCTCCCCCAACGCGAGTACCACCCAATGCAGAGCATGATCAGAAATGGCTATCGCCGAATATTCCATGTCCTCCATCCTCGGAATCAGCGCCCTGCTCATGACAAAAAAGTCAATCCGGGAATGGGCCTTGTGGACATGGGAGAAGAATGAAAATTCCCTGGCCCCCGGCCTCATATATCTCCATGGGTCCACCCCTCCCATCTGATCTATAAAGCCCCTCAGCACCTTGGCCGCCGCCGACCTCCTGCCCATCCTGGACCTGGAGCGCTCAAGTGCCGGGCCCAGCACCGTGTTGAAATCCCCTCCCATTATTAGACCACCTGTCTCAAGGTCTGGAATCCAGCCCAACATACGCCGCATGAACCCCGCATCGTCCCAATTCGGGCGTATACATTGACCAGCACCACACGCTCCCCCTGGAGTTTGCCACTTACCATCACATACCTACCGCCATTGTCTGCCACAATGCTCGACGCCTCGAACGACACTCTCTTCCCCACCAAAATCGCCAACCCCCCGTTTTTTTTGCATCTGAGCCCGAATGGAACACCTGCCCTACCCATTCCTTTCTTAACCTTACCTGATCCGCCACCCTCAGGTGCGTCTCCTGGAACATGGCCACATTCGCCTTCAGCCCCTTCAGGTGCGCGAACACTCATTCAGTCCCCTTACATTCCAGGTTATCAGCCGGATCAGGGGGCTACTCGCCCTCCCCTCCCCCGCCGATTAGCCATAGGCCTTCCTAGGCCAGCCACGTGCCCGCGTCCCCCACATGGCCCGTTCCCCACAGCGGCAGACCCCCGCCTCCCTCCCTTGCCCACAAGCAGGCTCACGTCCTTCCCCTTCCGCTCCCAGCTCCTTCAACCCTTAGCACGGGAAAAAGCCCGCGCTTTCCACTTGGCCGGCCCCGCCTCCTCTGGCGCAGCTCCCTTTTCAGGCCCAGTCTCACTAGCCCCATCTCAAATAACCTTTTAACTTAACCTAGACATATTTATTTTTGAACACTAAGCGGCAATTTAGCATGGCCAATCCATCTAACCTGCACATCTTTGGACTGTGGGAGGAAACCAGAGCACCCGGAGGAAACCCACGCAGACACAGGGAGAAAGTGCAAATTCCACACAGTCACCCAAGGCTGAAATTGAATCCGGATCCCTGGCCCTATGAGAGACCGGTGCGAACCATTGTGCCTCCCTGATCCCGCAGCGAGGGTAAACAAATCTTTCCTATCTACCCTGACCATGCCGCCTGGCTGGTAACCTGGAGGAGCAAAGCCCTGGCGGGTTACACAATCCTCCTGGTCCTTCTCACATTGAAAGCTTTCAGTTCGTGCTCCCAGGTTGAATTGAAGGCAAAGTTGACTGGCTGTGTAACAGATACTGATCTACCACCACCGGGCCCCTTTTGGCAACTTTTCTGTGCAGAGGTCACTGGTTCTCTTTTCCTGCCATCTCTCTTAAACATTGACAAAAATGAAACAGCTTCAACTTCACAACTGTAGCAGGCATTTTTTTTTCAGCAGAATGCAGGAAAGCGCAATGTGAATATAGTCAAGCTAATTAAAACATACCTGGAAGACCAGGCGGTCCTAATTCACCTGGCAGACCTTTAAGGCCAAAAGATCCGGGAGTTCCTTTCGTGCCTGCGAAGTAAATGGGAAGTTGGATGAATAGTCTTTTAATGAAGTCAATATTTAATGAATCATAAATTGTGTCTAAAAACACAGCATTAACAGGTGTTACTGAAAGAGCCAATTGCTGAAGTGGACCAATCATGTTAGTGCTCAGACTGACTGCTACATGTCTTTATGACTCTGTGAGCAGACAAAAGTATTCTCCCAACCATGAATATCTGTACTCTTCCAGGAGATACGACGGTAAAGGTTAGGCAAAGTTTATTTTAACGCAAAAGTAAAGTCGCATCCACGGCCTACAACACTAGTGTTCCAGCCCGGGACTAACAGGAAGTCCCAATGCGGGTTTGGGTCAGTATTCAAGCGGCTTGATAATGAGTCCCACCTGGAGGGGCTTCAGCCGATTACCATGGGAACTCGAACTCTACGGGCCCCCCACAGGGAGAATGAGTGATCTCTCATGGTCCTCATGAGGATTATCGCACCATCACAGCCTAGCAGATCTAGTCCTGGGTGACTTCTGTTATTCAAACACCAATGCCTTTTTTTTGCGTGAGAACCAGATCCATTCCATAATATAAAATAAAGACAGAACATGTCACTCAGCAGATCAGGCAACGACTGTGGAGGAGGAAGCAAAGTGAATGCCTCAGGTCCATCCGTTCTGAAGATAGATCATTGACCTGAAACATTGGGAGGTGACGGAGGTCGTGCCTGCCAGTTGGAATGCTAGCGAGAGACCAGCAGCGCCTGCTTTTTGGAAGACCTTACAGAATTAAGTGACCATCACATCCTGCCTGCCAAGAACTGCCAACTAATCATCAGTAGCACTGGAAGGAGTGGGTGGTGGCTGCTACCAGTATTACACCCATTCAAGATATAAGAATCGGCCATGGATCCAGACACAGGTGAGTGATGGTGGGTGGAGGTCATGTGGGGGGGGGGGGGCGCAGACAGCAAGGGCAGGGAGCTGGCTGGCTCTCAACCTGATGCAGAGTCTCTCAATCAGGCACTGAGTGCCATTGAATGAGCGATCCCCATCCCCTGTGGGGACCCCACAAACAATCGCAAAAGGTTTGCATTTCAAACACCCTGTGGCTTGTGGTCACCTACCCACCTCTGGGTGAACACCAGTGGGGGTAGGATAAGGTCTTTGAGTGGGCATTACTCGCCCACCTAAGTAGCATCCCCACCCACCATCTGCCCCACCTGGTTAAATGCCCCCACCCCCAACTCACCATGGGAGAAGGCATTAAATTATGTCCATTCATTGTGTTTCTCTGTCTCTGCAGATGCTGCCCACCCCTGTGAGAGTGTCCAGCATTTTCTGCCAATGTTTCAGATTTGCAACATCCAAAATATTCTGTATCACAGGTTTATAAAACAAAACTGACAGCCCTGTCTAATTAGCAGCCATTTTATGAGCTGGTTGCTGTGCGAGCACATACTTGAAATTCTGGTGTGCATTGGCCTTGATTTTCGACAAAAGCAAAGGTGATATGTACCCACCTCCCCAGCCCTCGTCCAGCTGACATAAAATTACCCCCATTACCTGTCTACTTATCCTGATTCCAATTCCACAGTATACTCCTAATCTACTGAAAATTCTTCATGATAATTCTTTATATCTATTCAATGCACACTTAGCATTCACCACAAAGTGCTCTGCACTTCTTGAACTACCCGTTTCTCTTGTTCAACATTCAGTAAGATTAGAACATAAGAACTAGGAGCAGGAGTTGGCGACTTAGCCCCTCGAGCCCGCTCCGCCATTCAATACGATCATGGCTGATCACATCTCTGACTCATCTCTACCTTCCTGCCCACTCCCCATAACTCTTCATCATGCTACTAATTAAAAACCTATCTATGTCCTCCGTAAGTGTTCTGGCACCCACTGCACTCCGGGGCAGAGAATTCCACAGAGTCACCACCATTTTGAATGAAGAAATTTCTCCTTATTTCAGTTTTAAATCTGCCACCCCCTTAGCCTCAAACTTTGGCCTCTTGTCTCAGAATGCCCCCAACAAGGGGAAACATCTATCCTGTCAATCCCCTTTAGTTTCATATGTACCTCAATTGATCTCCTCCCATTCTTCTAAACACCAGCGTGTAATGGCTGAAGCTGCTCAAACTCTCTTCCTAAGACTGGTCCTTCATCCTGAGAATCAAACTAGCGAACCTTGTCTGAACCGACTCTAATGTATTTCCGTCCTTCCTCATGTGGGAACCAACACCGCGCAGTACTCCAGTTGCGGTCTCGCCAATGCCCAATGCAACAGCGCATCCTTTTATTCCCTGTTCCATCAGCAAAGAATGCCAAAATTCTATTTGCCTTCCTTATTACCTGCACACTAACTTTCTGCAACTCATGCACATGGACACCCGGATCCCTCTGCGCTGAAGAATTTTGAAGTTCCTCTCCATTTGGAATATACTTTGCCCTTTTTATCCCTCTGCCCAAAATGGAAAACCTCACATTATTCCACGCTAAATTCCAACAGCCAACTTTTGGCCCATGTTACATGTTCCTGTGATTATTCATGTTGCATTTCAGATCTGGACTAATAAAACGACTTAGGAGAAAGTTGAGGTTAGCCGCCGATCGGTGGAGGCCTGTATGTATGAGTCACAAGACTTGAATCCCAGTCGTGAGACTTGAACTCATAATCTAGGTTGATACTTCAGTGCAGTCCTGAGGGAATGTGCCTCGGATAGTACCGAAGCCCTGTCTACTCTCACAGGTCGATGTAAAAGACCCCACTGCACTACGTTGAAGGGGAGCAGGAAATTTCCCCCCAGCATCCTGGCCAATCTACCCTTCAATCAATAGGACTAAATCAGATTATGTGGCCGTTAACTTATTGTGGGATCTTGCTGTGTGCAAATGGGCTGCCGTTGGTCCTACATTTCAACGGAACGATAGTTTTTGATTTAAAATAAAAGAAACACCTTCAGCAGCCTGGCTACCACAGTTCGGGGATGGGAGGAGTCCTCCGGGCAGCTCCCCTGTTCCTCGGCACCTCTGGCGACTTGGAAGCCCCACTGCAGCCTAAATATTCTTCCCCATGTAATCATAGTAAAGACTGTGGTGTCTTCTCTCTTACCTGGAATTCCTGGTAGACCTGGTAAACCTGGGTCTCCTTTGTGTCCACTGAAGCCTGGTTGTCCTGGGTTACCCTGAAAGGAAGACAATAAATAGCGATTTTAAATAAAAAAAACATAGGTTTGTTACCATGGGCTAGATTTTAACAACTTCATGGAGTAGCGCTAGGAAGTTGGGGGGGTCGGGGTGCGTGAGCTTCCCATGAGCTTCCCTATGTCGTGGCATTTTACCAGCTGTGGTGCAGCTGGAGGCTGGCCATTCTGCCCTGAGGCCAACTGAGGCACCGCAGCGGCCAAATAAGGGCCTCTTCCTGCCACAACCGGGATTTCACTAGCAGTGGCTAAGTTCTCTATCATGTGAAGAGTTTGAACCCTGGTCCCTCCCTGCGGACTCGGGGTGAGCTGCCTCCTAATCAGGCTCTCTGTGGTCCATGATGGGGGCCGTCCCCAGCATCAAAGGCTACCGTTATGGCAACCAGCCCACCCTCACCAATACCCCCACCTCTCAGAGTCCTGTTTAACTGGACCTGGTACCCCAGATCCCTTCCTTGATTTGAAAGGCACTCTGCTCCCATATTATCCTCTGTGCAAAGCGCAGTCTCAGCACCGGCCACTGCACCCGTTGACTCCATTGAGCTGCTCGCCCTCCAGTTGACCAGAAGCTCTTTGGGGTGGGCACCCGTCCTTTAAAAGAACGGGAGCTCTCCAGCGGGTTATTAGTCATCAACAGCCAAACCATGCATCAAATGAACGAGGTGGGATTTGCCCCAACTTTCAGATCTGACGCTGGGGCCTCTGCTCTGCTGACAAAATTCTGGCCTCGATGTCCACATTGATGAAATTCAGAAGTTGCATTTATTTAACTCGATTTATCGGTACATTACAGGCACCTACTGTGCTCAGAGCAGCCTGATTTCAGTTAGGGGTCTTAAATCAAGCTAATGTGCTGCTCACCAACATGTGCAAGGTGCCTGATGCCTGTTTGGATGTCGAAAATAACCAGGACCCATGAAGCTATTGACGGGACTATTGTCGGAAGATTGGATGCAGGCCATTTTGCGGCAAAATAGTTATGCTTTGCACGAATTTTACACTTGAGAAAATAGCACAACACATATCAATTACCATCTCCTTTAGCTGTTGGTTGCACTGATCAGATTCCTCCTTTCACTAATTAAAATCTTCAGTATTAAAGTTAATTTAACAGAAATGCCACACTTACCGATGTACAGCCGTACAGAGTACAGTTGGGATATATTTGTTTCTTGCCCAAAAGCAAGCTTGCAAAGACCATTCAACAATTTCTCCAGTTGGAAAGACCTTCAAGCTCATTTACTGTACTTCACTAATTTCATTGGTGTCTGTTCACAGTACAACACATTTATCATCGGCCTGCAATAATTGGCCCTCCTCTTGTGGTGAAAACCTTTTTCTTTAATTTGGTGGTAACAGGACTGTAGATTAGGAGGTCAATATGTGAGCACCATAGACAGAAAGTGGTTTCCCGTCATGCACGGTTGCACCAATGTACAACATCACATTTTTATGCTTTTCACATGTAAATGTTGCACTCCCATGAGCAGGAAATGATTTACTTTTCCCATCTACCCTGAAGAGAAGCAATAGATCACCTGGCCAGGAGGCTCTGCGCCTCCTGGGATTCTCCGAAGTCCCGAATGAGCGGGGTCAAGTGACGCTCGGGGAAGTAGGTCAGAAACCTACTTATGACCTACCTGTGTGGGATCCACCAGCCTCCCTCGCTTCTCCGGTCTCCCCCGTGAGGCTGCGACCAGGCGCCGATCAGCGCTGGTCCACACAAACGTGGACCAGGCGGAACTGCATCCGGGGATCTCCCTGGCCACCAGAGAACCTAGGTGGTCAAGGTAAGTGCAGGGTGGCTCCCTAGCCCTCCCGCTAGAACATGGGCACCTTAGTACTGCCCAGCTGGCACATTGGCACTGCCACCCTGGCACTTCCAAGGTGCCTGGATGGCCCTGCCAAGCCAGCAGGGGCACTGTCTGTGTACTAGGGTGGCAGTGCAAGGGTGCCCGAGTGCCAGGGTGGCACTGTCAAGGGATCAGGGGGCAAGTGGGGGCCGTATCTATGAAATAAGATGGCGGGGAATGTGCATGGCAGGTAGGTAGGAGTACTTCGGGATGTTGGGTCGGTGATGGAGTCCAAGGAGGGAGGGGGTGGTGTAAGAGGGCTTGGGGGGGCCTGAAGAGGGGGGATGCCCAGGGGCCCCATAGCGGGGTGTCCTCATTGGGGGTGTGTGAAGTATTGTCCATGTGTGTGGGAGGGTGACACTACGCATGGGTGGGGGTGTGGGGGACCCACAAACTCACTTAGAGATCGGAGCACCCAATCAAATGGCAGCCCAATCTCTGAATTCCGCTCCCCAATGCTAAAAGAATTTGAAGGGTGCCATCTTCCCCAAAGGCAACAAAATCCCTGAGTGAGTGCGTTTAGTTCATGTTCCCCGGCACCCGTAGTGTTGAGAAACATGTGGCTGCTCAACGCTACTCATGTTGAATAAGGGGCGTGAACAGAGAATGCAAGGCCGGGGCTGCACATAGCCCCACTTCTTTACAACGGGGAGCTCTGCTCGCTGGAACTGCCCGTTGTAGCGAAAGATCGGGACGCTATTTAAAAATGGCGTCCCAATCTCCGAGGCCCACAAATAAAATCCCTGACCTCCCCCCAGCCCCGAACACAACATGGGAGGGTCCCCCACCCCCCCGAACGCCCATGGGGGGGCAACTCGGGCACAATCATGTCTTTTTTCCATTTGGAGAAGGCTTTAAGTACGTCAATAGAGGGAAATGACAAACATTTATTTCCTTTTTTAAGGAGCTAGTCACCGTCAGCTGTCAGCGGGTTTAGTTTAGTTTTTTGGGGGTTCAGTTAATTTGTACTTTTGTTTGTTAGTCTCTTTATTGTGTAACTTTGTTTAATTGTTTTGTATGATCGGGTTTCTTATGAAAATTTTTTAATAAAACATATTTTAAACAAACATTCCCACTCTTCATCACTTTGGTAATTTGGCCTTACTGGTCAACAGTGCTGTCAATCATTAATCATCAGGATTTGGGACCCAGGGCTGGAGCGAGAGAAACAAGATACAATTATCCTGATTATGAACATACATATGATAAACACCCTAAATTCTTCACTCACCGGTATTCCTGGCGATCCAATTTCGCCTTTAGGTCCAGGATACCCTGGTGACCCTGGAAGACCAGAATTGCCTTTTTCTCCTTTGATGCCCCCAAATCCTGGAGGACCTCGTTGACCCATCGGACCGTGTGGGCCTTTAAACCATAAAAATTTCATTAGATTTTAATATGCATAAGTAATGAATTAAGTTTAGCTCAAGTCACAAATTGACTAGTTATTTTGTTAAAATATAATTGCTGTTGGCTACAGAATACATCCCATCAAAAACAAAATCCATTGAGACTTCCGATGGCGGCCATGGAGTGAGAGGTCGCACATTTGGTGGCTCCCGCTCAAGGTGGATTTTGTTGTTCCTTCCCCACCTGAATGGAGGTCTTTTTGAGGGTGAAAGGTGTGTGAGGGCCCAGGGAAGGTAATGCTCCTCGGATGATTCTGGTGCACGGATCGCAGAGCGAGAAAAAGAGATAATGTGGAGATGCCAGCGTTTGACTGGGTTGGGCACAGTAAGAAGTCTTACAAAACCAAGTTAAAGTCCAACTGATTTGATTTGAATCACTAGCTTTCAGAGCGCAGCTCCTGCATCAGGTGAGTGAAGAGGTGAGTTCCACAACAACATATATAGACAAAGTCAATGATGCAAGATGATACTTTGAATGCGAGTTTTTGCAGGTAATTAAGTCTCTACAGGGTTCAGACGGAGCGACTGGAGAGAGGGATAATCACAGGTTAAAGAGGGGTGAATTGTCTCAAGCCAGGACAGTTGGTAGGATTTTGCAAGCCCAGGCTAGATGGTGGTGTTGGGGGGGGGGGGGGGGGGGGGGGGGAATGAATGTAATCAGACATGAATCCAAGGTTCCGGTTCAGGCTGTACTCATGCGCGCGGAACTTGGCTAACAGTTTCTGCTCGGCTATTCTGCGTTGAATGCCGCCTTGGAGAACACTTACCCGAAGATCAGAGGCTGAATGCCCTTGACTGCTGAAGTGTTCCCCGACTGGAAAGGAACATTCCTGCCTGGTGGTTGTCGCGCGAGAGAAGAAAAAGAGAGCAATTGGAGCAGGGCAGTTCTTGTGGTGCGCCAAAGGTCAAAATGGTGGAAGACAAAGGGGCCTGCGCTGCCCACCCAGTGGTTGACAGAAGAAATGTGAGAAATTGGCATTTTGAGCCTGCTCCGCTATTCAGTAAAATATTGGCTGATTTTCTACCTCAACCTCGCCGACCTTCATGCATTATCCCCATATCAGTTAATCCCCTTAAGTACCCCAAGATGTATTGATCTCTGTCTTGAATAAACTCAACGATGAGTATCCACGGCTCGATAGGTTAGAGATTCTGAGATTCACGATCCTTTGAGTGAAGAAAATTCTCCTCATCTCTGTCCTAAATGGTTGATCCTCATTCTGAGGGTGACCCTGTTTTAGAAATATATTGACATAGAAAATAGGAGCAGGACGCCATTCAACCCCTCAAACTTGCTCCGCCATTCAATATGATTATGATTAATCATTCAACTCAGTAACCTGCTCCTGCTTTCCCCCCATATCCTTTGATCCCCTTAGCTCCAAGAGCTGTATCTAATTCCTTCTTGAAAATATACAATATTTTGGCCTCAACTGCTTCCTGTGGTAGCGAATTCCACAAGTTTACCACTCTCTGGGTGAGTACATTTCTTCATCTCATCCTAAAGGTTTATCTCGTATCCTCAGGCTGCGCCCGCTGGTTCTGGACACCCCCACCATCGGAACATCCTTCTTGCATCTACTCTGTTTAGTCCTGTTAGAATTTTATATGTTTCTATGAGATCACACCATATCCTTCTGAACTCCAGCGAATATAAACCCAATCGAATCAATCTCTCCTCATACGTCAGTCCCACCATCCCAGGAATCTATCTGCTAAACATTCTCTGCAGTCCCTCATTAGCAAGATCATGCTTCCTCAGAAAAGGAAATCAAAACGGCACACAATATTCCAGGTATGGCTTCACCAAGGCCCTGCATAATTGCAGCAAGACATGCATGCTACTGGACTCGAATTCTCTCGCTATGAAGGCCAACATACCATTTGCCTTCTTTATGACTTGCTGCACCTGCATTCTTACCTTCAATGACTGGTGTTTGAGGATACCCAGTTCTCATTACTCATTCCCCTCTCTTAAATTATAACCATTGAGATAATAATCTGCTTCTTGTTTTTCTACCAAGGTGAATAACCTCACATTTATCCACATTATACTGCATCTGTTATGCATTTACCCACTCACTCAGCTTGTCCAAATCATACTGAAGGATCTCTGTATCCTCCTCATATCTCACCTTTCCACCCTGCTTTGTGTCATCTGCAAATTTAGAGATAATACATTTAGTTTCCTCATCTAAATCATTAATATATAATGTGAATAGCTGGGGTCCCAGCACTGGTCCCTGTGGTACCCCACTAGTCACTGCCTGCCATTCGGATAAATACCCGTGTATTCCTTTGTTTCCTGTCTGCCAACCAATTTTCTAACCATTTCAATACACTACTCCCAATCCCACGCGCTTTAATTTTACACACAAATGTCTTGCCGAAAGTCTTCTGAACATCCAAATAAATCCAATAGCTCCCCCTCATCAACTCTACTAGTTACATCGTCAAAGATCCAGTAGATTTGTTCAGCCTGATTTCCTTTTGTAAATCCATGCAGACTCTGTCCGATTCAGTATCGCTTTCCAAGTGCCCTGCTATAAAAGTTTTGATAACGGACTCCAAACCTTGCTCCACTATCGACGGCAAGACTGTTTTTCCTTCTTCAAGTTCCTCCCTCTCACTAAATCCTGTGTTCCCCAACATTTCTGGTATGTCATTTGTGTCCTCCTTTGTGAAGACATAACCAAATATGAATTCCATTGTTCAGTTGTTGCCCATTAGAAATTCCTATGTTTCTGATTGTAAGGGTCTTCACCAATCCTTTTCTCTTCAAGTACCTGTAGAAATGTTTGCAGTCAGTTTTGATATTCTAGACTCTCCAGCCAGGGAAGCTGGAGGTGAGATCTCCCAATTGGGCTGTGCATATATTTATGCATTAATGTCAGTCCTCGGGCACAAAGAAAGCCAGATCATGCGAGTACCCAATTCTCATTTCTCTATCATCATCTTCCTCTTTTTTCCAGTCTTCAACCACCCCCTCCTCTAGTTTTCCACTCTGCCAATGACTGATTCTTTTATTTTCCCCTTCTCTCTCTTTCTACTCTCCCCTTTTCTCTCTCGTTTGGCCATCAGACTCTTTCTTTCTCTTCCTTCACCGCAACACTCCCACACCACCATAACCCCTGGTGCTTTCTCTCACTCCTATTTTCTGAAAGTCTCTATTTTTCCCTCTATGTTTTTCTCCCTTTTTGGACCATAGTACATAGTTCTATGAAACTATACCTCAGTTTGAGCCAGGGGAAGGGGATGGCAGAAAGGGAAGGGAAGATAAATGAAGGGGAAATGTTTTGATAGAACTTCCAGAACTAATGAGATAAACCACATTTTTTTTGGTTTAAGCACTCAGTAATTAAACAGAACAGGATATATGGATGAGCTGTGCACTTGTGAAGAACATCATTACAATCTGAGCCAAAAGCGCTTATCTCCTGGCAAGCTTTTCAATCCAGAGTAATGTTTATCAGGAATCTGAACATATACAAATAAAATCATGGGTACAAGTTTCACCAATGGAACTTATAGGATTTGTTGAATAATGTGAATTACAATTTACTCTTTTCCACCTTGTACAGCCTCATTTCTCCACAAACACCCTCCGAGGGGAAGTTAAACTGAATTAAAGCAATCCGTTTCACAAAGTGAAACTAGTTAAAGAATGATCAAAACATAGGTAACTCCTTTGAGAGGCACATACAGATTGAAAGAGATAGAGGTAGGCTTGTGTATATGTCATCAGTAGATGTGCAAATGGGGTAATTATTCAAAGGATTGCAAAAGGAAAGCCAAACCTACCTTCATTAACCCTCCTGCTTCTTCTCCCATTGGGAAAATTAAGCAAAACCAAAAAACCTGTTGAACTAATGCACCTTATCTTATCCCATCCTTTCCATGGCTGATGCAGTGACAATACTGAATCTGTTGATGCTTATCTCTATTACTCATGGAAGAGAAATCATCGTGATTGAGAATGTCCAGCTGAGGATGCTTTGTCCAACTGTTTCAAAATGTTCGTCCTGACACGTTTGCCAGAATCCTTTCATATGTATCAAAATTATGTATTTTTAATTGGCAAATAAAGTGTGGCAGTATTACAACAATAATGATTCTATCATCACCAATTAAAGGATGTTGCTGTTTTAATAAGTGAATATTTGAATGCTTCCAGTTCATAAATCATGGCACTCCCCAAAGGTTACATGGTTAATTCCAACACCCCCAAAACGCCCACAGCATGCCAAGTAGTAACTGCTTACAGAGTTAAGAATCTAACCTTGAGGACCTGGGAAGGGTCAGAGTTTAGTAAGATCCAGGGTCATCGTTAGATGGGTCAATCACATCGCACAGTAAAGAACGAGAAGACCGGTTAGAAACTTCACAAACCTGTTACACAACTTTGTCAAAAGCAAAAATCCTCTAGGTTTTAAGCATCAGAGTAACATTTTTGCTTCAGTTATCATGACAGAAACAGGTTAACCCTTCCACATCTGGAAGATTTAAGATGTCCACTGTTTTTTCTTCCCCAAAGGGAATTTTGAGCAGGAATGGATTAAACAAGGTTAGTATCCAAAAAGCACAGAGCTGATTAACTTACGTCTTAATTTTAGTCTAAACTTTTAAAAAGCATGCAAAAAAAAGCGTTTTGGAAACAGTAGCTTACAGTATTATAATAACTGAGAGTTAGACATAATATAAATGTTTGACTTAAAGTTAGTAATAAAGATAGGTATGCCAAATAACCTTCATATCTTGTTGAATATATTTTAAGGCTGCGACTGGCAGAGTTTTGGTCTCTCAGGGAATTAAGGGATATGGGAAATGGGTGAGAAAGTTGTGTTGAAGCCCAAAGTTCACCGTGATCATACGGAATGTTGGCGAGCAGGTTTGACAGGCCAGATGGTCCACAACTGCTGCCATCTCTTGTGTGTGTTTAAAAAGGTGTAGCATCAACTCTGGGACTAGAATTCAATTATTCTCATTGTTAACGTCCATATAAAAAAAGTTTGTACCGTGCAATTTACTGTTGAAGACATTATCAAACAAACACTTAAGTCAAATTCCTCTTTCCACCATATCAACAATCGCATTCCTAGATATTTTAAACAGGTTAACCCCTCTATTAAAGAGGCCACAGTGAGAATTTGTCACGTATGAATTAACATTGACAACTATTTCCACTTCTATAGACAACGAAGCAGCTGCACAGAATGTCAGCACTGACTGGGATGGGTCAGGATGGGTTCTACTAAATTGTTTATTGTGCCTCAGTGGTAACACTCTCACCTTTGAGCCAAAAATCTAGGCTGACAAGTCAGTCCAGTACTGAGGGAATGCTGCATTGTTGAAAGTGACATCTTTTGGGTGTGACGTTATACTAAGGTCTCTTCTGCCCTCTAAGCTACACATAAAAGGTCCAGCAGCGCTGCTTTGAAAAAGAGCAGCCCATCTCCAGTCCAATATTTATAAGTCAGTGTTATGGTTAGCAAAATTAACAAATTTAAATATCAGCACCCACGTCAAGCTCTCTCCCCCTGGTGTATTTCCTTCACTACACTCAGCCCCTGCCTCATCCCTGTTACTGTTCCACATCTTTCTGAAAAGCATGACTGCTCAGCAGGGGATAGTACCCGATGGTATCTCAAGTGCCATTTACCTACGTGTGAGCCATGAATAGGGAGGGAGTCACCAGGTCCAAGCCTAACCCATCCCCTTACTAACCCAAGGCACTCACAGTCCAACTGGAGCGCGCCAACGGCTGGCAAAACCCAGATTAATGTGAGAATCAAGCAGCAGGCATAGGCGGAGTGGAAGAGAAATTTCCCAATGCGAAACTCCAGGATCAGATTGGCTGCTTATTTCCCATCCTGTCCAATTTTGGCTTTAATTTAAATTGGGAATTGAATCTCATGAAGTCACAAGCAGATGTTTTCCTACAGGCTTCTTCCTTGGCTCTTCTGATAAGCTGCCTGGTGGCCCCACCGTCAGTGCTTTTCCATTGCAACATTTAATTGTCCATCAGCTTTTTGTCTCCCATGCCAACCTTCTAGTGTACCACCCTCCAAACCCTCCCCCCCCCCCAAATCTACCAACACTACCGTCAACTTTGTTGCTGCTAAATCCATCTGTCTTACTGCATCTGCTGATACGCTTGTTACTGTCAAAGCAAAATATCGTATAGACTCTCCCATTAACCTTCTTGCTGTTCCCGTCAGTGTTCCTGCTGCTAGTGTTGCTAAATAAATCTGCCTTCTGAATGAAATTTTAATTGCTCAGATTGGATTCAGGAATGAGATTAATTTTTTCCTTTTTTGAAGGAAGGTATTTATTTTGATTGTGCAGGCTGCATCAGATGAGTTTTCTGGTTTCGGGGCATCTGCTATAATATGTCTCTCAAAGTAGAGCTTAGCAAGAGCAACCATACTGCTGTGGCCCCTCCATGATTAAAAAGTCTCAGGATCGTAGATATACAACAGGTGATGATAGCATTTGATTCCGATACAGAACAGAAATAGAACATTATGGCCCTGGCACAGGGTGGATGCGGCGATCTGGAAACTCTGCCAATCTTAATGGCTGGTAGGAGGGAGGGTGTGTCCCCATTTAAATGAACACATGCAGGCTCCCAATGGCCAGATTAAATCTTTTGCAAGAGCCTTATTTGCGTTTGTAAAATTATAAACGGATGAGATTGGGTTGCTCGGGCTCTTATTACCCTCGCCTGCCTGAGCCATCTCTGCCCATTAAATCAAGGCCTATCTTTCCAATATTAAGTCTGTTTAAAGGAGGGTAGCATGGTAACACAGTGGATAGCACTGCTGCCTCACAGCGCCGAGGTCCCAGGTTCGATCCAGGCTCTGGGTCACTGTCCGTGTGAAGTTTGCACATTCTCCCCATGTTTGCGTGGGTTTCACCCCCACAACCCAAAGATGTGCAAGGTAGGTGGATTGACCATACTAAAATTGCCCCTTAACAGGAAAAAACAAATTGGGTACTCTAAATTTATTTAATTAAAAAAAAAGTCTGTTTAAAGGAGTTTTCCAGAAAGGTGGGTCTATGCTCAGTCAGTTGGCATACCTAGGACAATGTAAGTTATCTATTCCTGCACTCTTTGCTCCAACCTCACAGCTCATACCATTTAGTTTTCATTCCTTAGTGGTGCAACCTTACTTTGTTTACAAATTAACAGAAAGGTCCAAAATGTTGCCTCCATTAAGGAAGAGATTGCACATTGACCTACTTTTGTTGTTGGGAGATTGGATTTCAAAGCTTAGTGGTGTTAATTTTGGAGGAATACCGCTGAGTCACATTTGCAAAGTGTACAGGAATAGTGCAAGTTTTGATAAAAAAGGAAATGAAAGCTCATATTATATTTTATCGTTTAACCCCGTGTACATTACTGCTATTGAAATCTTAATTCATCCAAGTTAATTATTGCATAAAGGTCTAACCTGGAGGACCTGAGGAGGGTCAAGGTTCACCCAAATGTCATCATTAGATACGTCAGATATACCATATCACAAAACAAGACTGTTGGTTAGAAACTTAATACAAGCCAGTTAAAGCAACAAGGTACGACCAAAGGAAATTCTCAAATTGAGGGGAAAAGGGGGACCCAGCCATCCTTAGATTAAGATACTTGGCCAAAAAGCACAATGTTCCATTCCATGTTAGGAATTCCATTGAGTGAATTCATCAGCAAGGGATTTTCCCTTCAACTTATTGAGATGGGTTCTGGATAGTAAAACATTGGACAAGCCACTTATCTGGTCATTGCAAGATTTTTGGTTCAGTGGATTAATTCAATGAAAATGTAAGTCCTTAAGCATTGCCCATCTTGCCCATGAGATCTATATAGCAATCAAAAGAAAATGCTTCTTTCTCAGCACAGCTCTGAAATACAAACAGGGCTAAAGACAGACATTCATCTGCCCGCAATGTGCCAAATATCCCATTAACAGCAGGAAACATCATAATTTCTTTCAGCTATTTTCCAGCTTGCTTTTAAAAGCACTGACTTGTGCCTCGTGGTGGGGTGCTGGTGTGGTAGTATAGCTTCATAGATGCCAGCAGTCTTTGGCATAAATGGTTATTCACAATGCTCAAGTCCAGATAGTGAACACTGACAGACCAGTTGACCATAAGGACCCAGATCCAAGACTGAACCTGTCCTTAAGTCGTGAGTAGACACACAGGGCAAGAAACTGGGCTTGGAAGCATACCAGCTTCTTTATAAGTGTTACTTTTGGGTCCAAAATGTGTCCAGAGCATGAGCACATATTTCTAACGTGACGTTGAATGCCATCTTGGGAAAGGTGTTATCACGCCTGATGTATGCAGAACAGGCAGCTCATGATGTCACTCAGTATGGAACTCTGATTTGATACCAGTGCTGCCACTTTGGAACTCTATGCGTCAGGTGCTCCAGCCACCACCCCCATCTTAACAGGTGAACACGCATGAAGCAGAGGGAAGGGCTACCTCACCAGCAGTATTTAAAGGAATAATAAACTACTAACAAGTTAGTTGCTGGTTGATTTCTTCTAGCTGCTGCTCAGTTGGTTGAACAGCTTGTTTGTGATGCAGAGCGAGGCCAACAGCACGGGTTCAACTCCTGTATCGGCTGAGGTTATTCATGAAGGTGCCGCCTTCTAAGCCTTGTCCCTCACCTGAGGCGTGGTGATCCTCGAGTTAAATCACCCCAATTAGTTCTCCCCCTCAAAGGGGAAAGCAGCCTAAGGTCATCTGGAAGTTTGGCAACTTTATCTTACAGCCCCCAGGTGGAAGAGGGTCATACTTGGAAAGTACCTTGGAGGAGGGCTTCTGTTGGGAAGCTCCATATGGCTGTTCCCGTGTCTGATGGGGGGAGGAGGGGGTTTTCCCATATCAGTGTGGATTCCCATGTGTGTGTGTTTGTGTCTCCTGAAGGGCTCTGATCGCTTATAAACCAAGGCAGGATTTCTTTTGGCTAAGTGTCAAAAGAAATGGCGTAAAAAGCTGGCAGTAGAGCTAGAGGGCCTTTCACCACTTTTCCATCCTGCTACTTTTTCCCATCATCTTTTAGCATCCTCTTAGTGCCTTTGATCACCCTACTGCTCCTACAGAGTAATATCCTGGTGGCTGCAGTGTGACGAGTGGAGGATGCTGACTTTCAATCAGGGGAGACTGCAGATGGTCTTCACGAATGTCCTTAAGCAGCTGAGGGTCTAAAAGGTCCGACTTCAGATTGAACGCTTTCAACAATGGTGACAGAAGTTTGGGCTGGCAGACAGCAGCAAGGGGATGGGCGGAGTGGGGATTAGGAATGCTGTCACCCTGAGAAAGGACAGCAAGTTCATGCTCCAAGGAGCCATTGTGGCACCCCTGGGAGAATAATTTTGAGGATAGACTGCTGCACTGCTATGCCCTGCACTGGTACCAACAGCTCTGATGGTAGCAGTGTGAACGTGCATGGCAGCAACCTGAGCTGGATGTGAGATGTGGGTGTGAGGTTTGCAACAGTGGTAAGTAAGTAACAATTAAACATATGAATGTTCAGTAAAAGTCCTGATTGATAGAAATTGATGGTAGGTGAGTGAATCGAGTATGGTGAAATGGGCAGTGGCAGAGGCTGGTAATGCAGTTAGTGGGATATGGCACTTGAAGATGCATTCACTGACTTTGACAACTCATGTGCTGTCATTAAACTTCTTGCACCACCACATCCATATCCCTGAACTGCATTCCAGCATTGACCTCTGCGACTATAGGCTCCCATTGTTTCTTTACCATTCATTTGCAGCGTGTCGTGTCCCCCTGCTGATACAGGGGGCTGGATTCGCCGCAGCCCTGCTCCGAAATCATGGCCGGTGCGGGGCATGACATTCACGACATAATCGGGCCCGGCGCCAGTCCGGCGCGCTCCGTGCCCTGAAATTCTGCGTTACCGCGGAGTACGCCGCACGGCTGGGGGCCATTGCCAGAGGCCCGCCCAGCAATCCGAGTTCCCGACGGCGTGGAACTAACCACCTATTGCCGGTTGGGATACTGGCGTGGTGGCTGCAGACTCAGTCTGCGGCCGCCCTGGTCGGAGGCGGCTGTATCGGAGGCCGGGAGGGGCTTTATGGGCAGCCAGGGATTAGATCTGTGGGGTTAGATGCTCGGGCGCGTGGCCGATTTGGGGGGGGGGGTGTGTCTCATTCCTCGGTGTCCGCCATGGAGCTCAGAGCCTCCGCTGGTGGTCGCCACCATGCGCATGCATGGTCTCCGATTCGCAAGTGCGGGGGCCCGTATCCGCAGCTAAAGCTGCGGGATTTACTCCGGGTCCCTGCTAGTCCTCTTGCTAGCCCCCTGCAGGGCATTGAATTAATCCAACTTTTTAATAAAAATTTCGGGGGTAAAACTCCACCATTTCTACGCCGGCGTGGGGGACATAGTCTCATTTTGGAAGAATCCAGCCCAGGATCTCTTTCCTCCGTTCCACTTCCTTCTGTTCAGTGTCTGAAAATCCGGCTGCCAGCTCTCTCCCATGTTCTTTCATCCTTTCTCCTGGTCATATTCAGTTCATAAAGGACCTGCTCCAGCCACAGGGCACCTTCCCTTTGAGAGGTGTAGCTGAGCTTTTAAGTAGAGCGAGCGCATGTTGGTTCTTATATCAGGGAGAAAGCAGGAAAATGGGGATGAGAAAAATATCAGCCATGATATGAATGGCGGAGCAGACTCAATGGGCCGAGTGGCCTAATTCTGCTCCTATATCCTATGGTCTTATGGTTATGGGCTCTCTGCTAATGTGTGAAGACAATGAACAGTGAGATTTACGCTGGCTGTGTGTGGACATCATGCCAATAAGCAGGCAGTACAAAGATTCTGCCTACATTCCACCAAACGGGTGCGCAGTAACTGAACATTGTGATTCCCTCGCCTGTTGCTAGGCGGCGTGCAACCAATTTAGGCCTCACATTCTTTCCCTAGTCCCGAGATGTTCAGGTCAATTTCAACACCTGACTGCTTTTCCAGGTGAAATCATTGAACTCCATGAGGCTTTCGAGAGGGTTCCACTTTACTCTGGGTGGGGCGGAGAGTCAACTGCTTGAGTCAAAAGCATATTTTCAAAACTTTAAAGGTCCAACTGCACAACTCGAGAGCAAAAAGTTCAAAACACTTGTTACAGGTGGTGTTTTTTCAAACGATTAAGCAGTAAATTTGAGGCTGGGTTCCCCTTTCAATATTAAGAAGGCAAAACAAACTCAATATTTCACCTTGGGTTGCTGGGACTGCAATGATGTTAGTCTATGAAAAGCCACCAGCTGTTAAATGGAAGCATTTAATTCAGTGCATTACCATGCAACCATATGCAGACAGAATTACCTTGCTGAGCAGATACTCACTGGAATCCCCCTGCACAGCTGTTTAATTCAGTTCTTTTTATGAAATGTGAGGCAATGTTTTTTTGTTTTTCACTTTCCTATCTTCAGTTCTGAGCTCCCTCTACTGTCCCCTGAGAAACCTTCAACTCAATCTTGGAAGAACACTTGCTCATTGTACTAGTGAGACATCTGATTTTCCCAAACATCCTTGTATCTGCTCAACGAGAGCAGCTTTATATAGAACCCATACGCCTACTGGAAACTTGATCAAGATTCTTCATATTCCGATATTTCCCCGTAGTCAGACTCCGCTGAAGCCTCAAATCCCACCGTTTAAATCCACATCAAAGCAACACAAGTTAAAATGACCCTCTTTCTGCAAAATGGGACACACCGTAAAACTGCAATCTGAAAACACAGTCCCTCTGCTTTAACCGATTTGCGTCTCCCGTTCACCTCGTCGCCAGATTTCCTGGCTTGACGAACCCGGGCTGGATTCTCCGCCGACGGGATGCTCCGTTTTGCCGGCAGCTTGGGACTGCCCCACAATGGGAAACCCCATTGACTAGCCGGTGCAACAGAGCATCCCGCCGGCAGGATAAAACAGAAATGTGGCGCGATGGGGCAGAGAACCCAGCCCCAGATCTTTAAAAATGTCAGCCTGCAGGTTGTACTTTTGATGGGGGTGGCGACCGTGGAATAAAGGCACAGGCTGCAAAGTGCAAAGCCAAACCAAGCAATAACCATTCTTCCAGCCATCACCCCTCAACACACTCCCCATGTCTCATCCATGCCAACCCATGCCCTCACTCTCCCATACCCCTTATACCAATTCACGTACCCTCACCCATAACCATGATCCCATCATGCCAATTGAAACTTAGTGCCCCTCTACCCACCCCCTTTGCCTGCAAATCCCCATGTCAGCTTGATGCAAACATATACTAACCCATGCCCTCCACCACAACCCTTTGCCCTTACCCCCTCCATGCCAACTCCTACAAGATAGAAAATAGATGCAGACGCAGGTTTTTCTGCTGTTCAAGCCTGCTCTGCCATTCATTATGATCATGGCTGATCATCAAACTCAGTAACCTGTTCCCGCCTTCCCCCCATATCCTTTGATCTATTTCACTCCAAGATAGATCTCTAACTTCTTCTTGAAAAAGATTCAATGTTTTTGCCTCAACTGCTTCCTGTGGTAACAAATTCCACAGGCTCACCACTCCCTGGGTGAAGAAATTTCTCCTCATCTCAGTCCTAAAAGGTCTATCCCGTATCCACAGACAGTGACCCTGGTTCTAAACTCCCCCACCAATGGAAATATCCTTCCGGCATCTACCCTGTCTCGTCCTATTAGAATTTTCTAGGTTTCTATGAGATCCTCCCTCATTCATCAGAATGCCAGCGAGTATAATCCTGACTCAAGCTCTCCTCATAAATTAATCCTGCCATCCCAGAAATCAATCTGGTAAACCTTCCCTGCATTCCCTCTAGAGCAAGAACTTCCTTCCTCAGATAAGGAGACCAAAACTGCACAAAATGCAGGTGTGACCGTAAGAAGTCCCTGTATAAATGCAGCAAGACATCCCTGCTACTGTATTCGAATCTTTGCGCTATGAAGGTCAACATACTATTTGCCTTTTTTAACGCCGGTTCCACCTGCATGCTTACCGTCAGTGACTAGAGGACACCCAGGTCTCGTTGTGCCTTCCCTTCTCTTAATTTATAGCCATTTGGATAATAATTGGCCCTCTTGTTTTTGCGACCAAAGTAGATATCCTCACATTTATCCACATTATATCTGCCATACATTTGCCCACTCAGCTTATCCAAATCACATTGAAGCATCTCTGTATCCTCCTCACACTTCACCCTCCCACTCAGCTTTGGAGATATTACATTATTTCCCCTCATGTAAATCATTAATATATAATGTGAATAACTGGGATCCTAGCCTCGATCCCTGCGGTACCCCACTGCCTGCCATTCGGAAAAAGGCCTGTTTATTCCTACTTTTTGGTTCCTGTCTGCCAACTAGTTTTCTATCCATCTCAACACACTACCTCCAATCCTATGCGCTTTAATTTTACACGCTAATCTCTTATGTGGAACCTTGCCGAAAGTCTTTTGTAAGTCCAAATGAACAACATCCACTGGATCCCTCTCATCAACTCTATGGGTTACATCCTCAAAGAATTCCAGTAATTTTGTCAAGCATGATTTCACTCCCGTAAATCCATGCTGACCCTCTTTGATTCTGTTCTCTTCCAAATGTTCTGCTATTAAATCTGTTGTAATAGACTCCAGCATTTTCCCAATTACCAACATCAGGCTGACTGCTCTATAATTTCCTATTTTCTCTTTACTTTCTTTTTAAAGAGTGGGTTTATATTAGCTACCCTTCCACTGTAGGAACTGTACCAGGGTCTATAGAATCTTGGAAGTTGACCACCAATTCATCCACTATTTCTAAAGCCACTTCCATAGGTACTCTGACACTTCCTGGATATCTTAGACAGGTCTGACAGCTTGACATCTCTTTACAGTTCCTTGACAGCTGGGCAATTCCATTGGGTTTGCGCATAAAAAGTGCATAATCATGTACTCTCTTAACAGTCCCAAAGGGTGCCTTACCTCTTCCTAAATATGCCGTACCCCTGTAAAAAGTGTCACAGACCTCTATCCAAAGGAATATCCTGGTCGTCCAAACACATCCATCAGCTTTAGACCTCCTCTTCCCTCTTCTATTCTGCACACTCCAGTTTTTACACTCCTTCTCGCAAATTCCCACATCAGTGGAGGCAGCTGATGATTTAAGTAGCCAGCTACCTCTGTGAATGCACATGTGCAAAGCCCTGGCCAATTCCAATCCAGTTTGGGAGATGATGGAAAATGCCAGTTTGGGGACAGGACGTAAGAATTTTGGCCATTTCTAGGATTTCCGCCACGATGGCGAGCCTCCCCATTGTGGCAAATATCCAGGCCCTGGTGCTTGTCAACAAAAGAAAGCGAAATCTCACTAGAAACAAAAATACTGAGCTGGATTCTCCACACCCCAACGCTGAAATTGCGCCCGGCGCCGGGGCGGAGAATCCGCTTTCAAGCATGGAATTGGGACCGGCGCTGGCTCCCTGATTCTCCGGGCCCCGAAAAGCGGCGTACCTGTGGCCATTGCTGGAGGCCCGCCCCGCCATTCTCTGCCCCGACCGGCCGAAGTCCCGACAGCGTGGATCTAACATGGTCCAGCTGGTCGGGATACTCGCATAGCTGAGTCCGCAGCCGCCAGGGTCGGGGGGGGGGGGGGGGGGCGCGCGATCGGAGGGCAGGGGGGGACCGGGCTATTTTTGAGCTGGCGGTCCGGGTCAGGTGCTCGGCCGATCGGAGGTACTATTTAGGAGGTCCAGCTCCGAGTCCGTCATGGCAAACGGCGCAGCCACTGAAGGCTGCCGCTGTGCGCAGTCGCAGCCTCTGACCTGGAAGTGCCTGTAACTGCAGCTAAAGCTGCTGGATTCACAACGGGTCCCTGCCAGCCCCCTGCAGGGCTATGAATATGTGGACTTTTCATGCCCGTTTTTCTGTTGTGAAAGGCCACAGTTTTTACGACGGCGTGGGGACATAGTCCCCGAAACGGAGAATCCAGCCCATTTCGTCTAAAACTAATGAATAAGGCTAATTTTAACTTCCCTGCAGTTTTTTTGGTTGAATATCAAATTAGAAGTGAGGCGCAGGATGCATAGATACTTTGAGGTCTGAAATCCTGGAAGAACAGGGTTCACATACATCCTGTGGAATTTAATGTCTGGCCTGATTCACAATTTTTAATTTTGCTTGATTAAAGAATGACTGGCTGCCAGGTAGGCCATTCTTCAACACCAGGCTACAGCCAGGAAGTAGAGAGGAGGAAGAGAGGGACTGTAAAGGGCTGCGGCGGGGTAGAAATTGGAGGTGGGGGTGGGAATTGAAGGCGGACCAGGCTTTGAAGCAAGCAGGAGATCAAAACCAAGAGGCAAGGTCAAGGTCCATGCCAATGGAGGCTAGAGGTGAGATCAGAAGCTGGGACTGGGTGAGGTCAGAGATCTCCTGGAGGAGATCAGAAGTGTTGGAGGGAGGTGGGGGGGGGGGGGGGGGGGGGGGGGGGGGGGGAGAGCAAAGTTGGAACAGTCTGCAGGAAGAGCAGCAAGGTTGGTGGGGTTGAGGGAGGTGAAGAGATTGGAAGGGTTAAAGATGGGCAGATTAGAATGGTCGGATTGAGGCAGGAGTTGGTGTGGAAGATTTGGAGTGTTGGGACGGTGTCAGTTCACAGTGGGGTTGGTAAATCAGGTAAACTAGATCCAACAGCTTAGTGGAAAGGCACGTAGCTTCTGGATTCGAGAGTACTTTGTTCCCTGTGTAGCAGCTGGGTTTCCTGATGGTTGGAAAACCCGGCTCTTAAAACTGGATGTAGGAAGATTGGAGGTGGGTTGAAGTTGGAATTCATTAAAAAAAAAATTTAGAGTGCCCAATTGTTTTTTTCCAATTAAGGGGCAATTTAGCGTGGCCAGTTCACCTACCCTGCTCATCATTTTAGGTTGTGGGGGTGAGACACACGCAGGCATGGGGAGAATGTGCAAACTCCACACGGACAGTGACCCGAGGCGGGATTAACCCCTGGTCCTTGGCCGTGAGGCAGCGGTGCTAACCACTGCACCACCGTGCCACCCTGGAGTTGTTATTCATATTTCTAACTATTTAAGTTCGTTTTGGGCATTAACATTTCCCCCATTGTGTCAATGCACAGTGCACTGAAAAACCATTTTACTGACAGGATCTAAGAGCTCCTTTGGTTACGCTGACACTGTGCCTTCAAAATTAAACGGTGGTGGGTGGTCTCTGGAGGGGCAGTGAAAGTCTTAAAAGGACAAATGGAACCTGAACCTGACAAGCCTTTTGCCGTGTTTACAGTGGGTAATGTGTCACGCGTGTCTCTTGACACTGAGGGACAGAAGACTTCATTGTCATGTTTAAAATCAAGTCCCTAATAAACAACTGAGAGCCTGGTTGAAGTTTAACTCTTGTTGGCTGGGTTTCCCCAGATTAGGGAAACCTAGCAATGAAATGGAAGGGGGTGTACATTTATCAGCATTTCTCAGGGGTTGTCACGAAAGCCTTCAGCCTCCCTGCTGCTCATCTTTCCAGCCCTGGCTGCAATTGACAACCTCCCAACTCTCCACCCCCACCCGCTCCCAAAACCCTGCTCTTGTAGGATGTTCCCTCCCAGTGGCATCTTAAGAATCCGCAGCTGTCACCTCCTGCAGCTAGTTGGGAAATGGAAGAATTAAATTATAATAAGGTGCTGATGAGGTCGGATCCTTGGACTTACCAGGTTTCCCATGCGCCTCATAAATATGTCGACCTGTCAGCCTCTATATTATATTAGAGTATACTTACAATTCTACTAGAAAGAGCAAGCAAAAAAATTCCTCACACGTGCATTTATGAAGAATCGACCCAAAGGAACCAAATGAATTATTCACCCAGTATTTAAACTGCATCAAACGCTTAATCCTACGTATTGAACAAACACGGCCTAGGGATCTCTCTCCTGCTTGTGTGTTTTCTATCTGTGTTCCTACACACTAAAAATATCCACTTCATACACTTAATGCTTGAGACTTGCATAGAATTTGTATACTGATAAAGTTTAAAATGTGACTACAATACTTAAGCAAATGCCTTTCATTAATTTAAACATGGACAAAGATTGATGTCTTTCTCCTCAGGCCATCACCAAACCCAAACCACAGCCCTCCCCCTGCCCCAATTCCATTGCTAGTAACAGGGCAAGTGATTTATTAAAATCAAGAACTGTTGCATTGAAGCTACTGAATCTCAAAATATTATATACACCAGTGATCTGCCCAGGTATGGGATAGTTCCCATAGTGAGATGATCCGAATGAGACTGAGCCGACAAACAATGGAATGAAATGTGCGACATGACGTTTTGAAGATGTTCTATAAGGGTGATGTAGAATAGACCAAGGAAATTGTGGATGTGTTTGATAATGAGAATGCTTGAAGATGAAAAACACTGTGTTTTCTGTGACCTGTGGCTCACATGAAGCAGGTACATTGTACACATGCAAATACAGCTGAATGAAAATAGTGCACAGGTGTGTGGGATAAGGCAAACACGTGTGGAAGAAATATCTTTCTTTTAGTCTTACCTGATCTTCCTGGTTGGCCTGGAGTGCCTGGTGAACCTTTTGGGCCTTCCAACGAATGCCCCGGTTGCCCAGGTGTACCAGGGGGACCTTGCTGACCAGTGAATCCTGGGAATCCAGTATCGCCTTTAAGACCTGGAGCCCCAGGACCTCCTGGGATTCCTGGAATACCCGGATCTCCTTTTAGTCCTATATGAGAATACATTAGACAGTGAGTGGCTTGGGATTGACCATCAATTGAGATATATTTAACAAACGAATGATTCAGATCATTCATAAGCATTTTCTCTGCTGATAACCATCGGCCTTTATATCATTAGACAGTTTCGGGGAGAAACTATACAGAATAATAGGTGAATAAATCTAAAGAGTATTACTCAATTCGTGGTTTTGATAACCTTAGAGCCATTGCAACAGAGTTCAGAATACTTGTAAAAATATGGTGGGACTCTCAACAGAACTGTCCCTAAGCACACTAAAGCTTTGACAAAGAGTCATCGGACTCGAAACGTTAGCTCTTTTCTCTCCCTACAGATGCTGCCAGACCTGCTGAGATTTTCCAGCATTGTCCCTTTCGTTTCAGATTCCAACATCCACAGTTTTATTGGCAGTGTATGGATTACTTTTCAATAACATGAAGTCGGGTTGTACAGTTAGTTAGGTCACAGTTGGAATGTTTCGAAGAACCTCCTGCTCTAAGTTTAAAGGCACGTGGGTTGAGAGTGAGCTACAAATGTTGCACTCACATAACCTGGCACTGAGTGTCCGAATCAGCGTATGTAAAAATACCTGTCTGTTGGCTGTTCCAAAAGCTGCCCCCAAAATATCTTCAGCGTTCTATTTTAATGGTAGGAGTGCTCCTCCTGGCTTCATGAAAATATTGCTGCCAATCTGGGCACACTCCCCAGCTCTGCTTTCCCTCCCCTGCTCCCCAATCCCTACACACGCACATGGCATAGACTAGAGGCTGGCTGCAATTGACGAGCAGTATTGAAACTGACAAGCTGTGCTGGGACACTGGTTTGGTCCCTGCAGATCGCTGGATCCACTTTAAAAAGGCCCTGGATCTCAGCAAGTGTTGGGCCAACTTTGCTTCCGGCTTGAAAGTTAGAATGCACTTGCCTGTTTGCACTCAGCTCTACCCCCGCCTCAAAAACATTGGGAGGAGTCAGGCAAAAGTTAAAACTGCTCCCATAAACTCAGTGGTATGTATAATGCAGATGACATTCATCAATCACTCAACATTTGCCCCCACAATTTATTTTACCTGAACTTTTGGATTAGGGAGAAACCCGCTCTTCATTCTCAGATACTCATTCTTTGATATATATATTATCTATTTGAACCCCTTGATCACACTGCACACAAACATTACTCCTTGGCACTTAATATTCGACAAAAATACCCATCTGAACAGTTTGGTTGTAGTCTACCATTCAGTCCGAACATCCTCCTCTCTACATTATAGCCTCTTCTGAATAATGCAACAGAATTCTGCTTATGACCTTCAGTATTTGATCAGTGCTGCTTCAGTTTTACTTTTAGCTGTCATCACCGTGGTTTTCATATTACTGAGCCAGCAGTATGCGCAATGTAAAATGTATGATGCATGAGGGACACTTAAGGGCCCTATTGAATTTCGGCACTCAGATTAGGTTACAACTTTGTTATTCATTTTTGAATACATATATAGTTCTGCTTCATCAGCAGATTCTGCTTTACGGCATTTATTACTACAAATGTGAAATTTACTTTTTGATCTTTTTCGAATTAATAGGCAATCCAATGTCAATGGAATCTTCCAATTGAAAATTTATAGGATTACACGGCACTCCTGCTCTAAAATTAAAAACATACGTTTCAGTCAATTATGAATTTGACCTTTTTCTAATTTCTTGTTTACCGTGAATTCCTGAAGGACCCGGAGGACCTGGGCGTCCTAAGCCTGGAGGACCTGCAGATAAAAATCACACTGATCAGGGAAGTGGAAAAAATACACAACACAATTCAAAGATAAAAGCACTCTGTTGAACTTTTTAAAGTTTAGAATTTTTTTCAGTCATGGCGAATCATGGAGACCAAACAACTTTGAGACAATGTGAAATGTGCAGCAAAATTAGCCTATTGATGGTTCTTTCCATAATATCTCAGTATATTATCTGTCCAGATGGTGGTTACCAATTAATGAATTGCTCAACACTTGCACAGTCAGCTCAAGCAGAAGAGTTCAATTTTTTTGTTTACATTTCCCACCCGCTCAAACAAGACCAACCCCAATCTGATGAAGGAACTGGGCCTCCACAAATGGTGTTCTGTGGCTCCTGAGAGCAGCCCTCGAGCTCTCTTGTCTCTTCCACATCCTCTGTTCTCTACTTTGGAGTAAGCACTTGGCTTCTGGACATCGTAGTTTAGTTGCTGACACCGGGCGTGTTTTTGGCTTTGGGTAAAAGGGTAAAATGGGCGATGCCTATTTAGTCACCCATTGTACATCCCTCCCGATTTTCAATTCCATTGAATTGGAGTGAAATTTAAAACATAAATAATGCTTCACATCGGAAGCCAGTGAGAAGAAGCTGAATTCATTTTCCACCACTTGACACATAGCCTTGTGTGCCTTGGCAACACAAGTGCACATCTAAATATTTCTTAAATGTGTGAGGGTCTCGCCATGGATGCAGAGAAGGCCTTTGATCGGGTGGAGTGGGAATGCTTAAGGAAGGTCCTGGGGCAGTTTAGGTTTGGGCAGGGTTTTGTGGACTGGGTCCGGTTGCTGTACCAGGCACCTGTAGCGAGTATACGGACAAACCGAGTGAGCTCCGATTACCTCAGGCTGCACCGGGGGACGAGGCAGGGAGATGTCCTCTCTCCCCACTATTGTTTGCCTTCGTTATAGAGCCACTGGCAATGGCGTTCAGAGCATCGACGGACTGGCAGGGGATAGGACGGAAGGGGGGGGGGGGGGAGTACAGGGTCTCGCTATACACGGATGACCTGCTTTTGTATATTTCTGACCCACTGAGGGGGGTATTGGAGAGATTATGGGATCTTAGAGGAATTCGGCCGGTATTCGGGGTATAAACTGAATATGGGTAAGAGTGAGGTCTTTCTGATTCAAGCAAGGAGACAGGAGAAGGGATTGAGGGAGATTCTGTTCAAGGTTGTGGGAGGGAGCTTTCAGTAGTTGGGCATTCAGCTGGCACGGAAAGGGAGCATCTGCACAAGGTGAATCTGGCTCGGTTGGTGGAGCAGAGGAAGTAGGGCTTTAGAAAGTGGGATATGCTCCAGCTGTCACTGGCAGGGAGCGTGCAGACGGTAAAAAGATGCCCGGTGGGAATGGGTTCCGCTTCCTGCAGGTGAGAGACTTTGTGCAGAGGCAGGTTTTGACCTTTCTGCACCTGCCACCCCAAGGGAACAAGGAGAAGGTAGTGTTGAAAATGGGAGTGGGGGAGGGGAAGGCATCAGGAATTTAAAAAGAGCTCATGGAATGGGAAGGGAGCCCCAATAAGGGGGGTGGTGTAAGTGGGACGAAGAACTGGGTAGGGAATTAGAAGCAGGGTTGTGGGGGGAAGCCCTGAGTAGAGTTAACATGTCCTCGTCATGTGCTCCGCTTAGCCTAATATAATTCAAGGTGGTCCACAGGGCGCATATGACTGTGCCCAAATGAGCAGATTCTTTGAAGGGGTGGAGGACAGGTGTGGGTGGGCCTGCGAATCATGTCCGCATGTTTTCGGCATGTCCGATCTTAGGGGATTTTGGCTGCGATTTGCCGATGTCATGGCAAAGGTTCGGTTTGGGTGGTTTCCGAGCCCAGAAGTTGCGGTTTTTGGTGTGTCGGAAGACCCGGGAGTCCAGGGGCAGTCCGGAGACGGATCTTATTGGGATGGATGGACTCGGAGCCCCTGAAATCGGGGGTATAGGTTTGTGACGTGGCTGAGTTTCACAGGTTGGAGAAGATCAAGTTCGCCCTGAGGGGATCGATGTTAGGGTTTGCCCGGTGGGGGATTAAAAGGAAAGAGGGAGGCATGTGGGAGGGGGGTGGGGGGGGGGGGGGGGGGGGGGGGGTTATTGAGGTGGGAAATATTTAGTGGAAAAGGAGGATTGGGGAATTATGTATGTGAGCCATGTTGGTTGGGTTTGGTGGTTGGTTGGGTGGGTGTTATTTTCTTTATCGTTTTTCCTCTTGAAAATTGTTAAAATTATATATGCCTTAATAAAATATTTTTTAAAAAAATGTTATGAGAGTCTCTTCCTCCAACACACTTTCAAGCAGGGAGTTCTAGACTCCCACCACCCTCTCGGTGCAATAAGTTTTCTTAAGTAAGCAAACTAACCTGGATCTCCCTTCAGACCAGCTGGGCCTGGGATACCGTCACGACCTGGCTGTCCTTTCTCTCCTGGATGCCCTGGAAGTCCTGGACCGCTTAGTTCACCTGAAAACAAAATTAATGGATTAAGGCTGCTACTGATGATGATATTGGATCACTAACTGCTCTTCTTTTCATGAGGGTGGCACTGCTGATCCACAGTGTCAGGCACCCGGGTTCAATTCCAGCCTTGGATGACATTGTGGAGTTTGCACGTTCTCCGCATGTCTACGTGAGTTTCCACCCGGTGCTCCGGTTTCCACCCACTAGGATATGAAATTTAGGTGCATTAGCCATGCTAAATTTCCCCTTCATGTCCAAAGGTGTGCAGGTTGAGTGGATTGGTCATTGGCTTTGGGTGACGGGGATGAGGCAGGGGAGTGGGCCTATGCGGGGTGCTCTTTCGGAGGGTCGTGCAGACTCGATGGGCCAAATGGTCTCCTTTTGCACTGTCGGGATTCTGTGATGCGAATGCAGTCTCATAAGTTGGGTGAGGTCAAATGAGACCACCTACTTCTTTTCACAGCTGAGCAAATATCTTCTGGAGAAGCAAAGCCTACTGCAAGTGCCGCACATGAGGTTGTCCTTTGCTGGTGGTGCGGACTGATGCCTGCTAATATCTTTTCAAACTGAATGGTGCCGTACATGCTATCACGGAAGGACCATATGAGACCACAAAGCTTGGAAAGACTGCCAATTTTCTCTCATATCACAGAATTGTTACAGCGCAGGAGGCAATTCAACCCATTGCGTCTGTACTGGCTATCCCAATAAGCACTTCATCTAATACCACTCTCTCACCGTCTCCCCGTAACCATGCACATTCTTCATTTTCAGATAACAGTCTAATTCTCCTTTGGAAGACTACGATTGAGTCTGCCTCCGCCACACACTCAGGCAGTGTATTCCAGACTTTAACCTCTCGCAGCATGAAAAAGATTTTCCTCCTATCACTTTTGCTCCTTTTGCCAATTATTGTAAATCTGCTCTTTAGCCTTTCACAAATGGGAACAGTTTCCATCCATTTACTCTGTCCAGAAACCTCCCGATTTTGAATACCCCTATCAAATCTCCACTAGGTCTTACAGCAACTTCATTGCAGTGTTAATGTAAGCCTACTTGTGACAATAAAAAAAGATTATTTATGGGGCCTCACGGTAGCATGGTGGTTAGCATCAATGCTTCACAGTTCCAGGGTCCCAGGTTCGATTCCCGGCTGGGTCACTGTCTGTGTGGAGTCTGCACGTCCTCCCCGTGTGTGCGTGGGTTTCCTCCGGGTGCTCTGGTTTCCTCCCACAGTCCAAAGATGTGCGGGTTAGGTGGATTGGCCATGCTAAATTGCCCATAGTGTAAGGTTAATGGGATTGTTGGGTTACGGGTATACGGGTTACGTGGGTTTAAGTAGGGTGATCATTGCTCGGCACAACATCGAGGGCCGAAGGGCCTGTTCTGTGCTGTACTGTTCTATTCTATTCTATTATTAAGTTCCTTGTTCTTGAACTCCATTCCAGGATTGATAAAGACTGGGATATTTTATAAAAGCAAAATATTTGTTTGGTGCTGGATATCTGGGGCGAAATTCTCCGACCCCAGCAGGGTTGGAGAATCGCCTGGGGCCGCCTAAAATCCCGTCCCCGCCGTGGCAGAGATTCTCCGCCACCCGGGAAGTGGTGGCGGCGGGAATCTCGCCACTCCGATCGGAGAGGCCACTGCGGTGATTCTCCGGCCCAGATGGGCCGAAGTCCTGAAGTTTGAACCACCTCTGGAACGGCGGGATCAGCGGCGCGAGCGGGCCCCCGGGGTCCTGGGGGGCGATCGAACCCCGGGGAGTGCCCCACGGTGGCCTGGCCCGCGATCGGGGCCCCCCGCTCAGACTCCGGGCCAGTGCCCTGGCGGCACTCTTTCTCCTTCCGTGTCCACCATGGCGGAAGCGGAAGAGAACCCCACATCGCGCATGCGCCGGCAGTGACATCAGCGGCCAGCTGCTGCTGACATCACTGCCGGCGCATGCGCCGACCGGCGAAAGCCTTTCGGCCAGCCCCGCTGCCGGGGGCGCTGGTTTTTTGCGCCAGTCTTCTGGTGCAAACTGCTCCGGCGCAGGGCCGGCCCCCAAAGGTGGGGAGAAGTCCCCATCTTTGGGTAGGCCCGACCCCTGAGTGGTTGGCACTACTCCCCTACGCTTGGACCCTCCGTCACGCCGGGTAGGGGAGAATGCCGCTCAAGAAATGTAAACAAGGGTCGGTGCCGTGGGAAGGAAATGAGGAGTCGGGGATAATGGAGGGGTGGACCATGGTGCCACAAAGGGAGCGATTCCTGTGGAGTTCCGACGGGAGTGAAGAGGGGAAAAGATGTGTTTCATGGTGGCACCATGCTGGAGTTGACGGAAATGACAGAGAATGATCCTTTGAATGCAGAAGGTGGTGGGGAGGAAAGTGAGGACAAGGGGGGCCTTATTGTGGTTTTACAATCACAGAAGATATATCACCTGCTGCTCTAGCTCCTCCCTCCCTCGCCTTTTATGGAATCATAGAATTTACAGTGCTGAAGGAGGCCATTCGGCCCATTGTGTCTGCACCAGCCCTTGGAAAGAGCACCCTATCCAAAGCCCACACCTCCACCCTATCCTCGTAACCCAGTAACCCCACCCAACCTTTTTGGACACAAAGGGCAATTTAGAATGGCCAATCCACCTAACCTTCACATCTTTGGACTGTGGGAGGAAACCGGTGCACTCCGCACGGACAGTGACCCAAGCCAGGAATCGAACCTGGGACCCTGGGGTTGTGAAGCGATTGTGCTACCGTGCCGGCCCTTTCAAGGGATACTCCTTTCAGAGGAAGCACTATTTCGCTTGCACCTCCTTCAATTTGCTCCACTATATTCGCTGCTCCCAATGTGGGCACCTCTGCATTGGGGGGACCAAGTGCAGACTGGGTGCCCACTTTGCGGAACACCTTCACTCCGTCCACAAGCATGACCACAACCTTCCTGTTGCTTGTCATTTTGGCTCAGCATCTTGCTCTCATGTCCACCTGTTTATACTTGGCCTGCTGCAAGGCCCCAGTGATGCCCAACATAAACTGGTGGAGCAGCATCTCATCCTCCAATTAGGCCGATTTTAGCCTTCAGGATGCAAAATGGAGTTCAACAACTTTAAACTGTGATCTCTCTCTTCCATCTTGGCCCTTTTAAAAAAATATCCCCAATATTTTTTTACCCCATGCAAACCTCCCCCCCACTGGCCCATTTGTCACTTGGTCTGAGTACTGATCTGTGTTCTCTCATTAACAAATTCTGATACATTTATGCCACTTCTAACACATTCTAGAGTCCTTCACTGTCACTGACACTTCCTCGGTCTCACGTCCTCGGCATCTTTGTTGCGGTCTTTCCTCGCTCCCACCAATCGCTAACCTTCTACTCTGTTCCAGCTGTTACACCCCCTCTTATACAGAACATAATTCAACACATTTCTACTTCTTTAGTTCTGAAGAAGAATCACAGAGACTCGAAATGTTAACTCTATTTCTCTTTCCACAGATGCTGCCAGTTCTGCTGAGGTTTTCCAGCATTTTCTGTTTTTGAATAGGATATTTCATGCTTTATTAACTGCTCTCTCAATTTGTCCTGCCTCCTTCAATGAACTATGCGCATATACACTCAGGCTTCTATGCTCCTGCACCTCCTTTAGAGTACCCTTCATTTTATATTGTCTCTTAAAGGGTGGCACAGTGGTTAGCACTGCTGCCTCACAGCACCAGGCACCCGGGTTCAAGTCAAGCCTCGGGTGACTACCTGTGCGGAGTTTTTACGTACTCCCCGTGTCTGTGTGGGATTCCTCCGGGTGCTCCAGTTTCCTCCCACTGTCGAAAGGTGTGCGAGACAGATGGATTGGTCGTGCTAAATTTCCCAAAGTGTCCAAAAGGTTAGGTGGTGCTATGGGGTTACAGGGTTAGGATGGAGGTGGGGGGGGATGGTAGGATGCTCGTTCAGAGGGTCGGTGTAGACTCGATGGGCCGAATGACCACCTACTGCACTGTAGGGATTCTATATGAATCACATCACATTTCTCTACATTGAACTTCATGTGCTGCATGTCCATCCACTCCATCAACTTGTCTCTGTTGTTTTAATGTTCTACACTGTCGTCCTTACAGTTCACAAAGCTTCCAAGTTTCGTATTGCAAATTTTGAAACTGTGCCCTGTACACCAAGTTCTAGCTCATTAATATCCATCAGGAAAAGCAAGGGTTACAATATTGATCTTTGGGGAACTCCACTATAAATCTTCCTCTAGCCCAAAAATCATTTTCCTGACACTTTTGCCCAAGGTGGGTGGTCCGAGCGGGAATTATCCCGGCTTCCTCTAACTGCTTCGAAAATGAAAATCCAGCTCATGAACTTATCTATCTACATGTCCAAATCAGCTGGTTTATATTACATTGTCTTTAAATGTACCTGGTGGGCCAGGTGGTCCAATAAGGCCAGGAGGCCCTGGGAAGCCATCACCTCCCTTGGGACCAGGAATTCCAGGAGTACCTGTTAAGTGAGAAAACAAAATATGGTTAACCTCATGTATCTGATTGGTCCATTCTGTTATTAAGCTTGTGCCAATGAGACTTCGAAACATGAAAAAGATAGGCATCACCGGAAATGTGGTCTGACACGTAATCAAACAAATAAATACATGCCAGACATTCGTTCTGCCCTGAAAATAGCAATACTGCTTTCCATTTCTGTCACTGCTATTGCTGTTCTAGTTACATAGGGTGGAAATCAAAATAGTTTCACTTTATCGACTCTGCTTGTTGCATCCTCAAAGAATTCTAATAAATGTGTCAAACACAATTTCCCTTTCACAAAACCATGTTGACTCTGCCTGGTGGTATTTTAATTTTCTAAATGTCCTTCTTAATAATGGATTCCAGCAATTTTCCAATGACAGATGTAAGACTAATTGACCTGCTAGTTTCCTGGTTTATGTCTTCCTACTTTCTGAAATAGTGCTGTTACATTTGCAGTTTTCCAATACATTGAGACCTTTACAGAATTTAGGGTCGTTTGGAAGATTACAACCAATGCATCCATTATTTCTCAGCCACTTCTTTTAAGATCCTAGGATGCAGGCAATCGCATCCAGGAAACTTGTCAACCTTTAGTCCCATTAGTTTACTTAGCACTTTTTCACTAATGATAGTGATTGTTCCCCCCTCTCATTTTAACTAAAGTTCTACTGTTCTTGGCATCCATTTGTGTCTTTTACTGTGAATACAGGTATAAAATATTTGTTCAAAATCTCTATTCTTTCCTTGTTTCACATTATTAATTCTCCAGTTCCACCCTCTAAGGAACCAGCGTTTATTTCAGCAACTATTTTCCTTTTTATATACTCGTAGAAGCTTTAACTCTGTTTTTATATTTCTTACTAGTTTTCACTCATGCTCTAATTTCTCCCTTTTTTAAATCATTTCTAAAATGTTTCCAAATGTCTGGGCTATCACTAATTTTTGCAGCATTGTTCATCTTTTCTTTTAATTTGATACCATTCTTAACATCTTTAGTTATCCGTGGATGTTGCATGCTTCTCGCTGAGCCATTCTTTCTCAATGGAATATATCTTAGTTGAGAACTGTCTCCTTAAATATCTGCCACAGCTTAGCTACTATCTTACCATTTAACCTATTTTCCCATTCCAAGTTAGCCAATTGTAACATCATGCACTTGTAATTGCCCTTATTTAAGTTTAAGACACTTGTTTCTGACCCAAATTTTGCACCCTCAAACAGAATGTGAAATTCTATCATGTTATGATCATTCTTACCTGGAGTAACCTTTACTGTGGGGTATTTTTTTTTAATAAACATTTTATTGAGGTATTTTTTGGTATTATGACAACAACACAATAAACAATGTACATGAAACTATAAACATAGTGCAAAAGCCGTCTTCCTCCCTTACAGGTCTCACCTTTATTAACCCCCTACTCTCAGCTAAACTCACCCACCCCCCCTTCTGCTGACGTTTAATTTTCCATGAAGAAGTCGAAGAACGGCTGCCACCTCCGGGCGAACCCTAACAGTGACCCTCTCAAGGCGAACTTGATTTTCTCCAGACAGAGAAAGCTAGCCATGTCAGATAGCCAGGTCTCCGACTTCGGGAGGCTTTGAGTCCCTCCAAGTTAATAGTATCTGTCTACGGGCTACAAGGGAAGCAAAGGCCAGAACGTCTGCCTCTTTCTCCTCCTGGATTCCCAGCTCTTCCGACACCCCAAAAATTGCCACCTCTGGACTCCTCGCCACTCTTGTTTTTAACACCGTGGACATGACTTCTGCAAACCCCTGCCAAAATCCCTTAAGCTTCGGACATGCCCAGAACATGTGGACATGGTTCGCTGGTCCTCCCGCACATTTTGCACACCTGTCTTCCACCCCAAAGAATATGCTCATCCGGGCCACTGTCATGTGAGTCCAGTGAATGACCTTGAATTGTATCAGGCTGAGCCTGGCACATGTTGCGGATGCGTTGACTCTACTCAACGTGTCCGCCCATAGACCACCCTCTATCTCTCCTCCCAGCTCCTCCTCCCACTTGCGCTTCAGTTCCTCGGTCTGCGTCACCTCTGATCCCATAAGCTCCTTATAAATGCCCGAGACGCTCCCTTCTCCTACCCACCCTCTGGAAACTACCCTGTCCTGAATCCCCCTTAGCGGTAGGAGTGGGAAGGTTGACACCTGTTTACGTAGGAAGTCCCGCACCTGCAGATACCTGAATTTGCTTCCCCTTGCCAAACCAAACGTCTCCTCCATCCGCCCTCATACTCGGAAAGCTCCCCTCTATAAACATATCCCCCATCCTCTCAATCCCCGCTCTCCGCCATAAACGGAACCCCCCATCCATACTCCCCGGGGCAAACTGGTGATTATTACAGATTGGGGACCAGACTGATGCTCCCTTTGCTCCCACATGTCTCCTCCATTGTCCCAGACTCTCAGGGCTGGTGGAGTACTGTGCAGGCGGGAACGGCAGAAGCGCAGTTACCAACCCCATCAAACTGGTGCCCTTACATGAAGCCGCCTCCATACGCTCCCATGCCGACCGCTCCCCCAGCACCTACTTCCTGATCATGGCTATATTCGCCTCCCAGTAATAGTTACTAAAATTTGGCAGCGCCAGCCCACCCTCTCCCCGACTCCGCTCAAGCATTACCGTCCTTACCCGCGTGGTCTTGCCCGCCCAAACAAAGCCAGAGATTACTTTGCTGACCCGTTTAAAAAAGGACCACGGAATAAAGATGGGTACCTATGGGGCATTTATTAATACTGCCTCATTACCCATTACCAGGTTTAAAATAACCTATTCCCTGGTTGATTCCAGGATGGATTGTTCTATAGAAACTGTCCCAAATACATTCTATGAACTCAGCCTCCAGACTACCTTTGATTTGTCCAATTTATATGAACATTAAAACTGCCCACTATTATTGCAGTTTATTTCTTACAAGCTCCCATTATTTCATGATTCATACTCTGTCCTACAGTGTACAGTCTGCAGTCAGGTGGCCTATAAGCCATTCCCACCAATGACTTTTTTCCTTTGCTATTTCTTACCTCCACCTAAACTGATTCCTCATTTTGATCCTCCAAACCTAGATCATTTCTCCTGACTGTACTGTCCTTTAACATCTGAGCTACCCTACCTTCTAATCCTTTCCGCCTGTCCTTCCAAAATGTAAAATACCCTTGAATATTCAGGCCCCAGCCATGGTCACATTGGAACCATGGCCAGGATTCTCCCCTACCCGGCGGGGCGGGGGGTCCCGGCGTGAACCACTCCGGCGTTGGGCCGCCCCAAAGGTGCGGAAGTCTCCGCACCTTTAGGGGGCCAAGCCCTAACATTGAGGGGCTAGGCCCGCGCCGGAGTGGTTCCCGTTCTGCCGGCTGGCGTGGAAGGCCTTTGGCGCCATGCCAGCCGGGGCCGAAGGAACTTCGGCGGACGGCAGAAGTCCGCGCATGCGCCGGAGCGTCAGCGGCTGCTGACGTCATCCCCACGCATGCGCAGGGGAGGGGGTCAGTTCCACCTCCGCCATGGTGAAGACTATGGCGAAGGCTGAAGGAAAAGAGTGCCCCCACGGCATAGGGCCGCCCGCCAATTGGTGGGCCCCGATCGCGGGCCAGGCCACCGTGGGGGCACCCCCCGGGGCCAGATCAACCCCCCCCCCCCCCGGATCCCGCCAGCGCCGCCGGTAAGGTAGGTGGTTTGATCCACGCCGGCGGGAGAAGCATGACAGTGGTGGGACTTCGGCCCATCGCGGGCCGGAGAATCGCGGGGGGGGGGGGCACGCCGACCGGCGCGGAGTGATTCCCGCCCCCCCCCCCGAATCTCCGGTGCTGGAGAATTCGGGATACGGCAGGGGCGGGATTGACGCCGGCCCCCAGCGATTCTCCGACCTGCCGGGGGGTCGGAGAATCCCGCCCCATGTCTCAGTAACAGTTATCATCTCATACTCCTTTGTTTCTACTCGTACTATCCACTCATTCATTATGCTGCATGCATTCAGACCAATTTCCCCAATACAGATCTTAATTACTGATGCACTCTTATGTTTGTATTCTCTGTTTCTTCCTGTCACCCTTTAGCTATCAATACTCACAACTCGACCTTGCACTATTACCTTGCCTTTCTCTTTAATTTTTGAAATATCCCCTCATGTGAATCCTCCCCCGCCATTTTGCAGTTTAAAGTCATCTCTACAGTCCTTGCTATACAATTCGTCAGCACATGGTCCCAGCGTTGTTAATGTGAAGGCCGTGCCAAGGGTACGGCCCCATCTTTCCCCAGTACTGTGCTGATACCCCAGGAATGAAAACCCATTTCTCCCACACTAATCTTCGAGCCACACATTCAACTCTCTGATTGTATGACAATTTGTTCATGGCAATTTCTTGTGAATTTATAATGTGCTTGACAACTTACTCAAGAATCTGAATCTGCAGCCATCTACAAATTATATATTTGGGTTAGAAACAAGTGTCTTAAACTTAAATAAGCGCAATTACAAGTGCATGAAGTTACAATTGTGAGCTGATTAACTTTCCTAACTTTTTAAACATAAAATGCCAAACGCCCTTGTAAAACTTACCTGGGAATCCTGGTTGACCATGGTCACCTTTATGACCAGGCGAGCCAGACAAACCAGGAAGACCGGGGCCGCCTGGAATACCCTTGCTTCCCGGGCTGCCTGGGTAACCAGGAGTACCTGGGTCACCCTGGATTAAAAGAGAAATAGAGAGAGTGAGAAGGTAGACCAAGGATTTAATGACATCAATTAATATCTGTATTCAAGAATACCAGGGGCGGGATTCTCCGACCCCCCGTCGGTTCAGAGAATTCCCGGGGGGCGGCGTGATCATGCTATGCCGATTGGGGGTCGTGGCAGCACCCCCCCCCCGGGCATTTCTCCGGGACCCGATGGGCCGAGCGGCCGTCGGTTTCTGGCCAGACCCGTCGGCGTGGGTTGTACACGGTCCCACATGGCGAGACCTGGCTGGTAGGCTGGCTGGTGTGATCCTCGGGGGGGGGGGGGGGGGGGGGGGGTGCAGGGGGTATCCAACCCCGGAGGTGGGCCCCTACGATGGCCTGGCCTGCGATCGGGGCCCACCGATCTCCGGTCGGGTATGTGCCCTGGGGGCACTTCTTCCTTCTGCGCCGGCCCCTGTAGGGCTCCGCCATGGCCGGCGCGGAGATGACACCCCTCTGCACATGTGGCAGAATACACCAGCCGGTCTGAGCATGTGTCGAACCACGCCGGCGGTTCTGCGCATGCGCTAACTCGCGTAGTCCCCTCGGTGCCGGCTGGCGCGGTGCCAGCCCCTCCGCTGCCGGCCTAGCCCCCGGAAGTGCGGAGAATTCCGCAACTTCCGGTCGGCCCAACGCCGGAGTGTTTTGCGCCGTTTTTTACACCGGCGTTGGGTCACCTCGCTGATTCGGGAGAATCCCGCCTCGTATTTGAGCCTATTTATCACTCGGATTTTAATTACTACAGTGACTGCAGTGGCTCAAGATTGCAGCTCACCATCACCTTCTTAAGGGCAATTAGGGATGGGCAATAAATGCTGGCCTAGTCACCCGCATCCTCCAAATGAATTCAAAGAAAAGAAAGAATACTGTGGGACAAAATTAATAGTTGCAATGAAAAATGCCGGTTAATTAAGGAAAACCAGAATTGATTTTGTAAGGGCAAATTTTGTTTAATTAGCTTGTTGGAGTTCTTTGAAGAGGTACCGGAGAGGGTTGCTGAGTGCAGTGCTATTGATGTAGTGCATATGGCCTTCAAAAAGACATTTGACACAGTTATACTTCATGGAATAAAAGAGACAGTAGCAACAGGTAGACAATATTGGCTGAGTAACAGGAAACAGAGAGCAGTGGTTTATCGTGCTGGAGGACAGTTTGTAGTAGAGTTCCTCAGGGGTCAGTGTTGAGACCCTTGGCTTCTCCGGATATATATTAATGACCTTGGTGTATGGCACAATTTCAAAATTTTCAGATGACATGAAACTTGGAAGCTTTGTGAACTGTGTGAGAAGGATGGTGTACAACTGCAAAAGGATGTAGACAAGTTGGTGGAATGGGCAGACAGGTGGTAGATGACGTTCAATGCAGAGAAATTTGGGATGATTCATTTTGATAGGAGGAACATGGAGAGATAGTATTAAATAAAGAGTACAGTTTTAAGGGGGTGCAGGAACAGAGGGTCCTGGGTGTAAATGTGTATAAATCATTGAAGCTGGCAGGATAGGCTGAGAAAATGATTAATAAAGCATACAATATCTAAGGCTTTATTAATATGGACGAAGAGTACAAGGTTATGTTGAAATTGTAGAAGACACTAGTTAGGCCTCAGCTGGAGTGTTGCGTCCAGGTCTGGACACTGCACTTTAGCAAAGATGGGAAGGTAGGGAGTGCAGAATAGATTCATGAGAATGGTTCCAGGGATGAGGAAACTCAGTTACGAATATAAATTGGAGAAGTCAGGAGTGTTTTCCTTGGAGAAAAGGCGTCTGAGACGAGATTTGATAGAGGTATTCAAAATCACGAGGGGTCAAGACGAAGTAGATAGTGAGAAACCGGGCGGGATTCTCCGGTCGCCGATGCCGAAATCACGTGCGGCGATTGGCCGGAGAATCAAAGTTCCCAATAAAATCGGGGGCGGCGCCGCTTTTGCGATGCTCCGCCCCCTCCAATGCAACGTACTCGCAGAGTACGCCGCGCCACGTATCCACGACCTCAGGCGCCCCCGATGCTCTGCTCCCGACCGGCCGAGTTCCCGACAGCGCGGGACACGTGTGTTCGCATCCGTTGGGAGCTCGGTGTGGCGGCTGCGGACTCAGTCCAGCACCGCCATAGTTGGGGGAGGGCCGATCCACGGGCAGGGGAACTTCATCAGGGGGCACTGTGAGGGGGGGGTGTCCGGCCCAGACGGAGAGGGGGTCTATTTCGTGGGTTGGGTCCGCGAGCCGCTGCCACCATGTTGCATGGCGCAGCCACTGCAGGCTGCCGCCGTGCGCATGCGCAGCCCCGGCAATTCCCAGGGTGTATCGGCAGCTAGAGCCGGGTGCCCTACGCTGCCTTCCTGCTAGCCCCCAGCAAAACGGGGAATAGGTGGCCGTTTTACGCCATTTTGTCTGGTGTAAAACGTCACCGTTCCCATGCCTGCGGGGGGACATAGCCCCAGAATCGGAGAATCCAGCCCACTGTTTCTACTCATGAATGGATCGAGAATGAAAAATTCAAAATAATTTGCGAAAGCAGGAACAATTATATGAGAAAAACACTTTCATGCAGCGAGTGGTTAGGGTCTGCAAAGCACTGCCTGAGAGAGTGGTGCAGCAGGTTCAAAGAACAAAGAAAGGTACAGCACAGGAACAGGCCCCCTTCGACCCACCAAGCCTGCACCGAAAATGCTGCCCATTTAAACTAAAATCTTCTACACTTCCTGGGTCCGTATCCCTCTATTCCCATCCTATTCATGTATTTGTCAAGATGCCCCTTAAATGTCACTATCGGCCCTGCTTCCGCCACCTCCTCCGGCAGCGAGTTCCAGGCACCCACTACCATCTGTGTAAAAACTTAGCTCGCACATCTCCTCTAACCGTTGCCCCTCACACATTAAACCTATGTCCCCTAGTGACTGACCCCGCCACCCTGTGCAAAAGCTTCTGACTATCTAAGAAAAATCTTCTGACTATCCATGCTTTATTTCATAGAATTTACAGTGCAGAAGGAGGCCACTCGGCCCATCGAGTCTGCACCGGCTCTTGGAAAGAGCACCCTACCCAAGGTTAGCACCTCCACCCTATCCCCATAACCCAGTAACCCCACCCAACACTAAGGGCAATTTTGGACACTAAGGGCAATTTATCACGGGCCAATCCACCTAACTTGCACATCTTTGGACTGTGGGAGGAAACCGGAGCACCCGGAGGAAACCCACGCACACACGGGGAGGATGTGCAGACCCCGCGCAGACAGTGACCCAAGCCGGGAATCGAACCTGGGACCCTGGAGCTGTGAAGCAATTGTGCTATCCACAATGCTACCGTGCTGCCCTCTTTGAAGCATTTAAAAGGAAATTAGACTGTTATCTGAAATGGAAGAAGGTACAGATTTACAGGAGAAAGTGGGAAATTGTATCAAATGAATTGCTCATTAGGAGAGCAGATACAATGGGCAGAATGGGCTCCTTCTTCACTGCAATTAATCTGTGATTCTGTGTGAAACATCCAACAGCATAGCAAAATTATATAGTTTGCGCTTCTAAACAGGCCTAGTTTCTGGAAAGAACATTTTGAATGAGGTGAAAGGGCTTTTGGTTCTCAGCCTGTTAGTGCTGCTCATAGTAACGGGAGAGTTTGGAGGTTAAGAATGAAATCTACTGAAGGATTCGCCAGTCTGGAGGAGCTAAGGGAGAGAGTAGAGCTGCTGAGGGGTAGTGAGTTCAGGTATCTGCAGGTTAGGGACTTTGCACAAAAGGTTTGGAGGGGGTTCCCGGGATACACCCTGCTGGAGCGACTGCTGCTTCCGGATGTGGAAGGATAGGGAAGAATTGGGGATATATACAACAAGCTGGGGGGGGCAGGGAGGCGAGCGGGTGGTGAAGATCAAGGAGAAATGGGAAGGGGAGAGGGGAGATCAATTGGGGAGTATGGAGTGAGGCACTGCGAAGGGTAAAGCGGACCTCCTCTTGTTCAAGGATGAGACTGATACAGTTTAAGGTGGTGCACGGGGTGCATATGACTCGGGCGAGAATGAGTGGGTTATTTCAGGGGGTAGCAGATGAGTGTGAGAGGTGTGGGCAGGGGCCAGCGAATCACGCGCACATGTTTTGAGGTTGCGAAAAATTGGGAAGATTCTGGTAGTGTTCGCGGTCTTAGCCAGGGTAGTGGAGGAGGAGATGGACCTGGACCCTTTGGTGGAGATATTTGGGGTTTCAGAGAAGCCGGAGCTCATGGAGAGGAGGAAGGTCGATGTCGTGGCCTTCGCCTCTCTGATTGCACGGCGGCAAATTTTGCTGGAGTGGCGGTTGGCATCCCCCTCATTCTTCTAAATTCCAATGAGTATAGTCCCAGTCTACACGGTCTCTCCTCAAAAACCAATCTTTTCAACTCCCGAATCAAAACCTACTGAATCTCCATTGCACCCCCTCCAGTGCCAGTACATCCTTTCTCAAGTAATGAGACCAAAACTGTACACAGCTGATCAAACCCAGGTTAAAAAAGATTAATTTATTTTATTTACAAGCATTAAAAAACCTAGACGCTTCACATTGAATTTGTTCATTCTCTTCTCAGAAGAAAGGCTTACCTTTTGTCCAGTGGCACCTGGGTATCCTAGTAATGGTCCTCCTGAGTCACCCTTTTCTCCCTGTGAACCTGGGCGACCTGGGGAGCCTGGTTGACCTGGGCGACCAGGATTTCCTGGAGTACCTTTAATGCCTGATGGACCTGTCAGATGTAGAACAGAATTACCTCAACATCCACCATGTCTGCAAAAGATGTATTTTATAATTACATATTCAATTATTAATAATGGCTAGATTAAACAGGAAGCGTAAATTGCTCATAATCTCTTTTTTGCTTTGTACTAGATTTTTAAATATCAGTGATGAATTTCTAAGCAGTGAGGTGAACACCAGGAAAGTGTGACTCTCTAATTTTTCGAATGCCAGGTCACCACCGAGAACTCACAGATCAAGTGCAGCACAAGTTAGATGTAGAATGGTGTTCCCTTCACTCGACCATCACAGCATCAGAATGGTAATATGTCTGAGACGTTCAGATCACAAAGGTCCCAGAGTCAGGCCTTCGCCTGTGTTGACCAATCTGATCTTAGTAGTTTTTGGGAAAGGATCTCCACGCCTGGGTACTAACCGATGACCCTGCTAAAATTTCACATGGAGGATTAGCATCAGGGTCAGCTAAGATGTCTCCCATGGCAACTGGTTGGCCCAAAGCATCAAGGCTGACACATGAACCATGGCCACTTAGGTGAGGTAACGAAGAGAAACCGCAACCTTTGGCATTGTGCTATCACAAGGTGGGGGGGGGGGGTCAATCAACATCTATTGTATGATGGAAACGGAAGGAAGTATTGGTGAAATAAATGAGATTAAGGCTGCCCTTCATTCTTTCCCAATAAACTGCCAAATATTGAACACATCCTCTTTTCACAGTAACTTCATCGCTGTGTTACGTAAGCCTATTTGTGACATGAATCAAGATTATTATTACTACTGCCCCATTCAAGTACATAACATTTTCTCACGAGTCTCTGAGGTAAATGAGTAAGTTAGTTCTCAGGCCCAATAGGTACAGAATTGAGATCAATCAAGAGCATTTCACTGTGGACTCATACAGGTAAAAATGAGAGAATTTCATTCTATAAGCCTCAGGTGGAAAGAGCTTTAACCTGATTCGAATTTAACGATCCCTCCATCCTCAAGCTAAGTACCATAGATTTGGGAGATGCTCATGAAGGGAATATTTTCACACAATTAGTTTTTTCTTACCTTCTCCCAAAAGGAAATTTAATTTATCGTGCCAGTTTTCCAATATTTGCCTTATGAAATATCCATTCCCAGACAGACAGGTCAGGAAAATATGTTTATAGCTCTTTTATGGTGTTCCTCGGATTTCTAGGATAGTTGTGGTGAATGGAGCTGGTGTGAATGGAGGCCCAACAACCCCATGGCAGTGAGATTGCACGGGAATATATTTCTTCTTCTATTATCCTGTTGGTTGGACTACCAAGGAACTGGGCATTATGGTTTATGCCAAATCCCCTGCAGGGATTCCCAGAAGCAGCTTGAAGAAAGAAGCTTACAAGAAGCCGCGCTGCAACCTTTTTTTCACCAACACAACCTTAAGGACTTGGGGCCGCTAGCTATTCCCCACGAGCAGCGACTGCAAGACTGAACCTGCGCTCCCTTTTCCTGTCGAGTTTTCCAGCAATTATCCCAACCAGATCTATGTTCAAACCTAAAACAAGAAACCTCAGTATTCCTAGACCAACGACATCAACCCTTTGCCATGAAAAATTACAGAATGCATGCTGTGTCTGTACAGTCAATACCTCCATACTATTTTGGCCACCAGTAACAATTACTTTTTATACAAAACTCAATAATGGTCAACGGCCCAACTTGATTATTTCAAGCATTTTCTTGTGATTCGAAAGACATTAATTAATAATAAAACATACTCCAAACTTACCTGGCAGACCCATTTCACCTATTGATCCTTTTGGGCCTGATAGCCCGGAAGGTCCTGGTTGTCCTGGGAACCCTGGGTCTCCTTTGGCCCCTACAAAAATAATATTTTAAAAAGGTACCATGATCAATGTTACACTTGTTCGAAAACAGAAATCCAACTGTACAAACGAGGAGCAGGAGGAAGTCATTGGCCCTTCAAGCCTGCTCTGTCATTCAATAAGATTGTGGCTGATCTGACTGTGATCTCCCAGCTACCCCAGGCAACCCATCACTCCTTCCTTTATCAAGAATCTGTCTACCTCTGCCTTGAAAACACTCAAAGATTCTGTTTCCACTTCCTTTTGAGGAAACGAGTTCCAAATACTCACAACCTTCTGAGAGAAGAAAATTTCTTCTCATCTTTCTTAAATGAACAACCTCATATTTTCGAACAGTGACCTCTAGTTCTAGATTCTTCCACAAGAGTAAAAATCCTCTCCACATCGACCCTGTCAACGCCCTGCAGGATTTATATATTTCAATCAAGCTGCCTCTCACTCTTCTAAACTCCAGCAGATTCAAGCCGAGCCTGTGCAATCTTTCCTTGAAACCTAATTCCTAGTACCAGTCTGGTAATACTTCTCTGAACTGCTTCTAATGCATTTACATCCTTCCTTGAATAAGGAGAACAACATTCCAGTAACTTCATTGCAGTGTTAACATAAGCCTACTTGTGACAATAATAAAGATTATTTTTTAATATATATTACAGATGTGGTAAACATAGGAACACAGAGAATAGGCCATTCGGTCCTTCAAGCCAGCACCACCATTCATTATGATCATAGTTGATCAACGTGTTCCCAAGCCCCCCCCCCCCCCCCCCCCCCCCCCCCACCGCTTTTTCTTTGATTCCTTTCGCCCCAAGAGCTATATCTAACTGCTTCTTGAAAACATACATGTTTTGGCCTCAGCTACTTTCTGTGGTAGAATTCCATAGATTCACCAGTCTGTCAGTGAAGAAATATCTCCTCATCTCTATCTTAAATAGTCGACTCCTTATCCTTAGATTGTGACCCCTATCTCTGGACTCCCCCACCAATGGGAACATTCTTCCTGCATCTACCCTGTCTCGCCCTATTAGAATTTTATAGGTTTCTATGAGATCCCCCCTCATTCTTCTAATCTCCAGCACACATAATCCTAACCGATTCAATCTCTCCGCATACGCCAATCCCGCCAGACAGGAATCTGTCTGGTAAACCTTCGCTGCACTCCCTTGAGCGCAAGAACATCTGTCCTCAGGGGCAGCAGGGTAGCATGGTGGTTAGCATAAATGCTTCACAGCTCCAGGGTCCCAGGTTCGATTCCCGGCTGGGTCACTGTCTGTGTGGAGTCTGCACATCCTCCCCCTGTGTGCGTGGGTTTCCTCCGGGTGCTCCGGTTTCCTCCCACAGTCCAAAGATGTGCGGGTTAGGTGGATTGGCCATGCTAAATTTCCCGTAGTGTCCTACAAAAAGTAAGGTTAAGGGGGGGGGTTGTTGGGTTACGGGTATAGGGTGGATACGTGGGTTTGAGTAGGGAGATCATGGCTCGGCACAACATTTGAGGGCCGAAGGGCCTGTTCTGTGCTGTACTGTTCTATGTTCTATAAGGAGACCAAAACTGCACATAATATTCGAGGTGCGGTCTCATCAAGGCCCCTGTATAATTGCAACAAGACATCCCTGGTCCTTTACTTGAATCCTCTCATTATGAAGGCCAACATAGGGGGGCACAGTAGCACAGTGGTTAGCATAGTTGCTTCACAGCTCCAGAGTCCCAGGTTCGATTACCGCTTGGGTCACTGTCTGTGTGGAGTTTGCACTTTCTCCACGTGTCTGCGTGGGTTTCCTCCGGGTGCTCCGGTTTCCTCCCACAGACCAAAGATGTGCTGGTTAGGTGGATTGGCCATGCTAAATTGCCCCTTAGTGTCCAAAAGATTAGGTAGGGTTACTGGGTTACAGGGATAAGGTGGAGGTGTGGGCTTAGGTAGGGTGCAGACTCGATGGGCCAAATGGCCTCCTTCTGCATTGTAAATTCCATGATACCATTTGCCTTCAATTTTAACTTGCGCCTGGTGCCAAGTAATGGGTATCGCCAGGACCCCAGCAGCCAAACATGCTGAAGAGTCCTCCCAGAGAGCAAACCAGGAATTAAAATGTACTGATTATCTTTCACTTTTTATAAATTTTACAAAGAGAAAATATGGGAGCATATACACTTGAATCTGAAATATCATAAACGAGCTTTAAAAATACATCTATATTTTAAATTATGGATTTTTATCGCAGTGGAAGAATGTGACATGCCGGATTCTCTGGACCCCTCCAGCCGCATGTTTATCGGCGGCATCGCGTCTGCTGGCAGCGGCATTCTCTGCTCCCCTTGGGGGAAACCCACGGTCGGGAGTCTGCTGCCGGTGGCACCACCAAATCCAGCCGCCAGCGAACAGCCAGGGAATTCCAGTCTATATAGATGGGTTTTTTTTTTTTCCAGTGCCAGAAAAATTCCACGGTACTAGTTATGATTTGGTATGTCATGAAAACAAAGTTAAACATCACATTTAACCTGATTACTGCGACTTCCCTCCTGACAGGGAATCAAGGTACCGGGTTCAACTTTTTTGCTGCATCAAAAATGTGCCGTCAATTGGTAAGATGCGCGGGCAGCGCGGTGGCACAGTGGTTAGCACTGCTGCCTCACGGCGCTGAGGTCCTAGGTTCAATCCCGGCCCCGGGTCACTGTCCGTGTGGAGTTTGCACATTCTCCCCGTGTTTGCGTGGGTTTGGCCTCCACAACCCAAAGATGCGCAGGGTAGGTGGATTGGCCCCTTAATTGGAACAAATTAATTGGGTACTCAACATTTTTTTTTAAATTGGAAAGATATGCACAAGCCCGGGAACCGTGTGTGCTCTTTTCTCCCTTGTGTTGCCAGAAAACAAGTATGTCCGGCCACAGGAACGGGGGCTCAGTGCTAGGAGCAGCCAACACTGAGGACTCGGAGCAATGCTTAACATTTTCAGGAGGTTTAAATGGTGATATCCTCATGTAAATTTCTCGTCAATTCAGGGATTTCTAATAGATTTGCATTATGTTGGTGTATAATCCGAGCTCCTTTTGAGGACTATCCTGGATCGGATGCACCTCTCAGATGATACCGCTCAACTTTAAGTTGGTATAGACATAGCCTAAAGATGCTAAATGTGCCTGAAGGACAGATCCATCTCACCCCAAAGGAAAGGTGCCGGATGAGAGTGTTTACCATCCTCCATGTAGCCTTTTTAACGATTCAGCTCTGGGTCACTGTCCGTGTGCAGTTTGCACATTCTCCCTGTGTCTGCGTGGGACTCACCCAGGCCGATTGGGTAATAGCACATCGGAAGCTGAAACCTCTGGTGCAGTCCTTGCACTGGGACCTCCAGAGGATGGTTTCCCAATGTATCTTCTGGGGTACCTCTTGGGTATCTCCTCCCAAAACCAACATCAATTCTGAACTATATGGACGTTTAGTAAAGAACTGAACATGCAATTCGCAGGTGGTAAATGCTAACAGCTTGCCCATCGCTGTAACTGCAAAATCCAGGCCATGGCGAGCATGAAAAATCAATCAGAATAATACACATTGCTTGTTAATCCATAACGGGACATGGAACAGACGGAACAAGTATCTTCACCAATTGACAGATCTGGGTGGACTTGAGGCACCACCCCATTCCCACCACCCCAATATTCTTCCTTGTGTATTCCTTCCAAATGTAATCCTGACAGTCTTGAGAGCACAAAGTTTTCTGTGCTTACCTGGACCTCCTGGCAATCCTGGTAAACCATCTTGTCCTGGTGCTCCGGGATCACCAGATAAACCTAAGAAACCCTTTGGGCCAGGACCTCCAGGTGTACCTGAGAAATAGAAACAAAGATATAAGCTTCATAAACAAATTCCTATAAATGGGTATTTGATCAGTTAGGTCACCGTCTACCAGCGCCATTTTAATTCTGATGGAATATGAATAGCAGCTGTATGTTCAAATTTTAATCTATCCCTATTGTGCTACAAGTGACAATTCTAACCAAGGCCATACTCAAGAACCACTTTCAAGGACTAGTGCAGCACAGCTTGATGGAGCATCTTACTGCCCATTATTTATCAGCAAGCTTATAATTTCAACAATGGCTGTCTAAGTAATGCCAGGCGCAGCAAGGCTATGTAGATGCACAGCTACGCTGGAAGAAAATAAATAACATTGTAGCATCAATTAAATATTTTTATTTCAATAGGAATTTTCAGTTTCTCTATGGATGCTTTTTTTTACAATCCTCGACATATTCTCTTCGCTGTTGTCAGATGCCTTTAGTCACCTACAGTGTGCCTCCTTTCATAGCAGAACTGACAGAAAGCCTCTCGGCCTTGGCTGCCAACGATACAAGACAAAAGTGTGACAAGTCCACACCAGAGAGCTGCTCTATGCTGACGATGCCGCACTAACATTCCACATTGAGGAGCATCTTCAGCAGCAAATGGGCAGACGCACTCAAACCTCAAATGGGCAGCACGGTGGCACAGTGGTTAGCACTGTGGCTGCACAGCGCCAGGGTCCTAGGTTCGATTCCCGGCTAGGTCACTGTCTGTGCGGATTCTGCATGTTCTCCCCTTATCTGCGTGGGTTTGCTCCGGGTGCTCCGGTTTCCTCCCACTAGTCCCGAAAGACGAGCTGGTAGATGAATTGGACATTCTGAATTCTCCCTCTGTGTATCCGAACAGGCGCCGGAATGTGGCGACGAGGGGCTTTTCACAGCAACTTCATTGCAATGTAAGCCTACTTGTGACAATAAAGATTATTTTTAAAAACCTGTAAATAGTTTGGTTTGACCATCAGCATCAGAAAGGCAAATGTCATGACCATGCTGCCCGTTCCACCATCTAGCAGCACTGACAATGTGATGCTGAAAGCTGCTGACAGCTTCACATATCTAAGCTTCTCAGTCACCAACAATCTGTCACTTGATGTCAATCTGTCACTCGGGCAGCACGGTAGCATGGTGGTTAGCATAAATGCTTCACAGCTCCAGGGTCCCAGGTTCGATTCCCGGCTGGGTCACTGTCTGTGTGGAGTCTGCATGTCCTCCCCGTGTGTGCGTGGGTTTCCTCCGGGTGCTCCGGTTTCCTCCCACAGTCCAAAGATGTGCGGGTTAGGTGGATTGGCCATGCTAAATTGCCCGTAGTGTCCTAAAAAGTAAGGTTAAGGGGGGGGTTGTTTGGTTACGGATATCGGGTGGATACGTGGGTTTGAGTAGGGTGATCATTGCTCGGCACAACATCGAGGGCCGGAGGGCCTGTTCTGTGCTGTACTGTTCTATGCTGAAATCAACGCAAACACTACGAAAGCTGCAGCTGTCATGTCCAAGTTGAGTGTGAGAGTGTGGACCAACAGCAACCTGACTGAGAACATAAAACTGCGGGTCTACCAAGCCTGGGTCCTCAATGTTTCCTCTACAGTAGTGAGACCCAAACAACATGTGCTACACAGGAGTGGAGGCTGAATAGTTTCCACCTCACTGTCTCAAGGCGTATCCTTTGCATCTCTTGGCATAACAAGGTCACCCACTCAGGGATCCTGGAGTCTACTCATTCCATCAGTATACGGTCATTGTTGAGGGAACAACATCTGAGCTGACTCAGCCCTGTCCATCGGATAGTTGGTTACTGTAAAACCAATGACATTCTAGAAGGCGAACTAGCCCCTGTCACAACCAGCTGTGTGTTCATACCTCCGCTGCAAGGACATCGGCGAGCAAGATATGAAGATGGTGGACATTCACATTGACGACTGGAAGACAGTTGCCGCCACTGTGACCTTTGAAGGCTGACCATTTGGAGGGGCATTGGAAGGGGTGCAGCAAAATTGAACAGACTGTTGGCCAAGAGAGCCAAGAGAAAACAAGCCAGTAAATCCAGCACCATCTCTAACTGCAGCAAATATGGCAGAGATTACCATGCCAGAGTCGGGCTCTTGAGCCACACCAGAGTTTAACACAGAATTGAACACCAAGATGCAAACCATCGTCTCATGAGAGAGAAGGCCGCCAAGAGTGGGTGCCTTGATAGTTGTGCTCCTCAACAGATTCCAGTTGTCTTCTGTTGCTCGGGAACAAGGTTTGAAGACTGAGCTCACTAAACGTCAGCTCCACCAATGTGTAGCATGCGTTGTTTGGGTCTCACTACTGTAGAACAGTGCATTAAGGGGAGGCAATGGCGTAGTGGTCATGTCACTGGACTCGTAATGCAGAGGCCTAGGTAATGCACTGGGAACCTGGGTTCAAATCCCAACAGGGCAGATGGTGGAATTTGAATTCAATGAAAATGTAGAATTTAAAGTCACATAACGACCATGAAACCATTGTCAATTGTTGTAAAAACCCATCTGGCTCACTAATGTCCTTTAGGCAGGGAAATCGACCATCCTTACCTGGTCTGGCTTACATGTGACTCCCCACCCACAGCAATTTGTTTGACTCTTAAATGCTGTCACAGATGGGCAATAAATGCTGGTCCAGCCAGAGAAGCCCGCATCCCATGAACGAATAAAGAAAACAATCTGGACAAAACTGAAAACGGAACTCAAGAGGCCCATGAAGCAGCACGGTTGCTGAGGCTATGAAATGCTAGGACACAGGTTCAAATCCCAAACTTTCCATGCACTGAGTTACCACAGGATGGCACTGTGTCTTACAGCGCCAGGGACCCATCTTCAATTCCGACCTCGGGTGTCTGTGTGGAGTTTGCACTTTCTTCTCATGTCTGCGTGGGTTTCCTCCGGGTTCTCTGGTTTCCTCCCAGAGTCGAAAGGTGGGAGTAGGTGATCAGGCGGTGGAGTAGGTTGGTCTTTCGGAGGTTCGGTGCAGGTTCGATGGGCCGAATGGCTTCCTCCTGCGCTGTCAGAATTCTATGGATTTATGCAACCATGTCTCTTGAATAGCATTGACAGATCAATGAGGCATTAAAATAGTTCTTGATGCAGCGATCAGTATATGGATTGAGCCCACGCTGCTGGCCACAGATCAGCCATGATCCCATTGAATGACAGAACAGACTTGAGGGGCTGAATGGCCCACTCCTGCTCCTATGCTAGCGTTTTTCTGCATCACACACTAGCCATCTAAACTGGCCCTCGAAATGTATTTGGCACATTTAATGGAATAAACTGCCTCAAGATGTTTCATTGAATCACAGATTGCTTACGGCACCGAAAGAGGCCACTTGGCCCATCGTGGCTGGGCTAGAAAAACGAGCCACTTTCCAGCATTTGGTCCATAACCCTACAGGTTGTAGCACTTGAGGCCCACATCGAGACACAGTGGGTGGGATTTTCTGCACAACCTGCCCTGTGTTTCCCAGTGGCACAGGCGGCCTATCTCTGGCCGGCAATGGGATCTTTTGGTCTCGCCGTTGTCAACAGCGATTCCTGTTGAATGCCCTCCTCACTGTCAGGAAACCCTCAGGAGAAGTGTGCCGGCAGCAGAAGAACCCGCTGACATGAACAGCTGGAAAGTTTGGCCATTTTAAACGAGTTGAGGGTTTCTGCCTCTACTACCCTTTGAGGTGACGAGTTCCAAAAGCCTACAACCCTCTGGATGAAAAAGCTTTTCCTCATCTCCCCTCTAATGGACGGGATTCTCTGATCCTGAGGCTACGTGGTGTTGACACCGTCGCGTTTCTGGACGGCGCCAACACAGCCCAGGATCAGCAATTCTGGCCCCAACAGGGGACCAGCAGGGCGCTGGAGTGGTTCACGCCGCTCCAGCTACTGATCCGGCCGTGGAATGGGTGGCGGTAGATGCGCGCATGCGACGCGAACCCGCGCATGTGCAGTTCCGCCGGCACGATTTCCGCGCATGCGCGGTGTCTCTCTTGTCCGCACCGGCCCCGACCCAACATGACGCAGGGGTACAGGCGCCAGCGTGGAAGAAAGGAGGCCGGGAGACCGGTGGGTCCCGCTCGTGGGCCAGGCCACGTCGGAGCCCCCCCCCCCCCCCCCCCCCGCCCCCGGGATCGGACCCCCCTCCCCCCCACAGGCCACCACCCGACCCTTCAACACCGAAATCCCACCGGCTCAGAGCATGTTAGAACGGCGCCGGCGGGACTTTTTTTTCTTCTGGCCGTTCAGCCCACCCGGGCCGGAGAATCGCAGGGGGGGGGGGGGCGCTTAGAGAGGCCCCCGACTGGCGCCGCGCCGATCACGCCGGCCCCAATGGCGCCGATTCTCCGCTCTGTGGAGAATCCGGGGCGCGATTCGCGCGGCCCCCTGCCGATTCTCCGACCCGGCGCGGTGTCGGAGAATCCCGCCCAATATTTCTACCAATCACTGTAAATCCATACCCCTAGTTACTGACCTCTCTGCTGAAGTAAATAAACCTTTCCCATCCATTCTATCCAGGTCTCTCACAATTTTGTGCATCTTAATCACATCTCCTCTCAGCCTCTTCTTTTCCAAGGAGAGCAATACCAGCCTATCCAATCTTTCTTCATAGCTGCAATGTTCCAGTCCTGGTAACATCTGCATAAATCTCCTCTGTCCCCTCTCTAATGCAATTCCATCATTGTTCTAATGAGGAGGCCAGAGGTGCACATAGTACTCAGGTTGTGGCCTGACTAATGTTTTATACAGTTTCAGCTTAACTTCCCTGCTCCTGATATTCTACACCTTGGCTAATAAATTAAAGGACACCATTTTACTTCTCAGCCACTTCATCGATCTGTCCTGCTACCTTCAGGGATCTGTGGGCATTCAGTCAAGAAGGCCCCCTCACTTCCTCTACACCTCTCAGTATCTTCGATTTATTAGGTGAACTGGCCATGCTAAATTGCCCTTAGTGTCCAAAAAGGTTAATTGGGTTAAGGGGATGGGGTGAAGGAGGCGTGTGCTTGAGTGGGGTGCTCTTTCCAAGGGCCGATGCAGACTCGATGGGCCGAATGACTGCACTGTAAATTATATGAAAAGAATGATTAGAGGGGCAGCGAGGTTTAGGGAGGCAATTCAAAGGTTTGTGTCCGTCGAACACCCGGCCATTTAGGGAGGAGTGAATTGAATTGAGAATGATCAAAAAGCTGAAATTAGAGGAGCCCAGATACGTCAGAGGGCTGTAGAGCTAACGAAGATTACAGAGATGGTGATGTGGCATGGCAATGGAAGAATCTGTGAGCAAGGATGAGAATGCTTAAATCGAGAGGTTGCTTCATGTAAACCCAACATAGGCAAGCAAGCACAGGGGCAATGGGTGATTGAAACATGGGTGAGTTGGGATGTGGCCAATGGAGTATTAGATGACTTCAAATTTACAGAGGGTATGACATGGGAGACTTGATAGGAGTTAGCTGGAATAGTCGAGTCTAGAGATAATAACGGCATGGATGATGGTAGCAGATGAGCTGAGGCAGTGATAGAATCAGGCAATATTACGGAGGTGGAATCAGACAGTCTTAGTGATGCCGCGGATATGTCAGATCAGAATCAAATATGACACCATGGTCCACTAGACGATCATTTCATGTTGCATGACCTCATATGTACACAGTATATGCAATAATGTCACTAAATCAATGCTTGTTTATCCCGGAATCTGGCTTTTAGTTCCAGGTTCCAGAAGGAAAATCTAAAGGAAAGAGGAAGACACATCTGCACATACTAACCAATATTAAAAATCAAATCACCTAAACTTCACTGGGACCAGTCTAGACTAACAATCAATGCCTGTTTGCGAACAAGTTAAGATTCATGAGCATTAAGGACCAATCTTTTTCCCTCCAACTCCCCTCTTCAATTCAAATTAAGTGCACATTATTTTCCAAGTTCCTATGAATCTAGTGTTACCAAAGTTTACAATTGCTGAAGGGCTTTAAAGCATGAGTTCTGAGGTAGTTCTTGAGGAAAGTCAAAGCAGTCATCTACCTCTATCCTCCCACTCGGACACATCTTATTTTAAGAACAGCCCTATGAATCCAGACCAAAAGCAGAAAGAAAAATAGCCATCCAAAACATCATCCAAAATAACCACCATCAATCAGCCTTTGAAAATTCTCAATGACTAGGTATTTCAAATAAGCTTTTTCTGAATTCCGCTTTCTGGCGGCAACAATGGATCATATAAAAGCTAATTTCTAATTCTGATTTGATAAGAGTCAATTCCCTTCTGGTTTTGGTGGAATGTCAAGATATGTGTGTGCTCGTGACTTTATTACGTGATGACATATGTATGTACACATGTGCAATGATGCTACTGATGTAATGTATTCCATAACCTGACTTTTAGTTCCAAATTCTGGAATGTAAAAACCTGAGGCAACATCTTCAAGTGCTTAGAAGAGTTGAGGAGGGAGTTTATGTGATGTGTCATGTCCACTATCTGACCTCCGGCATCAAAAGAGTGATGAAGATGTTATCCAGGCAACACTGTAACAAACGTTAATAAGTTATTTCACTAAATTATTTCAAGGGCTCAATTTTACGAGCGGGCTTATTGGTTGGCCCCCCTGAAGGATTTCTGGATGCCAGTCAATTCACATTAAACAAATCCACCCTACAGCAACAACACACTGCTGACAGCATGTACAAGGTGAGGGTGGGACCTCCGCCCCTTAGTGGGAGGAGTCTCTGAGAGCTGCCCACCAATCTGATTGCCCAGCAGCTCTAGCTGTCCCAGAAGGATCAAATCTTGGCAGATGGTGCAGTTGAGATAGCAAGCAGACTTAATGATGAGTGAGATATGGCCATGGGAGAAAGGAAAGTTTGGGATTCTCTTCAGGGAAGGATTGAGGGGAGGGGAGATGGGGGGGATGGGTGATTTGGAGGCAAGACAGAGAGAAACAAAGGGGGATTATCATCTTATGGAGGGAGGGGGTTGGCCCCGTTCGGCACAGGGCACTTGCTGTTTCCCCTCTTCCTTCCCACCTTTTAAGCAGTTTACTTTAAAAAAGCGACCTACCCAATCCCACCAGCCTGCCCATGCCAACCATATTTTGGCATGGGCACTGTATTATTCAGGTGAATAGACTTTGTAATGAGTTCAACTGACCATACTGTGGACAACTGCATGCTAAAGAAAGCAGTACGTACGCTTCCAACCAGAAACCATGGCTCAATCAAAAGACTGACTCCCTACTGAAGGACAGATCTGAGGCATTCAAGTCAGACAACCCTGACCTATACAAGAAATCCAGGTACGACCTCCGCAAAGCCATCCGAGATGCCAAGAGAGAATATCAAACCAAGTTAGAGTCACAGACAGACTCTCGGCGATTGTGGCAAGGACTAAACAACATAACGGGCTACAAAGCGAAGCCGAGCAGTATCTCCGGCAGCAGCGCACCCCTCCCCGATGAACTCAATGCATTTTATGCTCGGTTCGAGCAGGTAACTAACAATCCGCTATCGAGTGCCCCAGCAGCCCATAACTCACCCATACCCACCATCACAGCTTCCAAAGTCAGATCGGCCTTCCTGAAAGTGAACCCTCGGAAGGCGACGGGCCCGGACGGGATCCCTGGTCGTGCACTCAGAGCCTGCGCGGACCAGCTGGCAGAGGTATTCGCAGACATCTTTAACCTGTCCCTACTCCACTCTGAGGTCCCCACCTGCTTCAAGACCACCACCATTGGTGCCAAAGAAGAACCAGGCAACGTGCCTCAATGACTACCGTCCGGTGGCCCTGACTTCGGTCGTAATGAAGTGCTTCGAGAGGTTGATCATGAAGCGCATCAGCTCCATACTCCCTGAACACCTTGATCCACTGCAATTTGCATACTGTCGCAACCGATCCACAGCAGACGCCATTTCCCTGGCCCTACACTCATCCCTAGAGCATCTCGAAAACAAGGATTCCTACATCAGACTCCTATTTATTGACTGCAGCTTCGCCTTCAACACCATAATCCCAGCCAAGCTCATATCAAAGCTCCAAAACCTAGGACTTGGCTCCCCACTCTACAACTGGATCCTCAATTTCCTGACCAACCGACCACAATCAATAAGAATGAACAACAACACCTCCTCCACAATAGTCCTCAATACCGGGGCCCTGCATGGCTGCGTACTTAGCCTCCTACTCTACTCCCTGTACACACACAACTGTGTAGCAAAATTTGGTTCCAACTTCATCGACAAGTTTGCTGACGATACGACCAAAGTGGGCCGGATCTCGAATAACGACGAGTCAGAATACAGGAGGGAGACAGAGAACCTAATGGAGTGGTGCAGCGACAACAATCTCTCCCTCAATGCCAGCAAAACTAAAGACTGGTCATTGACTTCAGGAAGCAAAGTACTGTACACACCCCTGTCAGCATCAACGGGGCCGAGGTGGAGATGGTTCACAGTTTCAAATTCCTACACCTCCAAAAATCTGTCCTGGTCCACCCACGTCGCGCTACCACCAAGAAAGCACAACAGCGCCTGTACTTCCTAAGGAAACTAAGGAAATTTGGCATGTCCACACTGACTCTTACCAACTTTACAGATGCACCATAGAAAGCATCCTATCTGGCTGCATCACAGCCTGGTATGGCAACTGCTCGGCCCCGGACCGCAAGAAGCTTCAGAGTCCATCACACGAACCAGTCCATCACACGAACCTACCTCCCATCCATTGACTCCATTTACACCTCCCGCTGCCTGGGGAAAGTGGGCAATATAATCAAAGACCCCTCCCACCCGGCTTACTCACTATTCCAACTTCTTCCATCGGACAGGAGATACAGAAGTCCGAGAACACACACGAACAGACTCAAAAACAGCTTCTTCTCCGATGTTACCAGACTCCTAAATGACCCTCTTATGGACTGACCTCATTAAACTATACCCTGTATGCTTCATCCGATGCCGGTGCTTATATAGTTACATTGTGTACCTTGTATTGCCCTATTATGTATTTTCTTTTATTCTCTTTTCTTCCCATGTACTTAATGATCTGTTGAGCTGCTCACAGAAAAATACTTTTCACTGTACCTCGGTACACGTGACAGTAAACAAATCCAATCCAATCCAATACTTATTTATTTAAAAATGGTGGATAGGCTTCCAGTTTTGGTACCCACAATCGTATTTGGAGGAACAGCTTGGAGGTGCCAGGGGGGTGGTGGGCTTGCCATCCACCTGTACCTTACGTGTTCCCCCCACCCCCCAACTCCCCACCTCTCCAAAAACATATTTGGCGGGGGCCATTAGATCTAGCCCCAGGTAAAATAAACTGAAATGACTCAGTGAAGCAACGTGAAAGCATTTGTTGTTTATATTGGAAATAAAGAAGGAAGGAATGAAATGTCCATTAAAAACTTTCATACTGCCAAATGATGATAGGCTCAAAATTTACATAATGGTGTATATATATGGATAACCTTGCTAATGGCTCCACTAATAAAATAGACACAATACAAATGATAGCGATATACATGTCATTGCAATTAACACAAAATTTAATTTTAACATTAGCTGTTTTATATTTGTTCAGCTTTAAAAATACTATGTGCTTTATGATGCACTGTGCTTTTTCAAACGTATACTTTAGTAGTGAACACTTTGCAGTGCCCCCCCCCCCCCCCCCCCCCCCCCCCACTTGCTGGGGTTAGTTCATATTCCTCAAGCCAATAGGATCCAGACAGGTTAGAACAAAAACATACTGAAAATCCCCTGCTTTTATTAAATTGCCAATTAAAGTGAACACTACAGATCCCTGTTGATACCTCGTGCGGCTAAATCTCTCTTCTGCCAAATCACCAGCATTAGTTGCTAAGTATTGAATTTCACCAATCACACAACAGCGCCCTTCTCAAGCTCTTCTGCAACCAATAAGTAGGGATGTATTATGAAATGCTATGTGTATACAATATTGTCCATCGAAGCCTCTAGTACCGCTCACATCGGCAGAAGGCTGGATCTTAATTCCATCACAGATTTCAGGCACCTTACATACACCCACACCAACATTGAGCAAATAGGTACGTTGCCAGGGCAACCCCGTGTCACATTGCTGGAGGGCAGAGAAAGCATCTGAAGTCCTACCGAGCATTCACAAACACTGTTTATATGCAGATATCATATCAGGGTTAACATGCACCCATATTCAAGGGGCTGGATTGATGTGTTCCGAATAAATATAAAGACAGACAAGGCACCATCTTTACTTCTACCCTCCCCCCAAGTTACACATGCTGGTTAATTCCAGGCAGCTTCTCCACGAAGATGATCAACATACCTGGCACTCCTGGCTCTCCTTTCCGCCCTGAATAAATCTCATGCGGTTGAAGTATTCCTGGAGAACCTTTTGGGCCAGTTTCACCTTTATCACCTTTATATCCGGGTCCACCTGGGTTCCCAGGAATACCTGGCCTGCCTTCATTACCTGGAACAGTTTTGAAGAAAAAGTTAAAACACCAGGAAAATAAAATTACTAACAAATGGCATCTTTGTTGTTTAAAAACACGTGTCTTACTGCAATTAGCAATGTCCTATGGTGATTCAAAGAAGTAAATCATTTGTGAAAAATTTAAAGCAGTAAAGAGATATTGCCCAATCGGCCTCCAGTTGCCTGACACTATCCTGAGTGGTGGTACCTGAAAGGTGCACCCAGCATCAGGCTGAGATGCCAATGTTCTCGGCAGGTCTGCAGGCTCTCCCTGCCTTCCCGGGAGGGTGTGCAAACAAGAGGCTGCCATGTTGAAGGATTTCTCCACCACAACACCGCAATCACCCACCCCTCCCTACTCAGGAGCATCCTGGCTGATGTTTCTATTTTTAAAATAAAGCTGGGAAACGTTTGGTGAGAGGGCATCTTTATGTTTAAGCACTTTCTCACCAAACTAAACTAATCTCCACTGGGCCCGTTGGATTTCCAGCACCTTTAAGTGGTGAGGAACCATTTCAGGCACCTCACCTCATGAATGGGTCCCAGGTAGCTCACGGGGCACTGCAATTACTGATAAGCTTCCGACCAGGGAATGAGTGGCATTAAAATTGCAGATTTTCAGGACAAAGCGGGAAATGCAGCCACTCTCATTTCTTACGCTCTTGCATGACAATCAGCGAGAGTTATAGTCCCCTGTTTTTTTATTTCGTTATTTTACATTAACTGTCTATGCAGAAAGAGGCAAGCTCGGGAACACCTTCAGATACATGCAGGTAAGGGCATTTGTCAGGAGGCAGGTGGTGGAGTTTCCACTGTTGCTGCCAAGGAGGGTTCAGGACAGGGTGCTCTCGGGGAAGTGGGTTGGTGAGGGGAGGATCTCGGCAATCTACCAAGTGATGCAGGAGGAAGAGGAAGCCTCGGTGGAAGAGCTGAAAGATAAGTGGGAGGAGGAGCTGGGAGAGGAGATCGATGAGGGGACGTGGGCGGATGCCCTGAGGAGGGTGAATTCCTCCTCCTCCCGCGCGAGGCTTAGTTTAATTCAATTAAAGGTGCTGCATAGGGCGCACATGACTGGGACTAGGCTGAACCGGTTCTTTGGAAGAGAGGACAGATGTGCAAGATGTTCTGGGAGCCCAGCAAACCATACCCACATGTTCTGGGCGTGCCCTGCGCTGGAGGGCTTTTGGAGGGGTGTCGCGGAGATGCTGTCAAGGGTGGTTGGTTCTAGGGTTGATCCAGGCTGGGGGCTCGCAATTTTTGGGGTAGCAGTGGAGCCGGGAGTGCAGGAGGCGAAAGAGGCCGGTATTCTGGCCTTTGCGTCCCTGGTAGCCCGGCACAGGATTCTTTTGCAGTGGAAGGATGCGAGGCCCCTGAGCGTGGAATCCTGGATCAATGATATGGCTGGGTTCATCAAACTGGAGAGTGTCAAGTATGCCCCAAGGGGGACGGTGCAAGGGTTCTTTCGGCGGTGGCAACTGTTCCTAGACTTTCTGGCGGAGCATTAGAGGATGGTCAATTTCAGCAGCAACCCCGGGGGGGGGGGGGGGGGGGGGGGGGATGGGGGATGGATGGGTTTGTTTTTCCTTTATTGGGTATGTGTGTTTGTTCTTATGTTAATTATTTTTGTTAATTTATTGCTTCTGTATTGGGGGGGGGGGGGTGGGTGTTACTGTTATTTCTCTTTTTCTTCTGTTTTTATTGGTTAAAACTTGTTAACTTGTTAAAAATTTATTTTTTAAAAAAAGAAAGAGGTAAGCTCCTCTGAGCTCCACAAGGAAACCACAAGACCCCAATTTAAATCAGATTATCTATTGGGAAAAGCACCATTTCCTGATAGCTAAGGCCTTGAGACTTGGGGCTGGATTTTTGTGGTCCCGATTTGGACTAAATGGAGGCTGAACCAAAGCAAAATGGCCGCCTAACCATCACACTCAGAAATGCCGCCTCCAGCATTAATATGGAGGAGGGAGTGGAACCCGGAACAGGCCCACTCCTATAAAGGAGGCAATTTGCAGTTCTCAGGGCTCATTAGGACCATATCTCGGTAAGTTTTGTAATTTTCAAGTTTTACAACAGCTGCATTGAGTAATTAAAATAGTTTTATCTCTTTCCAGTTAATTATTCAATGCATGAGTTGGCCTGGGTTCAGTAAGGTGAGCCATGACCGTACTGTGATTGGAAGAGGTAACTACCCATTCAACAGTGTGTTTGCCAGGTTATTGCTTCTGCCATCTGGCAAACTGTCAAGTAAAAGATCAACATTGTAAATGTGGAAAAGTCTTTCTACGAATTTTGAAAAGTTCACAATATGACTAAAATTCTATTTATAGACTAAAATTAATATAGACTAAAATGACTATTACATTTTATATTATTGAATGTACAGTCTTGTATCATAACAATGTCTAAATGTTTAAGCTTTTCCCGTTGCTTTTATGCATTCAGTTTGGACATCTTTTGAGATTATAGTTCTGAAGTCTGTTTGTTTACTTGGAGACAGTTATGGGCTCTTGGCTACAATCCAACTGCCTGATCAATTTTACAAATGTCCAACTTTGTTTACATAGCTGGTCTGAGGAATCTGTTGTGTATTTGGGAATTTTATGGTCTTTTCAATGGCTTCCAACTGTAATAATAGAGCTTTGAGAGTTCTGTTCATAAAATGGATAACGATTGAGGGAGTGAGGGTCAGGTGGTTTAAAGTGATCAGTGGGTCTAAATGTGTATAACTCTGATTGCATCGGACGTACCGGGCCGTGGCTTTTTGGGAATAGAGGCGGACGTTTCTACCTGCCCACTCCAGATTTGGTCTGCTTCCGTTTCACCTTTGGCACAGCGGAGGGCCCATCTCCAGGCCACTGAGGGCGATGGGTCCCTGGAAAATTCTGCCTTCTGGAAGTCTCGGGACAGAGGCGGGAACCTGATCGGAATGCCTCCCAATTTCTGCCTCTGGCATAAAGACCCGGACGTCGGCATCATTCCAGTAACTTCCAGGCCCTTGATATCCCCATTATTCAAAAGGATGAAAACAGGTTTCAGTATTCTTGATGGCACCAAACCAAGGTCTTGTACAAGGTCGGAATGGTAAAATTTTTCCCCGAACTGTTGGAGCAGTAACTGTCCAAAATGTACAACCTCATGCACTCTCACCTTCTGATATTGGCCATGAACAATTAATGTTTCATAAACCATGACCCTTAGGTCCCTTTCCTGTTCCACAGTCAGAAGTGGGTAACCATGCACAGTATTCACATACTGGTACCTAGAATTATCCCAAAGCAACTACATCATGCTCCATTGATGCAGAAGGCTGAATCAATCATCAAATTCCCCAGCCCCGATAATTGGGAAATTCTAAACTGCCAATACGCAGGGACACACGCCACCGATAATTTATTCACGTTTACCTTTTGCACCTTGAAAGCCTGAGCCACCTGGAAGACCAGGAGAACCCACAGGACCAGGAGTTCCCATCACACCCATATCACCCTTCAGACCTGTAGATAGGAACAGACAGCAAATTAAGCATAAGTCTTATCAGTAAAGCTGATGAACATTGCACAACATCATGTTAATCGGTGAAGCGTAAGTGTTAGTTTACAAAGAACCTCTGTTCACCCGTTCCTTTATTCTTGTCTAGATTGACCCTTTGTCTGTTTATACACTTTCTCCTTAGGCTATGTGTTCATGGAGCTACCTTTCCATCAAGTTTCTATTGCACAACAGCTTTGTACTGACCGTGATAATATTTCAAGGAGATGTATCAAGAGCAAAATAAAATACACAGGTTGTGCAAACTCAGTCGGTGCTATCTTATCATCCCTGAGATTGCGAACAATTTCACAGCGATTGTCCTTCTTGCATTTACTTACAATTTCTACAAGCACCACACACTCTTAACAAGAGCATAAAGGATTATGTCATTGGCTTCCTCCCAAGGAATGAACATTCACTATTTGGGATCTATGTGGACCTGTGAGATGAACTTTTATTGAGCTTAATATTAATAATTATTTCTAGTCCAATTTACGTTCTTTTGTTTTTATAAATTTAGAGTACCCAATGCATTTTTTCCAATTAAGGGGCAATTTAGCGTGTTCAATCCACCTACCCTGCACATCTTTGTGTTGTGGTGAAACCCACACAAACACGGGGAGAATGTGCAAACTCCACACGGACACTGACCCAGAGCCGGGATCGAACCTGGGACCTCGACGCCGTGAGACTGCAGTGCTACCACGGCGCCACTGTGCTGCCCTATGCTCACTGTTCTCCCTCCCTTGCAGATCCACGGTGAACCTGCTGTGAGGTATTTTATACAGCTGGAGGTTGGTCTTCAGTTCCAAACCATCAGGCAAAGCTCAGTTGGTAGCACTCTAACTGCTGGATCAGAAAGTTTAGGCTTTAAGTCCTGCTCAAGAGACCTGAGCACAACAATCTAGATTGATACTCCAGTGCTGGATCATCTTTGAACGAGATCTGAGAAACACAAGAATTAGTTTTCCCACAGAGGAAGCAAAATTCCTGAATGAACCCCCTAAAATATGAAACACTGACCAGCAAGGGACGAAGAAACCAAAAGGATGGTTTTAGCAAAGGATGCATTCTTCCAGTTGCAGATAAGAGCGCTTTTCAAAAATTGCTTGGCTTTATGTTACACATTCCAATAGCTTCACAGGATTGTCTTTGCGTCTTACCCGGAGGACCTGGTAAGCCATCTCTTGCTGGTTGCCCTGCTACTCCTGGTGGGCCATCTGCACCTGGACCACCTGGGAATCCTGTGTTTCCTTTTTCACCAGACGGGCCAGGGATATCCAACCCTGGAGGACCAGGATCACCCTTATCACCAAAGGAACCTGGTAGCCCTGGTTGACATCAAAGAATAGATTAGCACCAATCTGCATATTAGTAAGTTCATGACATTACACTGTGAAATCAAAATTCCAGTTAGAAAATTGGATGTTGCAGAATATTTTCATTAATTTCAGACTCATTAATGCCCCCCAGTATTCCAATGTTCATTCCGAGTCTTATTTAGCTGCTAGGTTCTGGATAATTGTGGGGCCACTGCTGGTATTCTTTGCGATGAATAATTTAATTGTACCTCATGTTTTCCTAGGGGTGCACATCACCAAAAATCTATCCTGGTCCACTCATGTCGACGCTATCACCAAGAAAGCACAACAGCGCCTTTACTTCCTCAGGAAACTAAGGAAATTTGGCATGTCCACATTAACCCTTACCAACTTTTACAGATGCACTATAGAGAGCATCCTCTCGGGCTGCATCACAGCCTGGTATGGCAACTGCTCGGCCCAGGACCGCAAGGAACTTCAGAGAGTCGTGAATACCGCCCAGTCCATCACACGAACCTGCCTCCCATCCATTGATTCCATCTACACTTCCCGCTGCCGGGGGAAAGCAGGCAGCATAATCAAGGATCCCTCCCACCCGGCTTACTCACTTTTCCAACTTCTTCCATCGGGCAGGAGATTCAGAAGTCTGAGAACACGGACGAACAGACTCAAAAACAGCTTCTTCCCCACTGTCACCAGACTCCTAAACGACCCTTTTATGGACTGTCCTCATTAATACTACACCCTGTCTGCTTCATCCGATGCCAATGCTTATGTAGTTACATTGTATATATTGTGTAGCCCTATTATGTATTCTCATGTACTTTCTTGAATTCTGTTCAATTCCCTTTCTTCCAATGTACTGAATGATCTGTTGAGCTGCTTGCAGAAAAATACTTTTCACTGTACCTCGGTACACGTGACAATAAACAAATCCAATCCAATCCAATCCAATGTTTGGAAGTGCAATTCAAATTAATGCCATATCATAGATGCGGATAATCACACAACAGTCAAGGATTCAATCTCAGACATACTATGGTGAATTTACCCATCACACTCTCCCAGTTCTGCTCGAAAACTGCTTGAAAACGAGCCTCCATTATTTCAGTGCCAATTCTCTGACCCCTGTTCCCTCCAAGCCGCAGATTTTCTTTTGGAACCATGGGATCAGTGAACCTACTAAAGTGTGTCCATTAAAACAATGAACAATTTAATAAACTATTGCATTTAGTTTCCATATACATGTATATAAATATGCACAAAAATAATTCTTATAGTTTCTGGGAACTTTCCCATTATCAGTTACTTCCTCCAATGACTATTCAGTTTGATACTTTAATAACCAAACAATAGCTCAGATTTGTTTATGGCCACCTAACAGATATTATTAGTAACTGTGTTGAAAAAAAACCATAAAAATTCATATTGAACGAAATGGCTAACTTTAGTCTCAAGGATGGCTGAATTGATCACTCACTGTCTTTGCATTTAAGCTCATTATCTTTGTTCCAACTGCGCTTTGTTGAGCAAGCAATACTGCCATGCTAAAAGCCCAGGCAGCTCTGAGGAGGCAGAATATTCACACCGCCTTACCCATCGAACGACAGCACCACCTAGATAAGGGCATTATTACCTTCTGGCCTCCTTGTTTAGAAATATCAGCCTGAATTTAAAATGACAAAGATGCATTCCTTACGTATCTATGGGAAGAAAGTTCACCTTGCTTTCATTTACTGAGTGAAGAATAAATTGTACATAATTAACACCTTGGCATGAGGCGAGATCACCTTTATCTGATCTTCCCTTTGAGCACGGTGAGAACAGTTTCGATAGAGGACATCAGTGTTATCCAATGAAATATTTTTCAGCAAGTGCCTGTGTCAGACACTTCTGAGTGAACTGTAGCGCAGATTAGATGCAGAATAATGCTCCCTCCACTCTGCCCCAACAATGCACACAACATCAGTCTTAGGTAAGCACCAATGTTCACATCTCGTCATCAGCCATCCTTATGATTTCTCTTATTGAGAAGTTGCTTCTACAATTGCAATTTCTTGGAACGCAAGGAACTTTTAAAAAATCGATTTTGCCTTCACACAAGAAAGATAGTTTGTTTATCTTGAAGTCAGTGCAGAGTAAGATGCAATTAAATCTAAAACAACATCTAAAACCCCTTTTCATCCAAAAGGTTTAACAACAGACCATTAAATCACAGCCAAGTTACTGATGCAAGTACCTGGTTGACCTGAATGGATTCAAGGTTCAGCGTATTGGGGTCGCCAGGTAGATGGGAGTCACCAAGCAGTTACAAGTTGCATATGAGAGGAAAGCCAGTCATTGGTTAGAAAAAGAAACCAAGCAATTTGAAGTTTGATAACTTCCAAGTACAGGTTAATAAAACATTTTAGATTTCTACAACTACTTTACAAAATATTTCAATGAATCCTAAGCATCAATATTGGTGTTGTACTTTTGAGAAAGAACATGTAGCTTCATAATGGTGACGGACAGACAAAATGGCTTCCTTGACATTAACACTCGTACATTGTGGCTCAATTGGTAGCAGTCTTGCCTCTGAGTTCAAGTCGCACTCTGGAATTTGAGTACAATATTCAAGGCTGACCCTCCAGTGGGGTACTGAGGGACTGCTGCAATGCCTTTCAGATTAGATGTTACTCTGAGGCCCTGTTTTCCCCAGTTAACATCCCCAAAATAGATGATCTGGTTATTGGCACATTACTGTTAGTGGGAGCTTGCTATGTGCAAATTGGCTGCCACGAATCCTGCATTATAACAATGACTACAATTCAAAGGGACTTCATTGGCTGTAAAGCACCTCGAGACATCCCGTGGCTGTGAAAAGCATTAAATAAATGAAAGGTTTTCAACTCATGTGGACTAAATTATGTTTTTCGAAAAATCTGTTACCTCTGCAAATGTGGAAGTCAAATTGTGTACATTAAGGTCCCAAAGTAATACCAATTTAGATAAATGCTAGTTAACTTGTTTTTTAGTTGCGTTTGTGCAGGGAAGAATGTTGGCCAGGTTAATAAGGAGAGCTCCACGGCAATGTTAACGTAACCTGAAGAGGCCATGAGGGTGAAGAGTTTACCTGGGTCCTGAGGGTGAAGAGTTTACCTGGGTCCTGAGGGTGAAGCGTTTACCTGGGTCCTGAGGGTGAAGAGTTTACCTGGGTCCTGAGGGTGAAGAGTTTACCTGGGTCCTGAGGGTGAAGCGTTTACCTGGGTCCTGAGGGTGAAGAGTTTACCTGGGTCCTGAGGGTGAAGAGTTTACCTGGGTCCTGAGGGTGAAGAGTTTACCTGGGTCCTGAGGGTGAAGAGTTTACCTGGGTCCTGAGGGTGAAGAGTTTACCTGGGTCCTGAGGGTGAAGAGTTTACCTGGGTCCTGAGGGTGAAGAGTTTACCTGGGTCCTGAGGGTGAAGCGTTTACCTGGGCCCTGAGGGTGAAGAGTTTACCTGGGTCCTGAGGGTGAAGAGTTTACCTGGGTCCGGAGGGTGAAGAGTTTACCTGGGTCCTGAGGGTGAAGAGTTTACCTGGGTCCTGAGGGTGAAGAGTTTACCTGGGCCCTGAGGGTGAAGAGTTTACCTGGGTCCTGAGGGTGAAGAGTTTACCTGGGTCCTGAGGGTGAAGCGTTTACCTGGGTCCTGAGGGTGAAGAGTTTACCTGGGTCCTGAGGGTGAAGAGTTTACCTGGGTCCTGAGGGTGAAGAGTTTACCTGGGTCCTGAGGGTGAAGAGTTTACCTGGGTCCTGAGGGTGAAGAGTTTACCTGGGTCCTGAGGGTGAAGAGTTTACCTGGGTCCTGAGGGTGAAGAGTTTACCTGGGTCCTGAGGGTGAAGAGTTTACCTGGGTACTGAGGATGAAGAGTTTACCTGGGTCCTGAGGGTGAAGAGTTTACCTGGGTCCTGAGGGTGAAGAGTTTACCTGGGTCCTGAGGGTGAAGAGTTTACCTGGGTCCTGAGGGTGAAGAGTTTACCTGGGTCCTGAGGGTGAAGAGTTTACCTGGGTCCTGAGGGTGAAGAGTTTACCTGGGTACTGAGGATGAAGAGTTTACCTGGGTCCTGAGGGTGAAGAGTTTACCTGGGTCCTGAGGGTGAAGAGTTTACCTGGGTCCTGAGGGTGAAGAGTTTACCTGGCCTAATCCTGTTCTGCAAAGTGGTTGATGCATGAAGATATCTAATGCAACCTATTGTCAAACTTTCCCCTCCCTCCCTGCAGCATAGTGAGTTACATCCAGCCTCCCATTTCATTATGAACACCACCATCCAGCTGAGAACTAATTTTGTGACTGTTAAACTATTGTTCATTTCACATCTTTGTTCCAGCATTATCAACAAGTTTTATCGCAAAACAAAATCCACTTGATCAGTATTTTAACGGGGAAGGCTGTGTGGAGGGGGGTGGGAGCAGAGGAAGTGTCACATTGGAGTAAAATAGCAAACAATTCATGTCAAGGACGCCATCAGGTCTGTGTTCAGCAAGCCAAAAAAATGACATCAAAATAAGATCCAGTACAGATTGTCAGGCTAACCCTGGGCATCAAACCACACCAATATTGATACCTGAACATTATTCTACGACTGAACTAGTCACAATACAAAGTAAAAGATGGCAGGAAGAAGCAAAATGCTTGTGTTAGCAAGTATCAGAAGTCCAGCTGAAGCCATGCACTCCAAATGTGTACTGTCATTGTTGGCTGCATGCATTAACCTTGCAGTGTACAGAGCATTCTGAATTTAAGTAGGGGCCTGCTCATTCATCCCTTTGGAAGAGACAGAAAATGCTCTAAACATATGCAGTGGGTTTGGTGAATATTGTTCCTTGATTCAGATTCCGTGACTGTGCATCAATCACATCATTCCAGCAAATTCTCTTAAATTCTTGACACATCCTTAAAACACCTCTGACCAGGACTGTGTGGTAAAACTAATTGGTGCGTAGACATCTCCACCGTGCACAACATTTATATGTGGATAATAAGGAATTAACGCTGGCACAACTGATTCCATAAATTCAACCATGCACCCAGAGGAGCAAATGTCAGCTTCAACACAGTGATTCATGCATTAAAATTCGAAGGGTCGTGATTTTCATGTTTGGTAAACGAAAGATACCTGGGTTCACACACTTTCACGCCATAGACATAAGCACATACACACAGTGCCCGCAGTGCACACCCCAACCCCCAAATGCAGCAAGATGAACTATATTGCACAAGTGGCTTTGTGGTGATAAAAATGCTCTTCTTCCTCCCCACACAGAAGCAAATTTTGACAAACATCCTCGGACAACAGTGCCCCTTCAACACAACTTACGTGTTCATTTTAACATCCAGTACTCTGGATATACCATTCTGAGCAAAGTGGATTTAACAAGCCAAATTCTCTTGCTTCCACTTTACAAATAATATCGGAAATTCTTGCCAGCTTGGGGAAAAAGGCATATTTTTCACACCGCATTGCTCAGGACGGCTTAACTTCCAAGTTCATAACACATTCAGAATCACAATTCCAGTTTTATATTGTTTCTCTATTGGTTACACATTTTAGGGGTGGGATTTTTAAACCATATCCAGGCCCCCGTGGCGGTGGAGGCATCCTGCCACTGGCCGGACCTGCCGCTGTCAACAGATTTTCCTGGTGCTTACACCCTTTGCCGCCGGAGAATCCGCGGCAGGGCTTCGGTGGGATCGGAATGTCCTGCCGGTAGAAACAGCTGGAAATTTTCAGCCTCGGATTTTGTCAAAGTAACGCCAACAAATGGGGATAGACTAATTATAATTTGACATTTAACCACCACCACCTTAAATACTGATAATCCAAATATATTAAGGCTTTGAATTTCTATGATGGTTCCACTAGACTCAAGCCTTAGATCTGGCAGACGTTCGGTGGGATTAACTGGCAAATGGTCAGCTTTGTCACAGCCAAAACCCCTAACCACCCTTTCAAGATCAATGGCACACAATATGGTCCCTGACCTTTTAAAAATGTGTTTACGGGATGTGGACGTCGCTGGCTAGGCTAACATTTGTTGCCCATCTCTAATTCCGCTTGAGGAGGTGATGGTGAGCTGCCTTCTTGAGCTGCCGCAGCACACCTTTGTAGGAGCACCCACAATGCTGATAGGGAGGAAGTTTCAGGAATTTGGCCCAGCAAGAGTCAAGGGTGGTGTGTGATTTGGAGGGGAACTTGCATATAGTGATGTTCCCATGTGTCTGGGCAGTAGAGGTTGGAAAGTGCTGTTGAAGGATTCTTGGTGAGTTGCTACAGCGCATCTTGAATGTAGCACGCACTGCTGCCACTGTGTACCAGTGGTGGAGGGAGCGCAGGATTAAGGTGGTGGATGGGGTGCCAATCAAGTGGGCTGCCTTGTCCTGTACGATGTCAAACCTCTGGAGTGTTGTTGGCATTACACTCACCCAGGCAAGTGGACAGTATTCAATCACACTCCTGATTTGTGCCTTGTAAATCATGGACAGAGTATGTGTGCCAAGGTAAAGATGGTGACAAATAAGTAAAAATGTCATGGTGGGTACCAGCTAGGTATTTAGAATACTGGCGATATTATCAACTCAAAATCAGGATGGATTGAATGATGTGGAGCTAATAGAATTCATACCTGGTCGACCCGGAATGCCAGGTGGGCCTGGTGGACCTGGAATGCCCCGACCACCTATTCCAGGTGGACCGACTGGACCAGGAGGACCCGGAGGGCCACTGAAACCCGGATCACCTGAGGAAGGGAAAAAGAGGGTTACAAAAAAATAAAAACCTAATTTTCTTGGAAACAACAGTCATGATTATACTTCTCTCTAGCAGACTCTCCCTCCTTAAAGCATTTTCATCTCTTCAAAACTGATCTAAAGGCAAAAGGAACAGGTGTCTTTTTCTGAGGATCTGATAAGGCCCCACTTAGAGTACTGTCAGCAGTTCTGTGCACTGCACCTTAGGCCTCGGACGGTGGAACGTAGATTTACCAAAATGATACCTGGACTACGGGGGGCAAAGTTATGAGGAGAGATTGCACAAATTGGACCTGTTTTCACTGGAAATTAGAAGGTTAACAGGAAAAGACAGGGTAGCTAAAGATAAGCTACTTCCACTGGTTGAAGGTTCTTAAACTAGGGGAGCCTCGTCTCAAAATTAGGGGTTTGCTGTTCAGGAGAGATGTTCAGAAGCACCTCTTCATTCAAAGAGTGGTAGGAGTTTTGGAACTCTCCCACTAACAGTAGTTGAAGCTAGAACAGTTGTTAAATTAAAATCCGAGGTACATCGATTTTTGTGAAGCAAAGATACTAAGGGATCTGGGTCAAAGGCAGGTGTATGGAATTAGGTTACAGATCAGCAATGATTTCAGTAAATGGCAGCACACGCTTGAGGGGTTGAATGGCCTACTCATTGTGTAAAATGAGACTGAGTTACAATGAGTTGCTAGTCTATCCTTTCCGCATCTCCCTGAGTTGGAAGATCTATTTCTGATGGCTCTTCTACAGGTGGAACCAGAAAAAAACGTGGCTTCACTGCAATTCTGACTCCGTTTCTATCTTGACCAGTCCTTTAAAAAATGCCACTTATGGACCACTGCCATGTAGATGAGGGGAACAATTGTTGAGGGCATTAGCACTCCATGATATATGCAGAAGCTAATTATTAGGCTCAATCACCCAGCATTTAGATGTCAGCAAAGGGACTTGGGGCAATAGTGAGCAGGCACCTGTACGAGAGGTTAGCCATGCACACACGGTAACATTTTCAGGTGGCTGACGATTCTTCCCCAACTGCAGGCACATGGCGTGTTTCTATGGGGAGGCAATGGCGTAGTGGTATTGACACTGGACTAGAAATCCGGAGACCCAGGCTTTGGTGACTTTTGTTTCTAAACACATTTACAGCAAAAAACACCCCGGGAAACATTCTTCCCAACAATCAACTATACAGTTTGTACAGATTTTTCTCCTTTTTCACCCTCCTCCATCCCCATCACCCACCACACCCCCCACCCCCCTGCGACGAACAGCTCCTCAAACACGGTCACGAGTATCCCCCACCTTTTCTCAAACTCCCCTGCTGAGCCCCTTACCTCATACTTTATCTTTATCTTCTCTAACCACAGGAAGTCATACAGGTCACCCAACCATGCTGCTACCCCCAGTGGCGATGCCGACCGCCACTCCAGCAAAATTTGCCGCCGTGCAATCAGAGAGGTGAAGGCCAAAGCATCGGCCTTCCTCCTCTCCATGAGCTCCGGCTTCTCTGAAACCCCAAATATCACCACCAAATGGTCCAGGTCCACTCCCTCCTCCACTATCCTGGCTAAGACCGCGAACACTCCTGCCCAGAATCTTCCCAAATTTTCACAACCCCAAAGCATGTGCGCATGAATCGCTGGCCCCCGTCCACACCTCTCACACTCATCTGCTACACCCTGAAAGAACCCACTCATTCTCGCCTGAGTCATATGCACCCTGTGCACCACCTTGAACTGTATCAGGCTCATCCTTGCACAAGAGGAGGTCCCGTTTACCCTTCGCAGTGCCTCACCCCATACTCCCCAATTGATCTCCATTCCCAACTCCCTTCCCATTTCTCCTTGATCTTCACCACCCGTTCGCCTCCCTGCTACCCCAGCCACTTATATATATCCCCAATTCTTCCCTTCCCTTCCACATCCGGAAGCAGCAGTCACTCCAGCAGGGTGTATCCTGGCAATCTAGGGAACCCCTTCCAGACCTTTCGTGCAAAGTCCCTAACCTGTAGATACCTGAACTCACTACCCCTCGGCATCTCTACCCTCTCCCTTAGCTCCTCCAGACTGGCGAACCCTTCCTCCAAATACAAATCCCTCACCTTGATCAGCCTCATTTCCCTCCACCTCCTGTATACACTATCCATCCCCCCCCGACTCAAACCCATGATTCTCGCACAGTGGCATTAGCTCTGACATCCCCTCCATCCTAAAATGCCTCCTCAGCTGATTCCATATCTTCACCTTGGACTGCACCACTGGGCTCCCTGAATACCTACTCGGAGCCAATGGCAATGCTGCCATCACCACAGCCCTCAAACTAGACCCCTTACAAGATTCCTCCTCCATCCTAACCCACTCTACCCCTTCTCCTTCCCACCACCGCCGCACCTTGTCCACATTCGCCGCCCAATAATACCGAAGCAGGTTTGGCAACGCCGACCCCCCCTGCTGCCTCTGCCTCTGTAGCAGGGTTCTCCCCCCCACCCCCCCTCTCGGAACCGTCCCCGCCCATACAAAGTCAGTGATGATTGTATCACTTTCCGAAAAAAGGCCTTTGATATAAAGATCGGGAGAGCCTGTAAGATAAACAAGAACCTCGGCAGAATATTCATTTTCACCACTTGGACCCTCCCCGCCAACGTTAAGCGCAGTGTATCCCACCTCTTAAGATCCTCCACTTATGGAGCCCGGTCCATTCCTTCGCTACCTGAATCCCCAAGTACCTAAACCTATCCCTTGCTACCGTAAATGGCATCCCCCCTAAATTAGCCCGCTGTGCCAGCTCATTCACCGGGAATACCTCGCTTTTCCCCACATTCAGCTTGTATCCCGAGAACCCTCCAAACCTCCCCAACAGGCCCATAATCCTTCCCATACTCTCCAATGGATCCAAAACATACAGCAAGAGGTCATCAGCATAGAGCGACATTATCCCCTGCCACTCTGCCATCTCGCTGAGAGCCATCGCCAATGGCTCTATGGCCAGCGCAATTGGTGTGATTACTGCCTGCTTCATCGTCTCCTGCATCTCCCCCTTCTCCAATGCTTCATTAAACGCCCCCAACAGATGTGGTGTAAAGTCTGCGGCAAATTCCTCATAAAATTCTGCCGGGTACCCATCCGGCCTCATATCCCTGATACTATCTAGCACCTCCCTCAGCCCCAGGGTCTCCTCCAACGCCTGCCTCTTTGCTTCCTCCACCTGGGGAAATTCCAGCTCGTCCAGAAACCACCCCATGCCCCCCCCAGGCTTTGGTGACCTGGTTTCAAATCTCACCACGGTATATGTTGCAGTTTGAATTGAATAAAAATCTGAAATTAAAGAGGCTAATGATGACCATTGTCGATTGTCGTAAAAACCCATCTGGTTCACTAATGCCCTTTAGGGAAGGAAATCTGCCATCCTTACTTGGTCTGGTCTACATGTGACTCCAGACCCACAGCAATCTGAAATGACCTAGCAAACCACTCAGTTCAGGGCAATTAGGGATGGGCAATAAATGCAGATAGCCTAGGCCAGGGGTGGGCAAACTACGGCCCGCGGCCCGCATGCGGCCCGACAAAGGTTTTTATGCGGCCCGCCAATGAGGTGCCCGGAATCATAACCAGCATTTTTGAAAAGCCGCCGGGGAAAAGCCGCTGAAGTAAATGCGCTTATTGAATAAGCGCATTTACTTCAGCGGCTTTTCCCCGGCACCTCATTGGCGGGCCGCATAAAAACGCGCGTAGTGGGGTGGATGAGTGGGGCTGTCTCATTGGTCGGTTTAGTTGGGTGTGCGACCAATAGGAGTCCAGGTTACAAACAATAAGCCTTATTATTGTTTGTAACCTGGACTCCTATTGGTCGCACACCCAACTAAACCGACCAATAAGGCAGCCCCACTTATCCACCCCACTACACGCATTTTTATCGTTGACTAGGCTAGGCTGTGCTTCTGTCGGTGTTAAGGATCAGCACAAGCAACTTGACACCTGATTTCAACAAACTGGTAAATGACTCCAGTCAGATGCATTATTCTCATTGACATTGTTCTGTTACTTACTGAGTTACTTTGTTTTTCAAATAAATGTGCTTTTTTTTCTTTAAAGACCTTTTATTTTGGCTATTTAAAATATTAATTATTTTACTTAATATACTATGCGGCCCTTTAAAATTGTGAATTTCTGAATGTGGCCCTTGCACGGAAAAGTTTGCCCACCCCTGCCCTAGGCCATGTGAAATTGATGCTTGCCCATACACAATGGAAAAATAAGTTGCTGCATTGTAGCATCAATTTTCTGTTGTGTGTAGCCCATTTGTTACACTGCATGGTCCTTTTAAAACTGCTGCATGGCACCTTAAAGGGAGGGTGGTTGTGCATAGCTGGTTTGCTGCACCACACAATATATACCTGCCTTCACCCTCGAGTGAATATTGAGCAGCACATGACATATGCTGGGAACCAGAACCCCACTCATGACTGGAAGCCTCACTTGAGTCACCCTCAGTTGCGGATAGTATTTATCACATTAGTGTCACAAGTAGGCTGACACTAACATTGCCAATGAAGTTACTGTGAAAATCCCCTCGTCGCCACATTCCGGCGCCTGTTCAGGTACACCGAGGGAGAATTCAGAATGTCCAATTCACCTAGCAAGCACGTCTTTCAACTTGTGGGAGGAAACTGACGCAGACACGCGGAGAATGTGCAGACTCGGCACAGACAGTGTCCAAGCCAGGAATTGAACCTGGGTCCCTGGCGCTGTGAAGCAACAGTGCTAACCACTGTGCTACAGTGCTGCCAAAGCAGGCTGATGTGTGAAATCATGGGTCTGGTCCCACATGCCAACATTCTGGCCTGGGAAGTTGGAACATACTTTAAAAAAAAATAATAATTTAGAGTACCCACTTAATTTTTTCCAATTAAGGGGCAATTTAGCGTGGCCAATCCGCCTAGCCTGCACATCTTTGGGTTGTGGGGGTGAAACCCACACAAACACGGGGAGAATGTGCAAACTCCACACGGACAGTGACCCAGAGCCGGGATCGAACCTGGGACCTTGGCGCATGAGGTGGCAGTGCTAACCACTGCACCACCGTGCTGCCCTTTCAGATTGGAAAGTACTTGAACATAGAACAGTACAGCACAGAATAGGCCCATCGGCCCTTGATGCTGTGCCGAGCTTTGTCCGAAACCAAGATCAAGCTATCCCACTGTCTGTCATTCTGGTGTGCTCCATGTGCCTATCCAATAACCGCTTGAAAGTTCCGAAAGTGTCCAACTCCACTATCACAGAAGGCAGTCCATTCCACACCCTAACCACTCTGAGTAAAGAACCTACCTCGGACATCCCTCCTGTATCTCCCACCTTGAACCTTGAGAACCACCATTATCACTAGCTCAGATTAATAATAAGTTAGCGAACAGCATTGCTGTAACTCATCATCAGGAAAATACCGTGATCTTTTCTGATGCTTTCCATGTTACCTTTACAAATATCTGAACCAAAGACTGACAAAGTCAGCTTGTAAGATCCTTTTGGCAATATGTCATGAAAAGTACCTTTTCCTCCGACAGAGCCATCAAATCCTGGTTGCCCTGGTTGGCCTGGTAATCCAGGGAATCCTGAATCACCTTTAGGTCCTGGCAGCCCGTCGACACCTCGTAGGCCGGGAGGACCCGAGGGTCCTGGAAGCCCAAAGCCAGGGTCTCCCTGCATGGAAATGGAAGCAGTCACAAGGCTTAGAGTTACTGTTTTATTCTTTGTCTATCTATACACTACTTGTCCAGTATACAGAAAAGTTTGTTCAATATCAAGAGTGAGCTGAAGCAAGACATGATGCAGTTGAAAGGTGGAATATACATCGGGGATAAAGGGCCGACTTCTGATCCTAAGTATCATGAACAGCACTGAGGGGCACATCCTTGCCAATGGTGCTGTTGTTGAAGTATGCTGCTGCAGCAACAGAAATGAACAATTGCCCGCGTGAAGTCCGACCTCGAGCAAGATTTCTGTGCCGCTTGATTAGGCTCACCGGGGTCTAGGAATTCAATATGAAACCTCAGGAGCAAATCCCCACTACATTTAATTCCTTAACCTCAGTCGTGATTGGGGGAAGAGATGAGTGCAAGCTACTTCATCACTCCATTAGGACCCAAATGATTGCCACAATGCCTCCACGGGTACTGGTGATGGGTGTGGGAAATGCATCCACTTTCTCAGGAATCAAAACATGGCGATAGATGGGGAAAATTAGATTAGGAAACAGAATTAAAGCCCCTCCAATGAACCGGAAAAAATTGAATAGAGCACTGTAGTTCCGGTAGCACAGACATTTTCAGTTTCCAGGGAAATTGCTGCAGAGCACCACCACCACTAGGTTGTGGGGTCCACACTGTGTTCTGAAAGTCAATCATTTACCAAAAAAGTAAATGCGCACCTTTGATCCCGGGATCCCTGGTTGGCCTGGCGTTCCATCACGCCCCGATCTTCCTGGACTTCCCGGAGCACCAGGGGAACCTGGCGGTCCGTGCAATCCTGCAAAAGAGTAATCAGATAACACAGTTTAGCAATTAGCTTCAAAGCTGTGGCTTCCTCCCTCCGGTTCAAAGCGTGATCAGCACTTTGCTGATACTTTTCGAAGAAATAAAAATCAACCAAAGCTATAAGGCTCATATCCTGTAAACGTGGGTCACTGTAACATAAAATACGTTTTCAGACAAAGGGCGAGATATACCGGCTGCATTGCACCCGAAAGGCAGCGCGGCGCAACGTGACTGGCAGGTGACCCCCCTCATCCGGGATCTAATCGGCTCGCCACACCTCGCGAGATCTAACCCCAGCTGGCAGAGGCACTGCCAGGCTGCCATTTTTCCCACGCTGCGGATCGGGACAGGGGGGTGCCCCTGGGGAACCCTCTTATCGGTGAGTTGGGGCTGGGGGGGGGGGGGGGGGGGGGGGGTAGACCAGGGTTGGCGTTCCGATCTCTTCCTGCACTGAGGTGTTCCGGCAAGCGAAGCGTCTTGGTACAGAAAACGGGCATGAGTGTGGTCTCGGCTGCGCATTGCCAGCTGATGCCCCGTATCTACCTGAATGGCTGTTCGATGGTGAAGCGTTTCTCAACGTCTGAGTGGCGGGAGACACCTGGCTAATCGCCCACGCGCTTCGTACTCTGTTCCCATTTGGCTAGATCGCGGCCAAAGGAGTCATGTTCTGCTTATGTTTTAAAAAATCTGCCCAGTTCAATCTACTTCTTTGGGAAATGGTGAGACGCTTACAAATGACAGGAGACCAAAATCAACATTTGTCATCACAAAATTATTTGATCTTAATTTGCAAATCCTTTCCTACTCTTTCTGACCTTGGTGATATTCTCCTCTGTGTGTCTTGCTCCTTAACCTTGGTGTCTCAAATAAAGAAAGAAGTTGGGGGACAAGAGAAATCCATCCCCATGGTTGGTGAATGGTCTGATATTGTTAGGCTTACATGGGGTTTTTAGAAGAATCAGATTTGAAAGTCTGAATGGCCTTTGTTCAGTCAGATTTTGTTTTTAAAATTACTACCAAATGGGAGGCAAGAGGCCGGGTTTACACCACAAAGGCGGTTGGCTCGAGTTGGGAAATTTTCTGACTCCACAAACCCACCTCGGTACAAACACCGACACTCTGCCGGTCATGTTTGATGCAGAGCGCCGTCCCTCAAGCTATAAACCTCTGGTGACAGATGAGCAACCTGTTCCAGGAAAAACAAGCTGTGGAAGCAGATGAAAGTCTGCCTTGTCCACCATTCCGAGCGGGAAGAGAAACTAAAACAAAAAATATTGATATATTGACAATAGAGATCACAGCAGAATCAACACTAAAGATTGACCGCTCATTTATACAATGACTCAATCTGGGCCCGTAACATGCACAATGTAGCTGCTAAATTATATACATGGAAAAGGAGCACTTTGGGATATTTGAATAGTGCTACGATGAATGGTGCGATGCAAATGCAAAGGTTTTTTTCCACTATGACTTTGAGATGCACCATGAATGACTCGGAACCTACCTTTGGGGCCTGGTGGACCAGGGAATCCAATACCAGGTATTCCCATGTCTCCCTTTGGGCCTTGGAGACCTGGTAGACCAGGTTGTCCTGGTACACCTGAGTCACCTGCAGAAGGGAATGAAAATGTAATATATTATCAAAAACACATCCATGACAGGTGAGCTTGAATATTTTACTTCCTTACCGACCTTTCAGAATTTGCAGGACTACACGTGCCTGCACACGAATATAAGGGTGCCAGATGGGGTAATAAAGTATCTCTAATGGCGATGACCTCATTACCCAATGTGACCAAATCCTCCCCTTAAGGTACAACAAACATGACATGACCGCCATCATATAATCCACTAATTCTCCTGAAATTACCAATCATTACTGAATTTTCTCTTGAAGCTGGTTATTTGAAGATTGGCGGCCTCAAAGTAATAAATGTGTCTTCTTATGCGAGCTTGGGCAATGATTGTTGGTCTGCTATTTAAACATGGGAGGCATCAGAGCTAAAGTTGTGCCTGTTATTATTGGGCACCCACTCGCGCACACATTCACAAACACATTTTCCAATGGATTGAACACACTCCATGTGTGCCTGTGTGGTTCCGTACTGCACCAAGCAATGTGTTTAACAATTCAACCTTTAAATAGGAAGTTCCAAGTAGAAAAGGTTTGGCAATGACTTCACTCAGGTTTCCCCAGGAGGACTTGGAATCTCAAAAATCAGATGAGCTATGACATCAAAGGTGTCGTACCTAAATACTGGGATCATAACTGTAATAACGCCAAGAGTTGGTTCCACCAGCTAACTAACGATTTATTGCAAACAACTATTTACAGAGTGCTTTAAAATGGTCTTTACATACACAGCTCGAGGATCCATCTGCTGGGACAAGTCCCAACACGTTCCAGTGAAATCCTAACTCCGTCTAGCTTGTCACCTGAGTCCCCCTTCAGAGAATGTCCCTTAAAATGGCCAGCTACTACATCCCTCCCCACCTTTTAAGTTCCCTTTTGCACACTGAAATTACACAATTGCCAAAACGATAACGATAATGAACGTTTTTACACGAGTCCATCAATAACTCTGTCCGGTGACTTCTTCTTTCTTGGAGAGTGACGTAGCTCAAGCGACTAAGGTTCTTCTATTAGGGTAGTTACAGATGGCCTTATTTCACAAGGACTGGCTCCTTGTACTCTTGTTTCACTATCCACGGTTTCCGCTGTTTCTTTGGGGATAACATTCTGGGCCTGTTACTGGCTGATCCGGCAATTCACAACACTTCCTGCTCGCACATTCGGATCAGGTCATAACACTGGCCCTTAGGACGGCTCTCGCCCCTACACAAGTGGCCCACCTGCTTCTTTAAAATCGTGTCCTGCTCTTTAACCTCAAAGGGCACCGGTCCCATTCTGGCCACAACAACTCCAGGAACCTAATTTGGTCCATCACCAAAATTCTTCACAAACGCTGAATTCTCCAGAGGCGAACATTGTCGCCTTTGCCTCGCTGATAGTCCGTAGGCGAATGTTGCTCGGTTGGAGTTCTCCCATTCCCCCCAATTACCTCTACCTGGTTGGGAGACTTAATGTCATTCCTACATTCAGAGAAAATCAAATTCACCATCAGGGGATTGGTGGAGAGATGTTACCTGAGATGGCAACCATTTTATTATCAGGATCTAGACACTGTCAGCTGTTAGGGGGTCTAGTTTTTGTGTTTAAGTTAATTATGTGTTTTTGTTTCATATTTGCATTGTAATTTCTTGCACTCTTGCATTCTCGTTGATATTGATGGAAACTTGTGATGCCACAGATTTCAGCCAGACTCTCTCTCTATTTGTGAGTAGTTCTTCTCCATGTGTGTAAGGGTATCTCCAACCCATCAACCATTCTGTGGGATAAAGCTGACTCAATGCCATATGGAGATGCATCACATTATGTTCTTGGTGGGGTCGAAGTGCACCTGTAAACACAACGACCGCAACAACTGCTTGACTTGACTAAATGTCTCTTTTTATGGTGCCTCCCGGACCTCTCTCTGGCATTTCTTTAATAATACATGTAGTGGGGTTAACGTTGTTGACAGGTTTAGGAGGGAAAGACCATACTAGTTAACCATCCGCAGAAAGGGTTTGGGTTCTGAGGTGTTCCGAGTGGCCGGACCGCCAGGATTGCTTTTGCCTAGTTCTCCTTGTGGTGCATCCCCTGTGCATCCACCCGATAACCCAGGTAAGCCACCTCATTATCCTGGAAGTTGTACTTCTCTGTCTTGAGGGGCACCCCTGCTTCTTGGAATCTCTTTAGTACTCTTCCAAATTCAGTAAGCCTTCTTCTGTAGGTCTTGTTACTCATAAGTCATCTAAGAAGAGGATGACGCCCAGAAAGTCTTGCAATAAACTCCCCATGGTTCTTTGGAGCATAGCACACACTGATGAAACTCTAAAGGGCAAGTGTATAAGAACATAAGAACATAAGAACTAGGAGCAGGAGTAGGCCATCTGGCCCCTCGAGCCTGCTCCGCCATTCAATTAGATCATGGCTGATCTTTTGTGGACTCAGCTCCACTTTCCGGCCCGAACACCGGAATATCCTGGTATTACCTGGAATACCCGGAATATCTTGGTATATCCTGGTACAACCCATAATAGGTGTTTATGGTCACATATTCCCTAAAGGCATCATCTAGCTCCAGCTGCTGGTCGGCATGACTCATGTCTAATTTGGTGACATTTGATCTCCAGCCAATAGATCTTTAATTTTGGGTGTGGGGTACTTGTCCAGCTTCATGGCTGGTTCACCAGCAGCTTGTAATCCTTGCAAATGTGAATGGTTTTTTAAAAATAAATTTAGTGTACCCAATTAATTTTTCCAATTAAGGGGCAATTTAGCGCGGCCAATCCACCTAGCCTGAACATCTTTGGGTTGCGGGGGCGAAACCCACACAAACACGGGGAGAATGTGCAAACTCCACACGGACAGTGACCCAGAACCTGAGACCTCGGCACCGTGAGGCAATAGGGCTAACCCACTGTGCCACTGTGCTGCCCTAAGTGTGAATGGTTTGAATGGTTTTATCCAGTTTCATCACTGGCACAATTGAGTGTTGCCCCTTCTGAAAATCGCACTGGTTGAATGATCCTTAGGTCTTCCAGCCTTTTCAACTTGGTTTCGACCTTCTCCAATAACGTATAGGACATAGTTCCCACCCTGAAAAACCTTGGGGTGGCTTCTGGGTTCACTGAATTCTCGCTTTTATTCCTTTTACTTTTCCCAGTTCTTCCTGGAAAACAACTTGGTACTTGCTGATGATCTTTGATGCTAAAAACCTCTCGACAATTGAATTGACCTTCTGGAGCCAGTCGTGCCAAATTCCGCCTCAGGACCATCTTCCATACGGTATATAGGTGCTGTATTGTCCAATCTATTAGCACTAGGCAGACTTTGCTTATACTTGCACTTATGTCTCAAATGTTTTTTTAAGATTACCTTAAAGTCCAATCAAGCAGTGACACAGTGCTCCTATATGCCTGAGCACATCTTGGCCCCTTGCTGCTAACCTCCCCTTCTCACAGGGCATACTGTGAGTCAGCTTTCAGGCCCTGAGTGATGAGCAGCATCAGAATGCTCAATTGTCGATCTCAGGGTAACAAGGCCCAAGGCTCAATGTGGATCCAGTCTTGGGCCATTGTTTTCAGGTGCACAGTCCCCGCTTCGCAGCAAAGGCACAAAACCAAGTTCTCGCCCATAATTCGGGTGACTTGACTCAAGTCATCCTGTCCCAGATCCCCACATAAAAGTACTGGGAGAGGTTTCTTCATCCGGGTCATTTAGAAGTACATTGTTGAAGCTTTGCATTACATAGTAAGGGAACACAGTCCAAGAAAATCCCGAAGATAAGGATTGACGGACTATAAATGATCAACATCCATTAAAGAGCTGATTCTGTGGGGGCTGTCATAATATCCACTCATGAATATCATGAGATGCAGACAGGCAGTGATTGACACACAGGATAACCAATGAACACACACAACACTGAACAACCAATCACCAGACAGGACACCATCACTATAAAGCGCACAGGGCATTAAGGCTCTCTCTCTCTCACAGGACACGGCTAGGGAGATAGTTGCAGTGCACAGGCCAATGAACATCATCACCATGTGATAGAGAGCTAGTCTGGTCAAGCCAGTAGGAGGTTATCAGTTAGGTTAATAGAGTGTCAACCCATGGCAGATTATGTACAGCAATCTCCTGTGTCGGAAGCCTGCTTCTCGTTTTACTGTATCCAGTTGCAGTCGATGTTAGACCAGCACAGATAACACATCAGGGACGATTCTCCGAGCCCTGCGCTGAGCCGGAGAATCGGAGCAACCGCGCCACGACGCCGGCGCGCGATTCACCGAGGTGTGGAGAATCGGTGCCATTTGCGCTGGCGTGTTTGGCACAGCGCCGGCCGCTGGAATCAGCGGGAGCCGATTCTCCGGCCCGGATGGGCTGAGCGGCTGCTCCGACATGACAGAGTCCCGCTGGCACCATTCACCCCTGGTCGCTGCTGGCGGGAACCATACCGGAACGCTCGGGGGACGGCCTGTGGGCGGGCTCCTTCATGGGGGGGGGGTCCAATGGGTCTGGCCCGCGATCTGGGCCCACCAATCGGCGGGCCGACCCCCCCCCCCCCCCCCCCCCCCCCGGGCCTACTTCCTGGCGCGACCAGCCCCTGAACACCGACCCCATGTTGGGTCGGGGCCATGTTGGGTGAACCGCTCCAGCGCCGTGCTGGCCACCTGTGGGGGCCAGATTAGGTTGTGCCCGGGCCCTGTTCGCGCTGTCGTGAAACGCGACGGCGTTCACAATGGCACGAACACTTGGCCTCAATATCGGAGAATCGTCCCCACTATTCTACAACCATCAGCAGAAACGAGCAGAATACGCTAAATTCAGACTAACAACATTAAACTGTGGACAGCAGGATCTTCTGGTCCTGTTGTGTTTCCTGGCAGCAGAGGGTCCAAACAATGGCAAGACCCGTTGTCTGGGCATTGGTAGGTCACCTTCACCACCGCGGGGTGGGGTGGGATATCGTGGCCGATGTCTAGCATTTCAATTATAGTTCCTAGTTCATTTGTTCTTGCAAAACATGTGCAAACACCCACTAATTTGTTTATTTTTGCACAAATTGTACACAAGTTAAAGAAACACTTTAATAGCTTCACCATCTTACCTGGGCGGCCTGATTGTCCAAGTTCACCTGGAGGCCCTGGAGGACCTCTTGGACCAGGTTCGGAGAGTGTTTGACCTGATTCACCTTTAGCACCTGGACAGAACAGTATAAGGATTAAGAACAGTTTCTGCACATGTGAAGGCCAATTGTACATTAAACCTGCAATAAACCTGCATTGAAAGAAAAGTTATAACAGTTCAATCAGAGCCTAGAGAGTTTGATTTATTTTCTCTCACTCAGATGTCGAGGCAAACAGCAGTTTTAACAAGTGTATATTTGGAACTTTGTTTTTTTTTCTCAGTGTTTTCTCTTTCATTTTGCCGGTGTAAAACTTCTCTCGTGCAATCATTCCTGATGGGGACTGACTTCACAAGTATTTAGTGCAAATTGCATCAGCCCCATCTTACCCTTCCCCATGAATATATCCAGGCACTGCCAGATTGCTCTGCATTCCAATAAATTGCACATCAGACAAACTCTGATTGAGGGAGATTGTAAATCTATGGGGCGGGATTCTCCGTCCCGTTGCACCAGTTTTTTGCCGCACCCGCCGGCGGCAGGATTCACCGTCCCGCCAGCCGGCCAATGGGGTTTCCCATTGTGTGCAGCCCCACCCCATCGAGAAATCCCTGAGTGTGGGTGCGCTGTCGCACATCGGAGAATCGCGACAGCGGAGAATCCAGCCCATGATTATGAATAGATCCAATTTTCAAGAGACTCTCTGACAATTTATAGAAGGCACTAAAGTGGAAATCTTTGAAGTTATTTTTTGAAAAAGAAAAAAAAAGTCAAATTTTTGCTTCACGAAACCTAGTCTCCATCACTTGAGGAACCACCTGTCAGAAGGTCCGACAACACATTGAATTATTGCAGAATAAGTTTGCCAATGACTCAAAGATTGGCCGGGTGGTTAAGTGAGGTTGAGTGCCTTGGGTTACAGCTAGATATGGACGGGATGGTCAAGTGGGCAGAAAGGTAGCAGATGGAATTTAACCCTGAAAAGTGAGGTGATACACTTTGGAAGGAGTAATGTGACAAGGGAGTATTCAATGAATAACACCACACTGTGAAGCTCTGAAGAACAAAGGGACCGTGGCGTGTTTGTCCATAAATCTCTGAAGGCAGAAGGACAGGTTAATAGGGTGATGAAAAAGGCATATGGGACACTTGCCTTTATCAATTGAAGCATAGATTACAAAAGCAGAGAAGTCACGTTGGAGTTGTATAGAACTGTGGTGAAGCCACAGCTGGAGTATCATATGCAATTCTGGTTGGTCCATTACAGGAAGAATGTGATTGCACTGGAGCGGGTGCAGAGGGATTCATCAGGGTGTTTCCTGGGATGGAACATTTAAGTTATGAAGAGAGGTTGGGTAGGCTTGGATTGTTTTCGCTGGAGCAGAGAAGACTGGGGGTGACCTGGTCGAGATCTACAAGATTATGAGGGGCATGGACAGGCTGGATATAGAGCAGGTGCTCCTCTTTGGGTGGCACGGTAGCACAAGTGGATAGCACTGTGGCTTCACAGCGCCAGGATCCCAGGTTCGATTTCCCGCTGGGTCACTGTCTGTGCGGAGTGTGCACATTCTCCCCGTGTCTGCGTGGGTTTCCTCCGGGTGCTCCGGTTTCCCCCCACAGTCCAAAGATGTGCAGGTTAGGTGGATTGGCCATGATAAATTGCCCTTAGTGACCAAAAAGGTTAGGAGGGGTTATTGGGTTACGAGGATAGGGTGGGAAGTGAGGATTTAAGTGGGTCTGTGCAGACACGATGGGCCGAATGGCCTCCGTCTGCACTGTATGTTCTATGTTCTTAGCTGAAGGGTCAGTTACGAGGAGGCACAAATTCAAGGTGAGGGGCAGGAGGTATCAGGTAGATTTGAGGAAAATCTCTTTTTACCCAGAGGGTGGTGATGATTTGGAATGGACTACCAGGGAGGATGCTGGAGGCAGGTTGACTCACATCCTTTAAAGAGTACCAGGTGAGCAGTTGGCATGTCATAACATTCAAGGCTATGGGCCAAGTGCTGGCAAATGAGATTAGGTAGACAGGTCAACTGTTTTTCATGTGTTGATGCAAACTGATGGGCCACAAACGCTCTCCTGCACTGTATTACTCTGTGATTCTGTGATTTTCTGCCAACAACAAATATTGAAGGATTATATTCTCATTCTTCAAAGGTTGCTTTGTTTGGTGAGTGGGTTGGAGGAAGAGTTGGCTGAGGAGGGCAAATGGTACAACGTTCTGACATATTATGATATTAAGAGGTAAGACAGGCACTACATTGCTCCATGGCAAGTTTTGAATTTCAGCCAAACCTGTCCATAAAGAGAGGGCAGAAAAATAAACTCATGACCAAGACAACTCCAATCACATTTGAGCTCCCACTCCGGGAGAATGGAGAGCAGGTCACCTGTTCATGAACTTTGAATCTCGTCCACAATGACTACTAAAAGGGAAGATTCCTTTAGTTTGCAGATGATTGGAAGTGCCACCCATGAGCTAAGCTTCACCAACTTAAGTACTAGGGGGGGTAGATATATTAGCGCTAAGAGGTGCAAAGGCTTTCTGGGCATGTTCTCTGAGGAAACTTTCCAACATGACACTTCTTTAATAACAGTGCAATGTGCAAAACATTAATGTGCATGAAATATGAAGCTTTTCAACTAAATATCCTGATCCCATTCAGCCTAAATCAATTACCACAGATAATCTTGGCAAAAGATCTCGAGGGATTATGCGGAATTTCTTTTTCACTAGTTGGTGGGATCTGCAAGGTGTTCGCTGAAAAGGGGGTGGGAACAGATTATTTTAAAAGGAAGTTGGACAAGTACTGCATGATGAGGAATTTACAGGGTTACGTCGTGCCAGCACTGAATAATATCATTCTATGCTGTACGTTTCTATGATCTCAGGTGAAACTAGCTTTCGGGAAGTTGCACTAAGTTTAAGATGCTTGAACAACGAACCAGAGGAGGGAGAACATTTTTACCCAACGAGAGATTAGTATTTGCAGTGCACTGCACACTAAATTGGTGGATACAGATTGAAAAGGATCTGGGGTAAGAACAGGAGGTGCAGACGTGATGGGGGTAAATTAACTTCTGTGCTGTATCATACAAGAATACCAAGTTGTGAGTTGGGTCCCAACACAAACCAGCTTCGCGTGTCAGGGAAAGAGGCACATCAATAGTTTAATACTGTATGATTTTATCAGCGGTAACAGATTACGCAAGTGTTGAGGAGTCACAAACGGTTTTGTTTAAAGGTTTAAAGTGGTGTATTGAGAAGTTATTTAAGTACAACACATAAGCAGAACAGACAGAATGGTCATATGACGTACAACAGTTGAGAAAGTTCCTGGTCCCAGATCAGATGGTCAGAATGGTTTGGTGTCTGTTGCGTGCCATAAACATCTCTTCTTTAAGGGTATTAAACTGAAGCTAGCAACCCTAAACTGTACTGTTCCCCCACCCCAACCCTAACCACTTCATCCGTCTTCTCATTAAATTTTCCAATGACCAGGGGACCAATAAACAAGGTACACAGCCTTTTATCCCAGCCGCCTCTCGTCCCTGAGCTCACCTTATTGTTTATCTCATGTAAGAACATCGTGTTCATTTAATGGACACAAGGTTCCGTCTTACCCACCCAGAAATGTCTCCACCAAGCCCCGTGCGTGATGGAGTTATGTGACCTAAATAACTCCCTACAGGGAACATTAGACAATTGATTGTGCTGTCTATTTTGTCTCCTGAACTTGGAAACTGAGAGAGAAATTTATGGCTAACAATCACAGTCTTGGCATTTCTTCTATCACATATATTTATAGCATTTCTACCATATTGTCAGAATTACTCTTTATTGTAACTATATTATTAAAACTACCATTTTCTTACAGCATCCCACATTGAGAAGGAAATATCTTTCTGAACTTCTTGCAATTGGCCTCTGACTAACCTAGCTATTTCTAAGTTATAAGATCATTTTGCTAACCCCGTAATCAAACATCACAGATAACATGCCAGAATTATATCAATTATATTATGTTAACTTACCAGGAACCCCCGGAGCTCCAGGACGACCCGAGACTCCCTGAGCACCTTTTTCACCAGGGTACCCTGGTGGACCAAATCCTGGTGGGCCTGGGGGGCCTCTCTCTCCTGGAAATCCGATTGAACCTGGATCACCAGGTATTCCAATTGCTCCTTTGAAAGCTAAGCCACCCTGAAAAACGTCTATGTCTCATTAATACAGAGGTGGAGTAGAAAACGATTCCATTCCTCAGGAACAGAATCTATTCATTTGGAATAAAAACACACAAAGACACATTTCTACCATTATTTTTTTCTAGGTGCTAAAATCCTGAGAGATCTTACAAGTATATTGAGTAGCTCAACATAAAAACAATTGTGCCCACAGGGAAGTCAGATGCCCCTTCCAAATGTCAACAGGTAGCTTTTAAAAAACGATCCATATCAAGTTGCAACTGGCTTTTATGGCAGGCGCCCCATTTTTTGGGTACAGAATTCTGATCGGTGATGTGCCCATACCTGTTCCGATGCATGTGGCCGGCACATAAATTTGGTGCCAGCAGCAGCTGCCAGGTAGCCAGCCAGGAGCACATGTGTCCATCGAGGATCTAGGCTCGGCCACCCAATTGAGAGCTGAGAGGTGAGCAGAGCAGCAGCTGGGAGGCGTGAAGAAGGACGGCAACCGCCAGCGTCATGTCTCGAAGAATCGGGGAGCAGGGGCCAGCGGGAGCAGGGCGACCCAACCAGACCCAGAGGTAGCAGGGCTGAGAGGGAGCGGGCAGGACTGGGCAGAGAAGGCGAGATTTTGGGTTTCAGTGCCTTGCATTGTGTCGCTGCGTGTGGGCAGGGCCAGGAGGGCATTGTCATAATTCGAGGTGGGGCTCAACATCATTGTGTGGGGGTAGCACGGTGGTGCAGTGGTTAGCACTGCTGCCTCACGGCGACGAGGTCCCAGGTTCGATCCCAGGTCACTGTCCGCGTGGAGTTTGCACATTCTCCCTGTGTCTGCGTGGGTCTCACCCCCACAGCCCAAAGATGTGCAGGGTAGGTGGATTGCCCTGCTACATTATGCCTTAATTGGAAAATATGAATTGGGTACTCTAAATTTATTTTTTAAATAATCATTGTGGGCGGGGTACGGTGTCACTGGAGCGGGGCTCGATATAATTGGGGGCAGGGTGCCACATCACCAGGGGGCGGAGCGTGAAAAGCGGCTCCTGCAAAGAGGGAGAGTGCAGGCCCCCCAAAAGTGTAAGTCCGCCTCTGCCCGGAGATCATGTCTAAGAAACTTGATTGAATTTTTCGAAGAAGTCATTAGTTGTGTAGACGAGGGCAGTGCCATTGATGCCGTCTACATGGACTTCAGTAAGGCTGTAGACAAGGTCCACCATGGGACCTAATCAAGAAGGGAAGAGTCCATGGGATTCAGGACAATGCGGCAAATTGGATCCAAAATTGGCTTTGTGGTCGGAAGCAGAGGGTAAAGGTCGAAGGTTGTTTTGTGACTTGAAGCCTGCGTCCAATGGTGTATCACCAGGGATCGGTGCTGGGTCACTTTGCTGTTTGTAGTGTACATTCATGATCTAGACATGATTGTGGGGGGCATGATCAATAATAAAAATTGATAGTGTGGTAAATAGCGAGGAGGAAAGCCTTAGTTTGCAGGATGATCTAGACGGGCTGGTCAGATGGGCAGAGCAGTGGCAAATGGAATTTAATCCTGAGAAGTGTGAGGTGGTGCACTTTGGGAGGACTAACAAGGCAAGGAAATACACAATGAATGGAAGATGTTCAGAAGTACAGCAGGCCAGAGGGATCTTTGGGTGGGTGGGGGTGGGGCATGTCTAAAGATCCCTCAAGGCAGCAGGAGAGGTAGATAAGGCGGTTAAGGGATACCTGCTTTTATTAGCCAAAGCATAGGGTATGAGAGCAGGGAGTTTTGGATGGAGCTGTATAAAATGCTTGTGAGGCCACTGTGGGCAGTTCTGGTCACCACACGATAGGAAGGATGTGATTGCAACAGAGAGGGTACGGCAGACATTCACCAGGATGTTGCTTGGGCTGGAAGGTTTCAGCTATGAAGAGAGACTGAATAGGCTGGGGTTGTTCTCCTTGGAGCAGAGAAGCCTGAGGTGGGGGGGGGGGGGGGGGGGGGGGGGGGGGCTCATTGAGATGTACAAACTATGTGGGACATAGATAGGATAGATGGGGAAAATTATTTCCCCTTAGTAGAGGGGCAATAACCAGGGGGCATAGATTTAAGATAAGGCACAGGGGATTTAGAAAAAACTTGAGGGAAACTTTTTCACCCAGAGGGTGGTGGGAGTCTGAAACTCACTGCCTGAAAGGGTGGTAGATGCAGGAATCCTCACAACATTTAAGAAGCATTTCAATGTTGAAAAACTCACTTTGACTCTTAAGAACTGCTTCAGCTTCCCCCTGATGGTGCACAGAGAGCCAGCACCCACCACCCCAGCCGGCAATACATTCCAGAGGCTCACTACCCTCTGGGAAAAGAGTTTTCCAGCATCCTTGTCTTATCCTCCTCTTACATAACTTCAACTCATATCCCCTAGTCTTCTCCAATTTGTTAAACTGGAATAATCTATCATAAGGGATGCTATTTAGCCCTTTAATAATTATTTCATAGATCTCTAACAGGTTTGCTATAAATTTATACCATATGACCACAAGACATAGGAGCAGAATTAGGCCACTCAGCCCATCACGTCTGCTCTGCCATTCAGTCATGGCTGATATTTTTCTCACCCCCATTCTCCTGCCTTCTCCCCATTACCCCGGATCCCCTTATTAATCAAAAACCTATCTGTCTTTATCTTAAAGACACTGAGTGATCTGGCCCTCACAGCCTTCTGCAGCAAAGAGTTCCACAGATTCACCACCCTCTGGCTGAAGAAATTCCTCCTCATCTCTGTTTTGAAGCATCATCCCTTTAGTCTGAGATGGTGTCCTCTGGTTCTAGTTTTTCCTACAAGTGGAAACATCCTCTCCACGTCCACTCTAACCAGGCCTCGCAGTATCCTGTAAGTTTCAATAAGATCCCCCGATCCTTCGAAACTCCAACGAGTGCAAACCCAGAGTTCTCAACCGTTCCTCATACTCTCAAAAGTAACAAGTCCTTAAATCTGAGTAGCTGAAGTTCTTTAAGCTAGGAATCATTCATGCAGCGCCCCTGTTGACCTTTTCCAAGATCTCCACATCAACCACCCTAAACTGGACACAGTCAGAAATATTCAACTCTCCTCCCCTGGCTTAGCACACCCCTTTTTACCTACTTCCATTTAGCAATTTGTACCAAGGTAGAAGGTAGATCACTTACAGGTACACCCTTCGGACCTGGTGGGCCTGACACGCCATCTCTTCCTGGATTGCCATCTAATCCTGGAAGTCCTGGGGGTCCTGGGAACCCAGAACTCCCTCGATCACCTTTCACACCTGGTAAACCAAAGCCATCTCCTCGGTCACCCTTTGGACCAGGCAACCCTGGAATACCAGGACGGCCTGGCGACCCCTATATGTGAGGAAAACAGAATACCTGGCTGTGATGTAGGATATTTTAGTCAAGAATTGGATAACATTCTTTAAAGGCCTGAAGGTTGTCAACCCAAAATGTTAATTCTTAAAGATCTATAATACTAAATTAATGAAATATATAACACACACACAAGGTTTAAATCCAGGAAACTAAGGCAGAAACTGAGTATGGAATTTTTCGGCCTTCCCGCCAGGGGAATCTTCCAGTGTCCCCCCCCCCCCCCCCCCAAGGCGGGTTCCCCGGCAGCGGGACAGGCAGCCACACAAAATGCTAGTGAGATTTCGGCGGAACCGGAATGCCCCTGCCGTTAGCCGCCTCCACTGCCAGCGAACAGGCCGCGGGGGGGTGGGAGCTGGAAAATCTCACCGGGAGTATGTGCAACACACAAATATGTAAAGCCTTTTTACTTTTTTGAGAACCTAATACTTTTAATTGTCTGTCTCGTTCTCTTGTTTTGCCTTGGGCCGATTTTATCAATGGGGTCAGCCTCCCAAGGTACAATGTACGCAATGAAATTCTGCTTAACCTCTTCTGGCAGGTGTTTGGTAAAATGCATCACCTCACTAAGTACTTACAGGTAGTCCCAAAGTTCCAATCGGACCATGTAATCCGGTATCTCCTTTCATTCCAGGTGATCCTGGTTGACCTAAAATCCATTGAATAACAAATCCAAGAGTAACTAAAAACATATTGTAACTTACGATGTTTCTATGCTCACTGATGGCGCATTGGCTCCTGACTTGCAGGCCTCACACAGCGGGCAACCTTGCTGGACTCACTTAGACCAAACACTGGGAAGATCAAATGTTTTTTTTTAAAACTGATAAAATATTTTTTCCTTAAACCCAAGGCAAAGGACAAAGGTCAAAAGTGCAGGGCATGACCAAAGCTGTGAGAAACAGTGTAGGAGAAGGGCAGATCCTGAAGTATAGGCAGATCCGAGCATAGGCTTCAAAAGGCCGGAGGGCGAAGGAGCAAGGACAAATCAAATGAGAAACGAGTTCTAGCCATGGCAAATTTTGTACGGGCCACAAAGAATTCACACCAAGATGGTCGGAAAAAAAAACTTACTTTATTTTACACTACTATTATACACAGCTCCAGTATATTCCCTACTGGGTCTTCCCTAGTCGGTACTTTACTAGCCGACTCTCCAAAGCAAACATTGTTGAAGGTCCCCCGCCCCCTTATCCGGGGTGGGGGGGGGGGGGGGGGATGAGAGCTCGTATTCTGCAAGATCCACGGGGAAGTTAATCATCCCTACCCCTGTAAAACTCGTGCGGGTTATAACAGGAAAGAACGGAGTTAGAACATATAATCAGTCCAGAGTCTGATGCTTAGAGTCTTAAGAATGGAGGGAAGTGGAAGATATCAGGCAGTGTGTTTGGTGTGCAGAAGGGGACAAGGAAAAAATTGATGAGCGCAGAGTTCATCTTTAAACAACATCAATATTCTGTGCTGTTCAATATTAATCTAATATTTCTGAAGGCTCAATATTATCGAATGCCCAGCCTTATAAAATAGCTCCTCAGGGTCCTGGTATCCTACCTGGAATGCCGTGCGGTCCGGGAGGTCCTGGAACACCAGGAAAACCATTGCCACCGCTGAAACAGTGATTGCAAGTTTCTCCCTTATCACCTGCATATTAAAAGGCAGAAGAATATGTACTAATATTGTGAAAACACTTCCAAAACCATTGAACACAGAACATACAGTGCAGAAGGAGGCCAATCAGCCCATCGAGTCTGCACCGACCCACTTAAGCCCTCACTTCCACCCTATCCCCGTAACCCAAGAACCCCTCCTACCCATTTTGATCACTAAGGGCAATTTATCATGGCCAATCCACCTAACCTGCACATCTTTGGACTGTGGGAGGAAACCGGAGCACCCGGAAGAAACCCACGCAGACACGGGGAGAACGTGCAGATTCCGCACAGACAGTGACCCAACGGGGAATCGAACCTGGGACCCTGGCGCTGTGAAGCCACCGTGCTATCCACTTGTGCGACCGTGCTGCTTTGACTCTTGAAAATCTTCCTCCCTGTCATACATAATTTTTGGCGAAGAGTGAAATGACGGTTACGTGACACCTTCTTCATCCAACTGAGCTGTGAGCAGCCAAATTAGAGATTCTAGGTGAGAGATTCTTGCTGTTCACGCTGGGCAGAATCTGCCAGTCGGCGTTGGGCGGATTCAATGGGAAATCCAACAGTGGGCTTGCCTCCCGCCTCCGAGAGGCCAGATCATCCCGCCCTCTGTCTTTTCAAAACTTGGATTGGATGTAGAACAGTATTCTGGACTATTGGATTAGTTACTGGTGGTGTGATCTATTCGAGGTGGCATATTAAAAGGATTTTATGAGGCACATGCTGCCTTCTATTAAAGCCATTATTACTGATGTGCTGAATAGTCCCCGGTAATAAAACCTGCAGGAACACTGCAGTATGAGACACTTAGTGGCAGCACAATGTTGTTTTAATGCTTATGAGTATGGCCCCTGTCATCCCTCTTCCAAGCTTACCAGCCAACTATTTTCCAACAATGTACTTTACAGCGAAATGCACAGATTTTTCGCAATAATAGGCCCTAACGTTGATTAAGGTGACACTTTATTCAGTGGGAGGAAGGAAAGTCTTACTGTACAAAATGTACTGGTTGTGATTATTTTCCTGAATCATCCACCCAGTAGCTACATCTTGATATCACAGTTCATTAATTGTGTTTATCTAAACAATATATGAAATGGATGCTCCCAGCTCTAATCACAAGGAATTGTTCAGAGCGATGGCCATGTTGTGATATGGTAATGCATACCAGACTGTGTGTTGTCCTATTTCTGACACAGCAAACTTGACAGCAATCAAGTGATAACATCCATACACGTGGCTTTTATCACAAGATATTAATGTCTCAATTTCACAAGTTCTAGAAATATAGAAATAACCCGTCACTTCAATACACCCCTTTGTAACATGCATCTTATTTTGGCCGTACTGAGTACCTAACTATAAGATAGCATGATCTAATCTGGCAATGGAGGCTTACTGTGTTAGACATTTACTGATTAGGGCAATACAACATCTGATGGCACAGTAGTTAGCACTGCTACCTCACAGCTCCAGGGACCCGGGCCCAATTCCGGTAAGTGGTATTTAAAATATAAAATGTATTAATGGGTATATACTGGAGTTTGCATGTTCGCTCTGTGGGTTTCCCCCGGGTGCGCCAGTTTCCTCCCACAGTCCAAAGATGTGCAGATGAGGTGTATGGGCCAGGCTAAAATTGCCCCTTAGGGTCCATAGGTTAAGGGGTGATGGGGGTAGGTTGGGGGAGTGGGCCTAGGTAGGGTGCTCTTTCAGAGGATCTGGGCAGAATCGATGGGCCAAATGGCATATAGAAGACATCTTACCTTTATGTCCTCCCTCTCCTGGGAAGCCCCGTGATCCTGGTTGCCCTGGTAACCCTGGCTGCCCTGGCCGGCAGTGACTCCCAATACCAGGAACTAGAGGAATGAGCAGATTAATACAAAATCATTGTTGTGCTGAAAACACATTGAACAGACAATTATATGCTGGACAGCCAAACCTGCAGAACTCTTTATAGGATGTGCAAACCAGCAATTTAATACATCCCACAAGTAGCTGGCAAATTGGATATGAATGCCCAGTTTTACCAGTTTAAAAAGGAAACAGAGGACTGAAACAGATGAAAAACATTTTGTGAGGATGAAATCAAAAATGTGAGGCTTTTCATATTCTCTTGAAAGGGTGAAGGCAGATGGTGACCTACAAGTGGTATTTAAAATATAAAATGTATTAATGGGTATATACAAAAACTGTTTCCATTTGTGGAAGAGAGCAAAACCCAGAGGCCTTCAATATAAGACAGCCTTGAAGAAATCAAAATGTGAATTCATAAACAACCTCTACAACCAAACAGTAGTGGGAATGTCGGATTTGCCACCACAGGGTCTCGTCGAGGTGAATAATCCAGAGAGTGGTTGCCAACCTTTTCAGTAATGACACTTCAATGAGACAAACAATTCCACACCACATCCATTTTGTTTTTAGCTGAAGGCAATGTGCCAGGGATTGGGCCTGGCAGTGCCCTGCACGGCTGTGGGGGGCTGAGGGTCCCCTTAGAGGTGAGTTGGGGCTTTGGGGAGTTTTGAGGGTTGCCGGGGGGAGGGGGGCACACATCAGGGTCGATGGCGGCCCGATCGCCTCCTGCACAGAAGGGTTTGAGCTCCTCAGTGCAGGAAATAGGACTAAGTGTGGCCTCATCAGGGAGCTTCCCTGCAAAGGCCTCCAATATGACCAGAGTCCCGGAGGGAGCATGGTGTTTCTCGGTGCCACGAGCACTGCGAAACACCCAGCTAAGCACGCTCCTTACGGGACTCTGTTCCCATTCAGTTATATCGGCCCCATTGAAAGTGAAACTGAAACTAAGCTGCTGTATGTTGGCAAACTGATGAGTGTTAATTTGGAAAGCCATTTCCGACTGTGGATGATGACGAAAATGGGAATGTACTTTTAAAATATGAAGGGAAACTTCCTCACCTGCGAAGCTAGTCTCCAAGGAATGTTCCTAGAAAATGAAGGGGAGTGAGCGCATCAGCAGCATCCGGCAGGGCGGCCTGCCCTTGTGGCATCAAGCGATCACTGAAGACGGCATTTACACTAGGCTCACATCAGCAGTCAGATCGCTGGGCCTGCCACACTCCCACTACCCCCTCTCTCCCCACCGCCACTCCCATTCTCCTCACCGCCACTCCCTATCTCCTCACCGCCACTCCCACTCTCCTCACTGCCACTCCCTATCTCCTCAACAGCACTCCCTATCTCCTCACCGCCACACTCCCACTCTCCTCAACACCACACTCCCCTCCCACGCCACTCCCTATCTCCTCAACAGCACTCCCTATCTCCTCACCGCCACACTCCCACTCTCCTCACCGCCACTCCCTATCTCCTCACCGCCACTCCCACTCTCCTCACCGCCACTCCCACTCTCCTCACCGCCACTCCCTATCTCCTCACCGCCACTCCCACTCTCCTCACCGCCACTCCCACTCTCCTCACTGCCACTCCCACTCTCCTCACCGCCACTCCCACTCTCCTCACCGCCACACTCCCCTCTCCTCACCGCCACTCCCTATCTCCTCACCGCCACTCCCCCTCTCCCTCACCGCCACTCCCACTCTCCTCACCGCCACTCCCTATCTCCTCACCGCCACTCCCACTCTCCTCACCGCCACTCCCACTCTCCTCACCGCCACTCTCCTCCTCACCGCCACTCCCACTCTCCTCACCGCCACTCCCTATCTCCTCACCGCCACTCCCACTCTCCTCACCGCCACTCCCACTCTCCTCACCGCCACACCCCCACTCTCCTCCTCACCGCCACTCCCACTCTCCTCCTCACCGCCACTCCCACTCTCCTCCTCACCGCCACTCCCACTCTCCTCACCGCCACTCCCACTCTCCTCACCGCCACTCCCTATCTCCTCACCGCCACTCCCGCTCTCCTCCTCTCCTCACCGCCACTCCCACTCTCCTCACTGCCACACTCCCACTCTCCTCCTCACCGCCACTCCCACTCTCCTCACCCCAGCTCTCCCCCTCGCCACTCTCCTCACCGCCACTCCCGCTCTCCTCACCGCCACTCCCAGTCTCCTCACCACCACTCCCACTCTGCTCACTGCCACTCCCACTCTCCTTACCGCCACTTCCACTCTGCTCACCGCCACTCCCACTCTCCTCACGGCCTCGCCACACTCCCACTCTCCTCACCGCCACTCCCACTCTGCTCACCGCCACACTCTCACTCCCCCCCTCGCTACTCCCACTCTCCTCACCACCACATTCCCACTCTCCTCACCACCACTCCACGCTCCTCACCGCCACTCCCGCTGTCCTCACCGCTACACTCCCGTCCTGGGTCTGCCACACTCCCAGTTCCCCTTCCCTCTGCTCTCTCACTGCCACACTCCCCAGGTTGCAGTCTCTGTTTTTCCTCCATCTTTCTTGGGCTCCTGCAGCACACACTGTTTAAAACCTGTAGCAGGCCGCAGCATACTTGCAAGCTTCCCGCGACACACACAGTGGTTGGAAACCACTAACATAGATGCATTTAAGAGGAAGCTAGACACGTATATGAGGGAGAAGTGAGTAGAGGATTGTGATGATACAGTTACAAAGTAAGGATGGGAGGAATTTTAAAGTGGTTCAAAAATGTTAGCATGGACAGGTTGTGCTGCACGGCTAGATTGCATGCTGTATATTCCATGTAATTCTCTGTAATTAATGCATATTTCAGAACTATTTTATTAGAAATTAAGTGGATTTAATAGTCGTTTTACAGCAGGAACAGTCATGTAACAGTGTAACCCAAGTGATTAAGTACAACCATGCGATGTTCCACTTATTACTTTCAGGCACGTTTAAACTCTGGTTGAATGCTTTAATACAGCTGATGATAGATTTGATGTGCTTTTACTTTGCTGAATGCTATTTTGTTTCAATATGTGCAGCCAAATCTCTGGTCCAACTCTTAGTTGCCTTCAATATTTCTTTACTCTTTGAACTTTCGGGTTAATCGGCCATTCTTTTTTTCTCAAAAAGAAATACCGCATTTTTATTTAACTTTTAATCTTCAACTAAAGTAGATCCAACAATCAACAGAATATCATTATTATCTGGAGTTTCCCTCAGGTCAGGTTTCTGCCACTTCCAACTTTGCACATGAAACACGTTGGTTTAACTTGCTTTTTTTTAAATGCATTTTGTTTTACGGGATGTGGGCTTTTCTGGCCCATCCCTAATTGCCCATCCCTAATTTCCCTTGAGAAGTTGGTAGTCGTCGCGTGCCCTTGTCAGAAAGGTGTACATTCAAGCCTCACTGCAAGATTTGAGTACATCATTTAAACCAATGGTGGACAGCCTGCAGCCCGGAGCCACATACGGTTCATCTGGGTTCTGCTCCAGCCCATGAGCCATTTATTGGCCGTTGCCCAATCGCATGGTTGGCACATTCCATCGATTTCCATCTGCATAGATTTTTTTTCCTCCCTGTATAACTGAAGTGATACGCACGTAAAGCAAGGGCCAGTGAAGCGATTGCTCACAACATTGACTGTGTGAGCCTCTGTGTCCAAAGTGTAAATATTTATTTTGTTTTTACAAAGTTGATGATAGTTTTATTGATATATAAATGATTAAGCATTTTCTATAACTCGTTATGAAATATTCGGGGTGTATTGAATGTATTTAATTTTATACATGCGGTTATGGGTAGTGAACAAGCCCGATTTCAATCTTGTCGCTCGCTGAGATGAAAGAGGGTCATGCATGAGGTCCATTCACTAGCCTAGATTGCCCGTCATTGATCTAAGCTGATGTTTCAGTGCCATAGTGAAGGGTGCAGCATGTCCTGGTTTGAATGTGATGTTCAATGGAGGACCCATATGTCAGCTTAGGCCATTAATAAAAGGCCACGAATTTAAGACACCCTATATTGTTGGAAGAACACAGAGTCTTTCAACAGCCAACTTCATGGAAAACCATCTGGTCATTCATTTGCCAATTGCCGGCAATGCTGTGTGTTAAGCGGGTGACCTTTTATTTTGACTATGTAGTCATGACCGCACTTTCAAAGAAACTAATTGGCTGTAAGTGGCATGGCCTGAGAACGTACTGACAATTTAGAAATACAAGCTCTTCCCTTTCTTACAGAAAATGTTTCCTTGTGTTGAACGCAAGTGTGACGTTTATAGCTAATTGTTTCAAACCCGGTGTAACTTATAATCAAGGTAAAAGCAAATTTACCAAAAGGCCCTGAATGACCGGGAGGGCCTGGCGGACCAGCAGGACCTGGGTGACCGATTTGTCCTTGTGGACCAGGGAGTGAGAATCCAGGTATGCCTTCATTCCCCTTTGGACCTCTTTCACCTGGGAAGCCTGGGGTGCCTGGTGATCCGACACTAGACTGACCTGGTATGAAAGACAAAGGGAAAGGAAAACATTTAGGAAAACAAACATGATCAGGGCTTTTGATGACAAAGAATAGCATTTTATTTGGAAAAAGTAAATGGCTTGGGTACTCCATGGTGCCTGGAGCTCTGTTTACTTGCACTATCCATTGATGTTCGGACAAGGATACATCATTTTAGAATGAGAGTTAGATCATCCAAGAAGTACTTTTATCATTCAAAGGGGAGCTGCAATCCAAAACTCTTTTCTGCCAAAGGATGCACATGTCAAGATACAGAACTTACGAGACAGAGATCAATAGATGTTTTGTTAATACATAAGAAATATGAGCAGATGTTGACCATTCAGCCCTTCAACCCTGCTCCTGCATTCACTTAGATCATGGTTGACCTTCTAACTCAACTCCAACTTCCTGCACAATCCCCATTCTCCTTCATTCCCTTAGCAGTCAACAATTCATCAACCTCTGCCTTGAATATGTTCAGCGACAAAGTACCCAAAGCCCTCTGGGGTAGAGAACCCCGAGGATCCGCAGCAATTTCTGTCAAGGAATTTCTCCTCATTTCAGTCCCAAATGGCTGACCCCCTTATCCTGTGGCTGTTTAAATCTGTTTGATTGCATTAGAAGCATTGTAAACTGTGAGGAGGACAGTGTAGAACTTCAAAAAGACATGGAGGAGATGGTGGAATGGTTGGATAGGTAGCAAATGAAGTAGAAATGAGAGGAGATACATTTTGATCGGAAGAACGCGGAGTAACCATATAAAATAAAGGGTACGACTCGAAAGGGGGTGCAGGGCAGGGGGACCTGGGAATATATTTGCATAAGTCATTAAAGGTGGCAGGACAGGTTGAGAGAGCAGTTCGTAAAGCACACAATATCCTAGGCTTTATTAATAGGGACACAGAGTACAAGATCAAGGAGGTTATGATGAACTTGTATAGGACACTAAGGAGACCTCACTAAGGAGGCCTCAGCTGGAATACAGTGTAAAGTTGTGGGTGCCACACTATAGGAAGGACATTGGAGAGAGTTCAAAAGAGGTTCACGAGAATGGTTCCAGGAACGAGAGACGTACGTTATGAAGACAGATTAGGGAAGTTGGGACTCTTACTTGGATGAAAGAAGGCCAAAAGGAGATTTGTTAGAAGCATTCACAATCACAAGGGGTCTGGGCAGAGTAGAGGGGGAGAAACTGCTCCCACGCGTGAAAGGATCACAAGCAGGACAGCACAAGTTTAAAATAGCTGGCAAAAGAAGCAAAAGCGATCTGAGAAATAACTTTTTTTGCACAGCCAACAGCTTGGGTCTGGAATGTGCTGCCCGAGGAGCAGGTTCAATAGAGCCATTCAAGAGGAAATCAGATGATTATTTGAAAAGAAACTATCTACAGGGTTGTGGGGAGAAGGCAGGAGCATGGCATTGGGCGAATTGCTCATTTGGAGAGCTGGAATGGGCACGACGGGCTGAATGGCTTCTTTTTTACGCTGTAACAATTTTGTGATTCAGTCCCTCACCTGGAGATCCCGGCGATCCTGGCAACCCTGGAAAGCCTGGAAGAAAAGAACCAATAGGCTATAGTACATCGGCATTTCCAGGAAAAACTTTCAATGGAAAAGCTTTTCATATTATTCACTAGTACTGAAAAAACATTGTCACCTGTGCCACCGCGATCTCCCTTTTCCCCCGAAGGGCCAGGATAACCTGGATCACCTTTTTGTCCAACTGTAACACCTGATCTTGGAAAAGTCTGGAATAAAGGCAGAATTTTATTTTGATAACAGATAGCAACATTATACAGAAATTCAATTTTGAAGGCAGTCTCGACAGAGAATTTAGAACACAGTGTCACTGGCTGGAGTTACTCTGGGGGGCTAAATGCAGAATAAAGTTTCTCCAATAAATATCCTTGATTTTTTTTGCTTCTAAAGAATTCTTCAACTGTCCATTATTTGAGGGGATGCACTCAATTAGGTTTTTTTTTAAGTAAGTTGAGAGTACCCAATTCATTTTTTCCAATTAAGGGGCAATTTAGCATGGCCAATCCACCTAGCCTGCACATCTTTGGGTTGTGGAGGCGAAACCCACACAAACACGGGGAGAATGTGCAAACTCCACACGGACAGTGACCCAGGGCCGGGATCGAACCTGAGACCTCGGCGCCATGAGGCAGCAGTGCTAACCCACTGCGCCATCATGCTGCCCTTCAACGAGGGTTGAGTAAACTTCTCACCTTTTTCCTCGATTCAGCATGACTTTTCTTTCCGTCATTTGTTAAAGCACTTCTGACAATACGAGAATTTGTGTGGGGAAGAAATTGATAAACAAAACGCCACTTCTAAAGGCAGTACAGAGGCTCATGTTGATTCCCTGGGGTGGGCAGACACTGTATTTTCCATCAATATCATTGACAAACACAGTATAGGCTAGACAGGTAGCAGCTTGTGTGTCTGCCCACAGGGATTCAGTGCAGTTGGCATAGGCCTTCCAGAAATTATGCTAGACAAATGAATTCCTTCCCTTATAACTTGTGTTCATCACCTCAGAGGAACACCCCAGCGTAATCAGGCATACATTTATGTCAAATTGCAATAATCTTCTGCTTTCTGCAGGCTCATACCCATTGGATTCTGCTCCTACAGCTGAGGAAGAGTAGACACCGCAGTACCCTGGGCGAGACTCAACTCCAGTTTTTGGAAATGAAAAGACACTCCGCTAGCCTAGACCTCTTACTCTCTGATTTCTCTCCCTCTTTCTTCATGTAGCATCCTCAACAACTAACCACTATTAATCATAGTTTATGTCATAGTACCACAATGGAGCAAGGCGAGGAGACAGACCCCAGTAACTACCTCAGACAGGGCCCAGTAACTACCTCAGGCAGGAACTAGTAACTACCCTGGATATGAACCAGTAACTACCTTGCGCAGGACCCAGTAACTACCTCGGGCAGGACTCGGTAACTACCTCGGGCAGGGCTGGGTAACAACCTTGGGCAGGGCCCAGTAGCTACCTCAAGCAGGGTCCAGTAACTACCTCAAGCAGGGCCCAGTAACTACCTCAAGCAGGGCCCATTAACTACCTCAAGCAGGGCCCAGTAACTACCTCAACCAGTGCCCAGTAACTACCTCAAGCAGGGTCCAGTAACTACCTCAAGCAGGGCCCAGTAACTACCTCAAGCAGGGCCCATTAACTACCTCAAGCAGGGCCCAGTAACTACCTCAACCAGGGCCCAGTAACTACCTCAGGTAGGGCCCAGAAACTACCTCAAGCAGGGCCCAGTAGCTACCTCAAGCAGGGCCCAGTAACTACCTCAAGCAGGGCCCAGTAACTACCTCAAGCAGGACTCAGTAACTACCTCAAGCAGGGCTCTACAACTACCTCAAGCAGGGCCCAGTTACTACCTCAAGCAGGGCCCAGTAATTACCCCAAGCAGGGCCCAGTAATTACCCCAAGCAGGGCCCAGTAACTACCTCAAGCAGGGCCCAGTAACTACCTCAAGCAGGGCTCCATAAATACCTCAAGCAGGGCCCAGTGATGACCTCAAGCAGTGCCCACAGCACAGCAGCAGAACCCACACTTTTGATGTTATTCTGCATCACACTCCAGTCATCTGAGTTAACTTTTTCCATTTGCTGCTGAATAAACTGCTCCAATTGCCAATGCTGTAAATTTAAAACCAAAAGACAAATGACTTCACCTTGCCTGAACTCACATTACTTGAGATATCAAACTGCCAGGGGAAGAGAGACTTTCACCATTCTGTCCAGAGTGCTTCCAAATTTAAATCCTTTAAAAGTGAATGACATTGTAATAACTCTAATTCACCCAATCTCCTACTTCAATTTCCCATCTTGTTTGAAACTGGTCTCTCACCAGTGACTTCCATCTGCTGTGGCAGCGTGGGATCCAAACAAAATATGTATATTCTAGTTCTGTCATGTCCCTACAAAACTCTATACTCAGGTATAAAATGTGGGCACCTTTTTTATTATTTCATGGGATGCAGGAGTTGCTGGCTGGGCCAACATATTTCGCCATTTTTAATTGCCCTTGAGGGGTGTGTTGTTCCTTGTCTCTGAATAAAGCTCGTAGTCTTAAAGTTGAAATAGATGCTATATTGTCAGTTCGTTCTCTCTCCAGCGCTTAACTTGTGTGACATCTGAGCTGCCTGTCTGTTCTGCTTCCCGCTGCCGTTCCTGTGAAGTCCCCCCTAACTTCCTGTCTCTCTCTATTAATACCTCTCCCGTGCTCCCTCTGGTGCTTGCTCAGTTGTATTGCATCTACACTGATCCCTTGTATATATACAGATCACTACATCCCCTTTTTTTCTTTTACATATTTTCTGTACAATGGTAAAGAAAATTGTAGAAAACAGGTAGATTACTTATCATAGGCTTATGATATTGTATCTGTATAAATGGTGATGATATTGGTTATTATACAAAATCAATTGATATTTATGAGTCCAATCTGAATAAAAACATTTATGAGTCCAAACTTTCTGAATTTGTTCGGTGAGTTTTTTTTTCTTTTGTTGACGTGGTGATATTGATATTGCAACTTCTTTGTGAATGTCGTCAGTGTTCTTGTGTGTTAAGTAACCAACAAGTCATCCCGAGATGTTTGAATGGTCGAACCACTGATGTTGACTGACGTGGACTTTTTTTTTTGTGCTTGTGGTATCGATTTAGTGTGTCATCTGCCTTGAAAGCTGGTGTGCTTGCTTGTTCTGGAGCAGATGGGAATCCATGAGATTCTTCGTCATGCCATGGCAGGTGTGTAGTCTTGTCATTGTTTTGCAGTGTGCTGTGGCATTGTCCTTCATGTGCAAAGTTGTACCATGTTGTACAGGTCATTGTTTCATTGCTGGTGTTTCTGTCGTTTCTGTCTTTGTGTTTTCATTGTCGTTTTTGTTGTTATCCTTTTTGTTGTTTTTGTCGTGCTTGTTGTTTGTTTGTTTTTGTTGTTCTTGTTGTTTTTCTTGTCGTGCTTGTTGTTTTTGTTATGCTTCTTGTTGTTTTTGTTGGTGTTCTTGTAGTTTTTGTTGTTGTGCTTGTTGTTTTTGTTCCTGCAGTTGTTGTTCTTGTTTCTTCTGTGCTTCTTGTGGTTTTTGTTTTTCTTCTTGCACGCAATGAGTGCTCCATGTGGATACGTTGAGTAATTGTCACAGTTATTGGTGTGAGTGTCCTTTGTGGTATGTTACATTGAGCGTTTCGTCTAGAGAATGGCCTGATGTTGCATTGATGTTGGTGACATCAGTCATTTGTGGTGGATTTGATTCCTCTTCTTTGCTTCCTTGGTGCCCCTCTTCTGGAGTCAAATCTTCATGATTTCATTCTCTTGTGGGTCTTGGTGCTCCTCTTCTGGAGTCAAAATCTTCAAGATTGCAATTGACGTGGTCTCTCTGGACTCTTGGTGCTCCTCTTCTGGAGTCAAAATCTTCAAGATTGCAATTGACGTGGTCTCTCTGGACTCTTGGTGCTCCTCTTCTGGAGTCAAAATCTTCAAGATTGCAATTGACATGGTCTCTCTGGACTCTTGGTGCTCCTCTTCTGGAGTCAAAATCTTCAAGATTGCAATTGACGTGGTCTCTCTGGACTCAGGAATAGCCCTATGCTGATTGTTGAGTGCTTCTGTACAGATGAGCTGAGTTCTGTCAGTCTCGCTGTGATCCTGCACATCCTGTATGGGAATTGTCACTTGTCTCACATACAATGGGTAAACATTCAGTGTCTTCTTCTGGTGGTTCAAATAAGCTGGGTAGACTGTCATAGTCTTCTTCTCATAGATTTTCAAAGAATTTACAGTGCAGAAGGAGGATATTCGGCCCATCGAGTCTGCACCGGCTCTTCGAAAGAGCACCCTACTTAAGGTCAACACCTCCACCCTATGCCCATAACCCAGTAACCCCACCCAACACTAAGGGCAATTTTGGACACTAAGGGCAATTTATCATGGCCAATCCACCTAACCTGCACATCTTTGGACCGTGGGAGGAAACCGGAGCACCCGGAGGAAACCCACGCACACACGGGGAGGATGTGCAGACTCCGCACAGACAGTGACCCAAGCCGGAATCGAACCTGGGACTCTGGAGCTGTGAAGCAATTGCGCTATCCACAATGCTACCGTGCTGCCCGTGCTGGTGGCCCAAATTAGCTTGATTGATCTTCATGGTCTTGTTCATGCATGGCGTTCGTTATGGATTGTTTGCTTGCTTCCATTTTTGAGTCTGTCACCGAGCTGTCTGTGGAGGCTTGCGTCACTCTCTTTGTGGAGGCTTGCGTCGCTCTCTTTGTGGAGGCTTGCGTCGTTCTCTTTGTGGAGTCTTTCATCACTCGCTCTGTGGAGTCCTTCATCGCTCTCTCTTTGGAGTCTGTCATCATTGTCTCTGTGGAGTCTGTCATCACTCTCTCTGTGGAGTCTGTCATCGCTCTCTTTGTGAAGTCATGCAGTGTTCGCACTGTAGAGTCGATCTGTGCTCTCTCAATGGAGTAGTTCTGTGCTCTCTGTGTGGCATCGTCTTCGTTTTGGGTATTGCTGTCATCCAATGTATTGAAGATCTGCCATGGCACCATGGTATTGGATTCATCTACCATGAGAAGAGTAGTGTTGAGCTTTTCAACCTTGTTGCTGATGCTGGGATCAGCATATCCGAATAACTCGGCCATTTCTGAGCAGTATTGTGCGTATTGTTCGATAGACAAATCATCCCTTTCTGTTTCGGAGTTGTTATTATTGTCTTCCTGTTCAATGAACAAATCACCTTCTTTGGTTTCGGATTTTTTTATTGTGCTCTTCACTTTGGATGGTGCAGACTGCTTGTTCCAGGGTGTTGTGAGAGTAATTTTCAACTGCTGGTATAAGTTCAGGCATTGTTCTGTTTTTTGGGGTAAGAAAATTGGGTTTTACGCTTTAAGTGTCTTGATTTCAATTTTCAGGCATTTCCCTATCAAGTGGGCGTGGTCCGGGTCCTCTGATGGCCTGACGCTCATGATGTCATGCGTAGGAATCGACTGCACATGCGCAAATCGGTCTTCCATTACTCTGCGTTTTTTTGTACACTGCGCATGCGTGGCTTTCGCATGCGCAGAACCATCTTCGAATGGCGCGATCTTTTCTTTGAACTGGGCATGCGTGGCTTGCGCATGCGCAGAACGATCCGTGACCAAAACTTTCTAACTGTGCATGCGCGGCTTCTGTTTCCTGCGCATGAGTAGACGCAGATTTTCGTCTTTTGTTCCCCAGAGACTGTAAAATGTGCTCAGACGCCATTTTACAGTGGATTTCAGCGTTTTTTTCTTTGTATGAAGTTCAAGTTACTTTTTCCTTTCGATCTGGATTTTCACTCGCGATTTCCAGATTGAACACTTTCTATTCTGGTAGTGATTGTTTGAGTTTTGCATCACTCATTCCCTGTACAATTTGGTCTCTGAGCATACAAATTCCATGCAGTGCTCTTCAATTTTTTTAGTATTACTTCTAATTTCAAGTATTTAAAGCTATTATATATTATTCTAGCTTCATGTCCTGCGATGAGAAGTGCTATTTTCGTTTCTTCTGAGGCTGCTTCTAAATCATTAGCTATGGTATGTATATTGATCATTTGTTTAAATCTTTTCCAGTCATTACTTAAATTACCGGTTGTGTTCAGCTGAGATGGGATTCCAACAGATATCATTGAATTAGCAAAGTCTTCCCACGGCGAATTTACAGTAGGAGTTTTCCTTGCCATTTTGGTCTTTCTGTGTCTGGAAGCTTGTGTAGTGTTATAGTAAGCATTCTGAAGTCGCCTGGTACCATGTGTTGTTCCTTGTCTCTGAATAAAGCTCATAGTCTTAAAGTTGAAGTAGTTGCTTTATTGGGAGTTTGTTTTCTCTCCAGCTCTTAACTTGTGTTACATCTGAGCTGCCTGACTGTTCTGCTCCCAGCTGCCGTTCCTGTGAATTCCCCCCTAACTTCCTGTCTCTCTCTATTTATACCTCTCCCGTGCTCCCTCTGGTGCTTGCTCAGTTGCATTGCATCTACATTGGCCCCTTGTATATATACAGATCTCTACAAGGGGGAATTTAGTAGTCAACCACATTGCTGTAGATCTATAATCAGATATCGGCCAGACTCGGTAAGGATGGCAGATTTCCTTCCCTAAAGGATATTAGTGAACTAGTTTGGGTTTTTATGACAATTAGGTCATAGTCATCATTATGGGCTGGGATTCTGCGACCCCCCCACCGGGTTGGAGAGCTGCCGGGGGTCGGCGTGAATCCCACCTCCGCCGCCCTTCAAATTCTCCGGCCCCCCCAAAAAATTGCCCCGGTGTGAGTCGCGCCGCTCGCCTCGGAGAATGGTGGGGACCGGTGCGACTCAATGGGCCCCACGAATTCTCAGGCCCATGATGGACCGAAGTCCCACCCGCCCGTTCTTTGCCAGTCCCACCGGCGTAAATTAGAGTAGGTCCCTTACTGGCGAGACCTGGCGGCGCGGGCAGCCTCCGGGGTTATAGAACATAGAACGGTACAGCACAGAACAGGCCCTTCGGCCCTCGATGTTGTGCCGAGCAATGATCACCCTACTTAAACCCACGTAACCTGTATACCCGTAACCCAACAATCCCCCCATTAACCTTACACTACGGGCAATTTAGCATGGCCAATCCACCTAACCCGCACATCTTTGGACTGTGGGAGGAAACCGGAGCACCCGGAGGAAACCCACGCACACACAGGGAGGACGTGGAGACTCCACACAGACAGTGACCCAGCCGGGAATCGAACCTGGGACCCTGGAGCTGTGAAGCATTTATGCTAACCACCATGCTACCCTGCTGCCCTTTCTGAGACTAAATGCTGAGACTAAATACGATTGAAAAATCGGCGCTGCACCTGCTCCGATTCTGCTACCGTTGAAGGGCTAGCACCGGTGCCATGTGGAACACGATCGATTCCAACGAAAACCAGTGCTTGTTCTTGGGGGAGCGCGGGAGGATCTGGCCCGGGGAGGTGGCCCCACGGTGGCCTGGCTCGCGATCGGGGCCCACCGATCCACGGGCGGGCCTGTGCCATGGTGTCACTGTATCCTTCCGCACCGGAGGCTGTGGTCCTCTGCCATTCCCGGTGCGGAAGCGCAGACCTCTGCACATGCACAGGGATGACGCCAGCACACGATGGCACTCCCGCGCATGCGCCAACTCATGCCGGCCGGTGGAGGCCCATTGGCGTGGCGCCAAGCCCATTTCCCGCCAGCTGGAGGGGAGCAAACCACTCCAGGGCGGGTCTAGCCCCTGAAGGTGCGACCCGACGCCGGAGTGGTTCATGCCCTCCATCCCGCTGGGACCCCCCCCGCCCCGCCGAGTAGTGGAGAATCCTACCTGAATTCAAATTTGGCCCCCTGGTGTGGTGAGATTGAAACCTGGGTCACCAGAGTATAATCCTGGGTCCATATGACATAGGAGCAGAATTAGGCCACTCAGCCCATTGATACTGCTCTGCCATTCAATCATGGCTGATATTTTTCTCATTCCCATCCTCTTGCCTTCCCCCCATAATCTCTGATCCCCTTATTGATCAAGAACCTATCTATCTCTGTCTGAAAGACACGCATTGATTTGGCCTCCACAGCCTTCTGCGGCAAAGTGTTCCACAGATTCACCATCCTCTGGCTGAAGAAATTCCTGCTCATCCCTGTTTTAAACCATCATTTCATAGAATTTACAGTGCAGAAGGAGGCCATTCGGCCCATCGAGTCTGCACCAGCTCTTGGAAAGAGCACCCTACCCAAGGTCAACACCTCCCCCTATCCCAATAATCCAGTAACCCCACCCAACACTAAGGGCAATTTTGGACACTAAGGGCAATTAATCATGGCCAATCCACCTAACCTGCACATTTTGGACTGTGGGACTCAGTCTGAGATGGTGTCCTCTGGGTTCTCGTTTTCCCAACCAGTGGAAACATCCTCTCCATGACCACTCTAACCAGGCCTTACAGTATCCTCTTAAGTTTCAATAAGATTCCCCTCCTCATCCTTCTAAACTCCAATGAGTACAGACCCAGAGTCCTCAACCGCTCCTCATACGGTAAGCTCTTCATTCCAGGGATCATACTTGTGAACCTCCTCTCGACCCGTTCCAAGGTCAGCACATCTTTTCTTAGATATGGGGCCCAAAACTGCTCCCAATACTTCATACGGGATCTGGCCAGAGCCTTATACAGCCTCAGAAGTATATCCCTGCTCTTGTATTCTAGCTCTCGCGACATGAATGTCAACATTGCATTTGAAAGGGCAGCACGATGGCACAGTGGCTAGCATTGCTGCCTCACGGCACCGACGTCCCAGGTTCGATCCCGGCTCTGGGTCACTTTCCGTGTGGAGTTTGCACATTCTCTCTGTGTTTGCGTTGGTTTCACCCCCACAACCCAAAGATGTCCAGTGTAGATCGATTGGCCACGCCAAATTGCCCCTTAATTGGAAAAGGTGAATTGGGTACTCTAAACCATTGCATTTGCGTTCGTAACTGTCAACTGAACTTGCACAATAACCTTAAGAGATCGGGCGCCACTGATCGGCGAGCCATCGTGATCCGGGAGAGACCTATCTTCCTCTGCGCCGGCACGCTTTGTGGCTGCACCATGTCGGCGACGCCCGCGCATGCGTGGCCACACGGTCTGCCCAGCAGGGCCCCGCCAACAGCCAGCGCTGCGGGTTCCACGCCGGTAGCCCACTCGTCTCTGGAGAACGGGGAATAACCCCGGACTTTCGAGGAAGAAGTCCGGAGTGATTCTCGCCCGTTTTCCAGCGGGCGTGGGGACTTAGAATCCCATCCTTGGTGTTGACGTCGGGGTAAGATTCGCGGACATCCACGACAGCAAAACTGGCACCGCACCTGGACCAATTCAGCCACTGTTAAGGGGCTAGCACCGGCGGCATGTGGAACGCAATCAATTCCACTGAGAAATGGTGCCGGATTTGCAATTGACACTCAGGAGGCCGAGAAGCTGCAGCTCACTCCCCACACACACCATCTCTGCCAACAGGATGGCATTGGTTTAGTTGGAGTGCGTCCATATGGCTGATGGGTCGACTGGGGCTAGATGGCACCTGGGCGGGGGGGGGGGGGGGAACACCAATACGACCCTTGGCCCTAAGTTCACAGTAGGCAACTGCATGGTTGTCTTGCGGGCTGCAGCAATAGTGTTCCGTGCCCGTCCACCCCAACTGCAAACATCCGCCATGACTACCCCCTCTAATCCCCCGGCTCTGGCAGAATTTCCCTGGCCGGCGGCACAACTGTTACCAAACTATGGAGATATTGGACACTTTCCGTACCCTCCCCTCTCTCTCCCTTGGCAGCCACGGCACCTGTTTCACGGTTTTTAAAAGCACAAGTGAATCGCGCCATCGGAAATTCGGCCCATCGGAGGCAGAGAATCACAGAGCCCCCGGAGAATACCAGGTCAGGCGCATTAATGATATGCCAGCGGCGTTTACTGTACGTGTGTTCTGGAACGCATTGACCTCGCTGTCCAGGCGATGGAGAATTGCGATTTGCCGTGAAATCGGCGCCCGCCGTGATTTCTGCATCGGTACCCATTCTCTGCCCAATCGCGTTTCCCGATTCCGGCGTCGGCTGATGGAGAATCCCACTCCAGAGGATTATGAAATAATTACCGAAATCTACTTTGTCTAATTCAGTTTACTTATAGTATCTGATTCTCACGAACACGTATTGGTTGCATCCTTGGTTAAAGAGCTAGGTAGATGGAAGATAAATGTTGAATATTCTAGTTTGGACACTTACGATGCCTGGTGGACCAGGGAAACCACGATCACCTTTCTGACCCTGTGTACAGAAATAAATAAGTTAACGATGAAGAAGTCGTAATTATAAAATAGGTTTTAGTTTACAAGATAACCACAGCCTCCATACAAAAACATTAAGGTTAAATTATAACTATCTTTTAATTTAAAATAGATGAGGTTGCTCATTAATGGCTGACCCCTTTCAATCCCTTTTATTTTCATTATGGTCAATTAAACTAGTGACTCATTCCGCATTGTCATTTCTTTCATCAGCCCATTATCCACTCCAATTTTCTGTGTATTCTCAATTAATTTCCCACCGTGTACATGCCAAATAACACCAAACCCATCGTCCTTCTCTGTTTCAAATATCAGTGGTCTGGACCTTAGTCTTCATAGACCACTGAGCATCCAGTCAGTGACTGAAGTTCAATTTAAACAGATAGAGCAGTAACCTCTTCTCTCCACTCACCTTTTAACAGCAATTTACTTCATTCGAATGGCTAGGCCAAGAATCAAGAAAGCATCCTGGACTTTGAGCAATGTGTCTGGAACATGCCAATTTCTCAATACATTCTGATGTACCACTTGCAACTACCAGAACACCCGATTAAATTTAAAATACGCAATGCTGTGAAATAACCATGAGGACAAACGTTTATCGCACACTAATCTAAATACTGCTGAAAAGAGGGACACGTTACCGAAGATTCCACTCATCAGGACAAACAGAAGAATGCCAAATTTGAAATAATTACAATTTATATTACAGGGGAAAAGGGTGTTGATTGGTTGGCAAGTTTTAAAAAAATAAATTAAAAAGTATCCAATTCCTTTTTTTCCCAATTAAAGGGCAATTTAGCGTGGCCAATCCACCTACGCCACACATCTTTGGGTTGTGGGGGTGAGACCCACGCAGGCACGGGGAGAATGTGCAAACTCCACACGGACAGTGACCCGGAGCCGGGATCGAAGCCGGATCCTCGACACTGTGAGGCAGCCGTGCTAACTACTGCACCATCGTGCCTCCTTAATTGGTTAACACGTTGATTGGCTGAGGCACAGCCGTGGTGAAAACAGCAGGGAGCCTTTGGCTCCCGGGTAATTAAAAAGAGGGTGCAAGGTTTAAACATATTCCTTTGTTTTGTGTATGACATTTTCTCACTTCTCGCAAGCGTCAGTGAGTGCCAATTTCCTGGAGGCTTAGCTAGTCAAGGTTGACTTGCCAACCAATCAGCACCCTTTTCTCCTGTAGTGTAAATCATTGTGTGATTGTTGAAATTTGGTATTCTTGCATTTGACCTGATGAGTGCAAGATGAAAAGCTTTGGCAACACTTGTTACTTTTCAAACATGGGCGCAATCCAATTGTCATGCTGCGCCTGAAAGTCAGCTTGCTGCGGCGCAGTGTGGATGATAAAGATCGGAGACCCCGCTCTGGAACTTCACAGCTCGCAACGCCTTGTGAGCTCTAACATGATCTCACGAGACGGTGTGATGTAAATCCCGGCTACTGTGGGCGGGATCACCTTTTGGCAAATCTGCACATTAAAGCGAGACATAGTCTCACTGGGGCGGCATGGTAGCACAGTGGTTAGTTTCATAATTTTTACTATTGTCACAAGTAGGCTGACATTAACGCTGCGATGAAGTTACTGTGAAAAGCCCCATGTCGCCACACTCCGGCGCCTGTTCGGGTACACTGAGGGCGAATTCAGAATGTCCAATTCACTTAACAAGCACATCTTTCGGGACTTGTGGGAGGAAACGGGAACACCCGGAGGAAACACACGCGGACATGGAGAGAACGTGTAGACTCTGTACCGGGAATCGAACCTGGGACCCAGGAACTGTGAAGCAACAGTGCTACCCACTGTGATAACGTGCACTGTTGCTTCATACGCTAGGATCCCAGGTTCGATTCCCAGCTTGGTCACTGTCTGTGCAGAGTAATTTCATTTCAGTGATAATGTAAGCCTTGTGACAATAATAAAGAATATTATTATTACTTTAATGTGCAGATTCCCGAAGTACCTGTGGCTTTGGGATCTATCCCCTTTGCCTCTGAGTGCAGGAAAGTTTCACGAGAATGGTGTCAGAGACGAGGAACGCCAATGATGAAGGTGGATTGCAGAAGTTAAGATTGGAAAAGTTAGGGCCTGTTTTCCTTAGAAAGAGAAGGCTGAGAAAAGATCTGATAGATGTGTTCAAAATCAGGAAGGATCTGGGCAGAGTAGATAGGGAGAAACTGTTCCCGCCTGTGAAAGGATCAAGAATGAGAGAGCACAGGTTTAAAGCAAGAGAAGCAAAAGCGACATGAGCAAAAATCTTTTTCACCCAGCGAGTAGTTAAGGTCTGGAATGCACTGTCGGGCAGTGTGGTGAAGGCAGGTTCTATTGAAGTATTCCACAGGGAATTGCACTGTCATCTGAAAAGGAAGACCGTGCAGGGTTACAGGAAAAGATGGGAGAATTCAATTCCCCATTTGGAGAGCCGGTGCAGATAGGAAGAAACTAAGCCTCCTTCTGCGCAGTGACAATTCATTGTGATTGTGATAATCTGTCACAAACTATACATATGTTGACTTATTCCAGCAATTTTGTTTTAAAAGCCGCATGCTCCAATGTTGTGGTTAAATATGTGGCTGAGTGTGGTGCAGAGCCATGAAAACCACATTGGCTTCTGGTTTGAACACTGACTGCACTGAATTTGCTCATGGCAGCAGTAATGGATGTTAAAGCACGACAATTCATTCTGAGGTCCCGGATTTGTTACAGTGCGGAAGGAGGCCACTCGGCCCATTCCACCATAAAGCAGGGAGAAGATTAACAGCCGGGATCCCTTCCTGACGTCTATCTCATAAAATCTACTAGAAAGAGCACAAGTGTGAGATTTGCGTGAGGGCAAAGAGAATGACCGTCATTTGGTAAGTGGCCTGATATGAAAATATACAGAATGGCCAATTAGGGAAGGGTATTTCAAGATAATTGGCCCAGAATGAATTAGTGTCTTCATGGAAAGATTAGTGTATGGTCACAGTAATATTCAAAAACCAGGAAGTTTGACATCAACATGCTGACAACATGACCGTTGCTACTCAAAATAGAATTGCTGAGGTGATTGCCCAATGGCTTGTTAAAATCTGATGCATTTTTACCCTGGATCCATCTCTTCCTGGTCCTCCTAGCCGACCTGGACCACCTGGGAGACCCTGTAAAACAAATGATGGAATCTCTTTACAACTACTGTGCGCTCATTTGACGAAATACTTCTGCCAGAATGTGCCTGATAACAGCTAACTGAAGGACAGCTACTTTTCACAAATATGCCAACTTGCCTTTGACAAAGGACATCATAAGACAGAAGTTCTGACCCTGACGAGGCAACCAGAAAATTCTGCCGAAATCTGCTGGACCCACGGAGGAATCGCATGTTCAATTAAATATAAACCCGATTGAATTTTCTTTGTTCATGGTTGTAGCAGACCCTGTCTGGGAACCCTGTCTGCTACGGAGAGCCCACCCTGTGGCAATGGCTTCCGCTGATTCTCCACTCTCTCTCCTCATCCCTGCTGATCGCCTCCTACCCGTGCCTGTTTGCTTGGCCCCAGCAAAGCCGCTCCACTAACCTCCACTGCTATCCTTCAGTGGCACTGCTGGCCCTCTGATTGGCTGGCAGCTTTTGTTGGTGCGACATGCAGTTAACTGACTGTTGACCATAAAACCAACTGTTGCTTCTGGGCCACCGTTTCTGCAAAGAATTGTGACCATTGTCTCAGTGTTGTTAAACATGCACATACTTACATCAAATCCTGGGGTGCCTGGTTCTCCATCTTTGCCAGGTTTACCCTGTTTAAACAAAAATAGAAGATTACACAGGAAACAAATGTTTAAACAATGACAACTGTAGCCACCAGAGAAAGATTAACAATTGGTGCCTAGTTGTTATGGTGATGCACACACAGAATCATTCATGTTACTTAATATAAAACTGTTTGGAATAACTGGCCATTTGAAGCTGAAACTGGTCTTATTTTCTGCAAAGAAAGTCATTCCTTGTAAGATGTCTTTACAGAAGTAACGTGATTATCACTGTCTTGGGACATTTTACGATTAAGTGGAACCATTCAAACGTGTTAACTCTGTAGCCTAGAAGAACAAGGACTGCATCTGCTGGACAGTGAATGTGGGTGGATGTCAGTGAAGGTCAGCGAATACAGGACAATTGCAATCTGGCTAATTGCCACCCCATCAAACGACTCTCGATCATGAGTAACGATGGAAGATGCATCACGAGTGCTGTCAAGTGACCCACACACAGCTCACCGACACTCAGTTTGGGTTCCTCAAAGGTGATTCAACTTCTGCCCTCATTACAGCCTTGGTCCAAACATAGACAAAAGAGTTGAACTCAAGAGGTGAAGTGAAAGTGGAAGCTGCCTTGACATCAAGGCAGCATGTGACCGAGTGCTGAATCAAGGAGTCCCAGCAAAGCTGAAGCCCATGGGAATCAGGCGAAAACTGTCTGCTGGGTGGGGTCATACCTGGCACAGAGGAAGATGGTTATGATTGTTAAAGCTGCAGGAGTTCCTCAGGGTAGTGTCCTGGCCCCAACCATCTTCAATTGCTTCATCAATGACCTCCCTAAGTAATAAGGTCAGAAGTGGCGATGTTCGCTGATGGTTCCACAATATTTAAAACCGTTTGTGATTCTGCAGATACTGAAGCAGTCCTTGCCCATATGCAGTAAGACATGGCCATTGTTCATGTTTGGGCTGATAATTGGCAAGTAACCGTTGGAGCACACAGGGACCAACCAACCACCATCTCCAACAAGACAGAGTGTAAGCATCTCTGTTTGACATTTAACAGCGTTAGCTAGGTGGAATACCCCACCATCAACATCTGAGGACATTACCATTAATGAGACAACAAGACTAGACCTGCCATATGAACATTGTGAATAGAAAAGCTCAGAGACTGGGAATTGTGCAGTGAGTAATTCATCTCCTGACATCCTAAAGCATGCCCACCATTTACAGGGTACAAATCAAATGCATGTTGTAATCTCTCCACTCCTGGAAGAGTGTAGCCCCAACAACACTCAAGCAGCTCAACAAAGCAGCCAGTTTATTCAGCACCCCATTCACCACCTTAAACATTCACTCCCTCCACAACTAATGCACAGGCGCGGCAGCGTGTACCATCTACAAGATGCACTGTAGGAACTCACCAAGCCTCCTTAAACCACACCTTCCAAACCCACGACCATTGCTACCCAGAAACACAAGGGCGATAAGACACATGGAAACCCCACCACCTGATAGTTCCTCTCCAAACCACATGTCACCCCTGACTTGTGACTATATCACTGTTCCTTCACTGTCACGGAGATCAAAATCCTGGAATTCCCTCTAGAACAGCAGTATGGGTGTGCCTACACCAGGTGGACGGAAGCAGTTCAAGAAAGACTTACCACCACCGTCTCAAGGACAACTGGGGATGAGTAATGGACATCAGCCTTGCCAGGGAAGCCCACCTGTACAGTGGCGAACCGGAATGTGGCGACTGGGGGATTTTCACAGTAACTTCATTGCAGTGTTAATGTAAGCCTACTTGTGGCAATAAAGGTTAATTTATTTATTTATATCCCATTAAAAAATGAAAAACCATCCATGCCAAGTGGTATTGTAATGTTAAAAAGTATGCTGACACCCAGGTCTAGATTTTCACACCTATAAAAGACTGTCATCCCATGTTGACACATTCTCTACTTAATAGCCACTCAGGTTAACCACCCACATGCACCCAACCCAGTGGAGAATACAGCTTCTATTGAGTGGATCCTTCAATTTATGACGAGCGAGACCGTTAGAGGTTTACTTGTCTACATATAAGACTATATAAATCAAACGTTGTACTTAATATGCCTTCAGCAAAAATAATAACTTACAAAATAGAAGCAGGAGTAGGTCATGGGTCCTGGTGAACCTGTTTCACCATTTAGTAAGGTCATGGCTAATCATTGACCTCAATTCTGTTTTCTCATTTAATTTCCATGTCCTTTGATTCTGCTGGATTCCAGAAATTTACTAATCATTGCATTGAATATGTTCAGCAAATGTGCATGCACAGCCCTCTGAGGCAGGGACTTCCAAAGATTCACAACACTCTGAGTTGGCAAGTTCTCATCACCTTCGTCTTAAATGATCAACCCGTTGTCTTTCGACCATTCTCCCTAATCTTACACTTTTCAGCCAATCGAAACATCTTCTCAGTACCGAACCTGTTAAAGCCCCCTCCGAATTTTAAAAGTTTCAATGAGATCACCTCTCATTCTTCTAAACGCCTCAGCGTAGAAGCTGTTTCCACTCAACCTCTCCTCACAATGTCGACGCTTGCACCCCAAATTCAAATGAGTAAACCTTTCTCGCCTCCAAGGCGATTATGTCCTTCCTCAGAAAAGGAGGCCAAAACTGAATTAAAACAGTTTGAAGAAGAGTCACACTGACTCAAAACTTTGGGCGGATTTTACCAGCTATTCACGCCGAGGGTATATTCTGGGCCCACCGACAGCACACCCCCGCCACGGGTTTCCCGGCGAAATCCCGTTGAAAACGGCGGGATCGGAAAATCCCTCTGGCGGGCTGCCTCCGCCGCTGAAAAACACACGGCAGGTTGCTCGGTAAATCCCACCCGTTATCTCTGCGACTCTCAGATGCTGCCAGACCTGCTGCGTTTTTACAGCATTTTCTGTTTTCATGATAGTATTCCAGGTATGGGGCGGAATTCTCCGAACCCCCGTCAATCCCGCCCTCGCCGTGTCCCAACTTCTCTGCCCCCCGAGATTTGGCGGGGGCGGGAATCGCGCCGCACCGGTCGGTGGGCCCCCCGCGGCGTTGGACCGAAGTCCCGCCGCTGACAGGCCTTTCCTGCCAGTGTGGTTTAAATCACCTCTGGTACCGGCGGGATTGGCGGCGCGGGCGGGCTCCCGGGGGGGGGGGGGGGGGGGGGGGGGGGCGATCTGACCCCGGGGGGTGCCCCCACGGTGGCCTGGCCCGCGATCTAGGGCCCACTGATCGGCGGGCGGGCCTGTGCTGTGGCGGCACTCTTTTTCTTCCGCCTTTGCCATGGTCTTCACCATGGCGGAGGTGGAAGAGACCCCCTCCCCTGCGCATGCACCGGGATGAAGTCAGCAGCCGCTCACGCTCCGGCGCATGCGCGGACTTACGTCGGCCGGCGAAGTCCTTTCGGTCCCGGCTGGCGTGGTGCCAAAGGCTGTTCACGCCAGCCGGCTGAGTGGGAACCACTCTGGCGCGGGCCTAGCCCCTCAATGTGAGGGCTTGTGCGGAGACTTCCACACCTTTGGGGCGGCCCGACGCCCGAGTGGTTCACGCCACTCCGACACGCCGGGACCCCCCCACCCCGCCGGGTAGGTGAGAATCCCGGCCCTGGTATAAATGTGTAATACTGGAAGTGAAAACATTTGGAGATGAGGATCTCTCAAAAGCAGACTGGTCACAGAAAAGGTAGAGGCAAATGGGATTTCATTGGGTTTACCAACAAATGAGCGACACTGACAACGTGCAACAGCAATATCTTGCAATAATAAATGCCAGAGCACTTTCCAGGTATGTTATCACTCAAAATTGCACACTGTGCCATATAGAAAATTCTGTGGGCCAGTCAAAATGGTCGATTTTAAGGAGCATCATAGAGGAGCAGAGTTAGGTAGCGAGGGGGATAGCTTTCGGGAAGGAATTCCTGACCTTCAGGCCCAGGCAACTGATGACACAGCTGCTAATCTAATCACCAAGAAATAGCATGAACATGACTGGCACTTGGCAGGATCCAATCACGGAAAAGGGAGTTAAGCAAAACATAGGCATTCATCTCGTATCAACCTCGACTTTAAAATTGTCCAGTGCTGGTAATCTATTCCCAAAATGGCCAATATGACAGAAACTGCTGTCTATTGTTTCTGGCCCACCAGCGCTATCTGGGCATGTCGCCGCTCAACAGCTCTGCAGCTTGGTCCTGTTTCATTCTCTTACTTACCCGCTTTCCTGGCTCTCCAGGCTCACCCTTCTCACCTCTGCCACTAAAGCCAGGGGGGCCCTGTAACAAACAGAATGTGGACTGAGTGACAGGCTGACGGCGATACCCTAAAGACATTTTGTTCAAGCTCTGTGCACCATACTTACCGGAGAGCCGGGCTGGCCCCTCTCCCCGGGATAGCCACGCGGTCCAATCTCACCCTAACAAGAACAAAACAGTGATGACAGCTTGAGGATGCGCCCACAGGAACACCGTCATTTGAGGAGAGAAAGACAAATACAAATGACTTTGCAAACGATAGATTATTTTTGAAGTGTAATCACTGTTGCGTTGGAAAGTTCAGCAGCCGATTTGCACACAGCAAAGGTCCACAAATAGAAAATTAATTAATGGCCTGTTTTTGGTGCTGCTGGCCGAGTGGCAAATGTAGAACTCTTTACTCTTTGTTCATTGAACCTTTATCATCCTGCAGTTTAATAGCTCACCCGAAGCTCCAACATTGCATAACTCCTTCAGCATTGTAGTGAAATGTCAGAACATTTGAGTGCTCCCTGTGCTGAAGTTATTTTTTACCGTACATTGTAGTACAAATTAAAATGAATATGAAAGAGCCCAATGTGTTGGCTGAACTTCCAAGTCTGTATATATGGAGACAGAGGGTACAACGTCCTGTAATGAGCAGCTTTAGCCGGGTATTTCCCGGCGCTCGGAGCACCGAGGTGCACCACACTATCTACTGGGACTGTGGTTATACTGGGGGCCTCAGCAAGGAACTCTCCAACGAGGCCAAACTTAGTCCCATTTCCAGCACTGAGGAGCTCCGCTCACCCGATCTCCTCAGTGTAGAAGAGCGGGCAGCCATTTAAGAATGGCAGCCTGATCTCTCGGCCCACCCCGACATGACCCGCGAACCCTCCCCAAAGCCGCAACTCATCTATAAGATGGTATTCGGGGGCCCCTGCACCCAGAAGGGCACACCCATACCCAATGCCCGGTGCAGGTTAAACGTCAGCCTGGAACCGTGGCACTGCCAGCCTGGCACTCTGGCCAGAGGCTCAGGATGGGCCTGTGTTGAGGGACTGGCAACATAAGTGACAGATTTGACTTTCGCACTCCCCTGATAAAGGGAGCACTAGAGCCAGTAAAAATGGCCCCGCATTACCTATCTTCACCTATTGTAAAGCGAGTTCTCTCAATTGTCTGACTCTGGAAGAATGTATTTGTTCTTAACCCCCTTTGCAGTCAGGTATAAGCCCACGCTCTGTGGAAAGTGATGAAACAGTTACCTTGTCTCCTTTCTGGAAGTCGACACCAGGAGAATTCAGCTGCTCCAACTGTCCAGGGGGTCCCGGGGGACCCTGAAGACCTGGATCACCCTGGCAAGGATGGACATGAGATAAACAGGGTGAAAGAAGGACCATACACCATTTACAGCCTATTATGTGTGTTTGTCGATTAAACATTTTAGGTAGGTTTTTTTTTCTTACTCTTGTGAGGACAGGCATCCTAACAGGTGTGTGTCTTGTCCCTTACACATGGCCCCGTGCTCTCATCATCATTACCTACCTCTTCAGGCTCCCCAGCCTCCAGCAAAGTGGCTTGTTACATCCTTTCCCATTCTCCAGGTATTTCCCTTCAGCCTTACATTCAAGTTTGCTTCCTATAATCTTCCGATCTCCAGTTACTATTTACCACAGACTATTCAACCCTGGGGCCCCTGCCCTCGCGAACATTCTTGCGTGAAAACTGCCTTCAAAAAATAAACATCTTGAAAACCCATCCCATCTAAGGTGCCTTTACTTACGTTCCTATAATTTCATTTTTTTCCCTTGCTTGATGCCCATCTCTTTCTTCCTGAGGCCTTGTTCTATCCGTAAGTTACTGTCGCATTAGGCAACCCTTGAAGGAGGTATGAACTGGACTTATCAAAGAACTGCAGCCAGTATAGCCACAAAGTATGAAGTAAGTGTATTAATGCTAATGATGCCAGGTTACCATTGTGAACAGAAAAAGATTAAGCCATCCGTTTACCTTCTCTCCTTTGGGTCCTTGAAAATTCAAACCCATGTTCCCCTAGCGAAATGAAAGAAAGGAGAAACAGTGAACCAATGTCATGTGAAGTTTCCTCAATTTAGCAAGATGTCTGTTATCTTCCTTGATCTTACCTTTGGTCCAGGTAAACCGGGAGACCCAGATGAACCCTAGGAAAAAAATAAAGCAGTTTCACAGTAAACAGTTTAAACCAGAAGATCTTTAATAACCCATTCCATCAGAGAATGCAGTCCCACGCGTAACCAAACCCCTCAGTTAATCCAGGATCATATTGCTTATTTGACAAATCTTGCCTTGTTGCAGCTACCCCTACAAGCTCTCTGCCCTCTCAAATACAGGCAAAAAATATCTCTATCTTTCTTTTTATTTTTTTCCATATCAGGGGCAATTTAGCCTGGTCAATCCACCTACCCTGCACATCTTTGGGTTGTGGGGGTGAGACCCACTCAGACTCGGGGAGAATGTGCAAACTCCACACGGACAGTGACCCGGGGCCGAGGTCAAACCTGGGTCCTCGGCGCCGTGAGACAGCAGTGCTAACCACTGCGTCACCATGCCGCCCCTAAATATCTCTATCTTTAGTAATCCTGCAATTTGTCAACCAGAAGTGTCAACTAACGTAGGCACGGAAAGAGTTCTGACATTGTCCCAATAGAACCCTACCCCCACAATTACTTTCACTGTAATTCTTAAAACTAGGTTTCTTGGTGTGACTGTACTTATTTAGTATTTGCTGCGAATTACAAGTCCAAAAGAGATCATTTTAAAGTGAGGGGAGGGAATCCTTCTGACTGTAGCTACTGAAGATCTGAGAAATAAATTGAATCAATCACCAGTGTTGTGGGATGTGTACACTTGGTGGTGGGAACAGTGACTGTCTGCAGCATCTAACTTTGCCCCAGCTTTACGTACCGGCTGACCTGGAGGACCAACTGGGCCTGGTGGACCAGTTACACCCAATGTGCCTTGGGGACCCTGTGAAAGATGGAGATTTGTTAGCTTCATGCTCCATTCATCAACTGAAACATTACTTCAACAAGTTCGTATTGCTAGTATCGGCATCAAACACCCATGAGTCAGGTTTACTGCAGCTCAGACACGGAGTAACACTGCTTGCCATTTATCTTAACAAGTGGGAACGATTTTGTCTGGTTTTAGCAACTTCATAAATAATTGGCGGGGGGGTGGAAACAGAAGGAAAAATGAAGTAGCATGGGGCAGCAGCAGATACAGGCCTGTGAATGGACGCAGACAAAATTGAGGTTGCACTAGTGTTGTAACCCCTGTGAGGACGACCTGATTGATCTCTGTAGCACTAACAATTATACTCAAAGCCGAGAGACTGGTACAATAGAGGCTTTATTGTTGTACAATGCTGCCCCTCCATCTGCAACTGTAGACTAAAGGTCTGAGTGGCTCACATGCATATTTATACACAAGCTTCTGGTGGGCAGAGCTAGCCGGCAGGGGCTTACCGGAGGAACCTGTATTACAGGTACAGGCATACATCCCCCTATTGCAAGTACGCATAACTACAGTGGTTATATCACCACATTCAGCCCCTGTAAAAAAATGAGTCCGGTGGGCGTGACATGTAACTCTAATACAAAGGATGCTATTTACAAGAGGGTCCAAACAAGGAAAATCAAGAGTCCATCCGGTTAGCAGGTTACAGGTTGAGCCGAATCGGTGGTTGAACATTCCGCTGTGATCGGCGTAGCTGTGGTGGTGACGTCGGCAAAGGCGGTGATGGCCCCGATGGTGCAGGTGCTGGCGGTGTTGGTGCTGGCTGCTGGTGGGATGACTCCGAGAGCGAGCCAAAATCTTCCGTGTCCTCCAGGGTGGGCAGGGGGATGAGGGATGGACCTGGTGGGGACGAATAGGGGGGGCGCTGGGGTTGGCGCGGGGGGAGAAAGGGGCGTGGGCATGGGATCGGCACCTGAGGGAGCCAAGTCCCGGAGCGAGACTGTGTCCTGGCGGCCGTCGGGGAACTCCACGTAGGCATACTGAGGGTTGGCGTGGAGAAGGCGTACTTTGTCCACCAGGGGTTCCGCCTTGTGGTGCCATACATGCCTACGGAGAAGGACTGGGCCCGGAGTCGTGAGCCACGTCGGGAGCGACACCCCGGATGTGGGCTTCCTAGGGAAGGCAAAAACACGTTCATGGGGTGTACTGTTAGTTGCGGTGCACAGCAGTGACCGAATGGAATGGAGCGCATCAGGGAGGACCTGCTGCCAGCGAGCGGCTGGGAGGTTCCTGGACCGTAGGGCCAGCTGGACGGTCCTCCATACCGTCCCGTTCTCCCTCTCTACCTGCCCGTTTCCCTGGGGGTTGTAGCTGGTCGTCCTGCTGGAGGCGATACCCCTGCTGAGCAGGAAATGACGCAGCTCATCGCTCATGAACGAGGATCCCTTGTCACTGTGGATGTAGTCGGGGAAACCGAACAGGGCGAAAATGGAATCCAGGGCCTTGATGACGGTGGCAGACGTCATATCCGGGTATGGCATGGCGAATGGGAACCTTGAAAATTCATCGACCACACTAAGGATGTAGGTGTTGCGGTCGGTGGAGGGAAGGGGCCCTTTGAAGTTTACGCAGAAACGTTCAAAGGGGCGGGACGCTTTCACCAGGCGCGCGCGATCTGGCCGGTAGAAGTGCGGCTTGCACTTGGCACAGACCTGACAGTCTCTGGTTACTGTCCGTACTTCCTCGACGGAGTAGGGCAGATTGCGGGCTTTGATTAGATGGTACAAGCGAGTGACCCCCGGATGGCAAAGGCTCTCGTGCAAGGCACGGAGCTTGTTCACTTGTGCGGAACACGCATTTCTCCTTGTACATGAGATTAAGGAGAGATGCGGTGTGGAGGAATTTATAAAGGCTGGCATCATGGTCCTGCTGGTCATGGCCGCAGATGGTGACATTGTCGAGGTATGGTAAGGTGGCCTGCAGTCCGTACCGGTCAACCATTCGGTCCATTTCTCGCTGAAATACCGAGACTCCATTCGTGACGCCGAAGGGAACCCTAAGAAATTGGTACAGACGACCGTCTGCCTCGAAGGCAGTGTAGGGACGGTCCGATTTACGGATGGGGAGCTGGTGGTAGGCGGATTTCAGGTCAATAGTAGAGAAGACCCGGTACTGTGCAATCTGATTGACCATATCAGAAATGCGGGGGAGGGGGTACGCGTCGAGCTGCGTGTACCGGTTGATGGTCTGGCTGTAGTCCACGACCATCCTGTGCTTCTCCCCGGTCTTAACCACTACCACCTGGGCTCTCCAAGGGCTGTTGCTGGCCTCGATGATACCCTCCCAAAGCAGCCGCTGGACTTCGGACCTGATGAAGGCCTTGTCCTGGGTGCTGTCCCGTCTGCTCTTGGTGGCGACGGGCTTGCAATCTGTGATCAGATTGGCAAAGAGTGAGGGAGGCTCGACCTTTAGGGTCGTGAGGCCGCAAACGGTGAGGGGAGATAGGGGTCCGCCGAATTTGAGGGTGAGGCTCTGGAGATTGCACTGGAAATCCAGGCCTAGTAAGAGTGACGCGCAGAGGTTGGGGAGAATGTACAGACGGAAACGGTCGAATTCCACGCCCTGTACAGTAAGTTTAACCAGGCAGAAACCCCGGATCGGGACAGAGTGGGACCCGGAGGCGAGAGAGATCTGCCGGTTGGCGGGATGGACCGCAAAGGAATAGCGCCTTACCGTGTCCGGGTGGACAAAGCTCTCGGTGCTCCCGGAGTCGATGAGGCAGGAGGTCACGTGGCCGTTGACCAGCACCGATGTGGAAGAGGGTGCCAGGTTGCGAGGACGGGACTGGTCGAGCGTAACGGAGGCGAGCAGCGGTCGATCGGCGGTTGAATCAGATGAGTCCGACGAGGAGCAGTAGCGACCCATGTCCCGTGGCCCTGTCCCGGGGAGAGGACAAAATGGCGGCGCCTGGAGACAAGATGGCGGCATCTGCAGTACCTGTGGGTAAAATAGCGGCGCCCATGGAGCGCACGTTGTGGGGTCAGAACAAAATGGCGGCGCCCATGGAACACACATGGCCGTGGTGGATGAAGATGGCAGCGCCCATGGAGCGCACGTGGCGGGGGCGGCGAAAGATGGCGGTGCCCACTGATCGCACGTGGGATCGGGGGAAGCGGACGGCGGGGCCCATTGAGCGAGCGGCAGAGGCGAGGGGACCGGGGGCGCGATAGCGGCGACCGTCCGGGACTGACACACCGCTGCAAAGTGGCCTTTCTTGCCACAAGCTTTACAGGTCGCGGGGCGGGCCGGGCAGCGTTGGCGGGGGTGCTTCTGCTGACCGCAGAAGTAACAGTGGAGACCCCCAGGGGGTGCGTGCGGCGGGCAGCGCAGGCGTAGTGCGCGGGGGCGGCTGCTGGGGGGGCCGTTTGCGGGGTCCACGAGGGGTAGGACGGGTGGGCCGAGAGGCTAGTGGAGTAAGTTCGCGCACTACGGGAGGCGGCCGTCATGGAAAGCGCCAGGGCCTTTGTGGCCGCGAGGTCGAGGGCGGCCCCTTCCAGCAGTCGTTGCCGGATGGGGTCCGATGCAATGCCTGTAACAAAGGCATCGCGCATGAGTAAATCAGAGTGTTCCGTGGCTGTGAGGGCCCGGCAGTCGCAGTCTCGTACCAGAGGTATAAGGGCCCTTCAGAAGTCCTCAATCGACTCACCCGGATGCTGGACGCGAGTAGAGAGTTGATGCCTCGCAAACAGGGTGTTCGCCGACTGTGCATAGTTCTCCTTGAGCAGTTCCATAGCTCTGGTGTAGTCATTCGCATCTCGAATTAGCGGAAAGACACTGGAGCTAAGTCTGGAGTACAGGAGTTGCTTTTTCTGAGCCTCCGTCGGGGGAGGGTCCGCTGAAGAGATGTAGGCCTAGAAGACTGCGAGCCAGTGAACAAAGTCTTTTCTGGCGTGAGGCGACTGCGGATCCAGCTTCAGACGGTCAGGCTTGATTCTGATGTCCGTGGTGAATGGGAAATCGTACAACAATAAATTGTAGCGCTAACAATTATATTCAAAGCCGAGAGACTGGTACAACAGAGGCTTTATTGTTGTACGATGCTGTCCTTCCATCTGCAACTGTAGACTAAAGGTCTGAGTGGCTCACATGCATATTTATACACAAGCTCCCTGTGGGCGGAGCTAGCCGGCAGGGGCTTACCGGAGGAACCTGTATTACAGGTACAGCCATACATCCCCCTACTGCAAGTACGCATAACTACAGTGGTTATATCACCACAATCTCCCAGAGGGGCCCATGGAGTGGTACAAGCTCCCTGCTGTGGGACAGAGGCCCAACAGTGGGCTCGTTTATTCCCCGAGATAAAAGCCGGCCAAGAAAGGAGCCGGTATCTCCGCCAGCTGGGACCTGAACTGTTCCTTAGTCGCTGTCCTGCAAAAGTACCACTAAACCGCCATCACCTCTAAATTACCAAATAAATCAAATAGAAGTCCCATTTCTAGGGGCACCCAGGGCAAGTGGAGCTCAATTAAAGAAGTTTTAATCGGCAACTATTTTTATTCAACTGCTCCCTCTTCTAGCTAAGGCCTGCTGATAGAGACCATCTCTGCACTGACAGCGGTACCATTTTACCACCTCTCAAAACACATTCATCACCCCAAATGCAACATTTACGACATGTCTGCATCTGCGAGAGATCGACAACAGTATTAAAACTGTTGGCCTGAATGGGAGAAGTCCTTTTTAAATCAATCTTTTCTTTAATAGTTTCACTTTTAAGAGATATGCTTGCAGCGAAGTTCTGACTCATAACACACCAGCGATCAATCATACACCATCGATCACATACATGTTCACTTAAACACACACAGTCAGGCATTAAAATGCACTTGAAAACCATTTGAGAGAACAAAGACACGTGACTCTGCTACTTACAGGCAATCCAGGGAGCCCAGGCAGTCCTGGATCTCCTTTCTGCCCTGAAAAATGCGCTGACAACACGTCGCCTGGGTCACCCTAATGCAGGAGGGGGAAAACATGGAAAAGTGATTTAAATTAAGTTAAATCCACTACACAAACAAATAAGAAATACATGAACAATTCAGTGTTTTCAGACCTTACCTTTTGGCCTGGAAGCCCGGGAGGACCCTGCAAAAGGAAAAACATTGTCAGAGAATATGAAAATGTTCTTGACTCAATGACAGGTTTTTTTTCCCTCAATTGCTGCAGCATTTTATTAACACATATTTTCATGCTGCATGTGTTTCACTGATTTTTGCAAACAATACTCGGCCATTTTGTCTTTATTGAGCTTTCTTTCCCTCTCAGGTAATATGCTTGGCGGGTATGGATTAGCAGGTACGCATCAACACACACACAAACATACACACACACACATGCACACATATACACACACACACATACCCACACATAAACATAGATATACTCACACAGACACAAACACCCACATACACACATATACATACATACTACACACATATACATACTCATACATGCATGTACATACATGAACCAGGTAACTATAGGCTGATTAGCTGAACATCTATTGTTGGAAAAATGTTGGGATCAATTATTAACAATGTAATAGCAGCATGCCTTCATGAAAGATAAATCATGTCTGACTAATGTATTAGTTTCTTTTCGAGACAGTATCAACCAGAGTGGATAGAGGGGAATCAGTAGATGTGTTGTATCTGAACTTCCAGAAGGCATTTGACAAGGAACCTCACAAAAGATTAAATCATAAGATAAAAGCTCAAGGTTTTGACATGGATAGAGAAGTGGCTAATGGGCAGGAAACAGTGATTGGGGATAAGGTTGGCAACCTGCAAGCAGTGGGGTTCCTCTGCGATCAGTGCTGGGACCGCAACTGTTTACAATATGTATTAATGACTTGGAGGAAGGAAGCGAATGTACTGCAGCCAAATTTGCAAATGACACAAAAATAGGTGGAAAGGCAAGTTGCGAGAGGGATACAAACAGCAAAAAGATACTGATATTAAGCAAGTGGGCAAAAGGTTGGCAAATGGAGTATAATGTGGGGAAATTTGACTTGGTACATTTTGGAAGGAAGAACAAAAGAACAGAGTATTATTTAAATGGAGAAAAACTGCAGAAATTTGCAACAAATGACTTGGGGGTATTTGTGCACAAAAGACGGAAAGCGAGCATACAGGTGCAGCAGGTACTCAGGAACGCTAATGGAACGTTGGCTCTTATTTCGAGGAAGTTGGAGTATAAGAGTAGGAGACGACTTGCTGCAACTGTACAAGGTACGGGTGAGACCACATCTGGAGTACTGTGAGCAGTTTTGGTCCCCTTATTTATGGGAAGATATTGGGCATGATTTACCGTCTGCGTCCTGCCAGAATCGGGATGGGATGTGGCGGGAGATCTGGAGGAGGGGGTGCCTCCCCTGGGATTCCCGATGGCCACGAGGGTGGGATCCAGTCTTGCATGGTTAAATGAGCTGAAGAACCTACTTACCCTGCCAACGTCAGATTGAACGACCACTCGGCATCTATCGGCCTTGTCGATGGGACCCCAGCCGTGCGCTGATTAGTGTTAGTTCCCACAAACAGGGATAAGGCATACCAGCACTTGGGGGGAGGGGGGAGGGGGGGGAGGTCTCCCAAGTGATTAGAGGTTCCGGGGTGGTCAGCCGCTGGCCAGGCTGGCACCCTGGCACTGCTGATGCCCCACAGGCAGCTTTGCACTGTGCGTCTGGTGCCCTGGCCGTGCCATCCAGGTGCCAGATTTCTTCCCGCACTTAAGAGCTTCAGAGATGGTTCGTTTGATCCCTGATATGAAAGGATTGTCTTATGAGCAAAAGTTAAACAAGCTGGGACTCTACTCATTGGAATTTAGAAGAACGTGAAGTGATATTGTTGAAACATGAAGGATTCTTAAGGGTCTTGACAGGGTAAATGCTGAGACGATATTTCCCCTCATGGGAGAGTCTAAGACCAGAGGGCATAATCTCAGGATAAAGGGATGCCAATTTAAGACTGAGGTGAGGAGGAATTTCTTCTATCAGAGGGTTGTGAGTCTTTGGAAGCCCTTGCCACAGAGAGCTGTGGGGGCAGAATCCTTGTGCATATTTAGGGCTGAGATAGGTAGATTCTTGATCAATAAGGGAATCAAGGGTTATGGAGAAAGGGCAGGAAAGTGGGTGCCATAATCCTACTAAATGGCAGAGCAGGCTCGAGGGGTCAAACTCCTGTTCTTATTTCTTATAGTTCTATGTTCTAGGCTGTCATACCCTGGATGAGATGGGCATAAATGTGCCCTATTTCCAGCTGTTTGCACTGGGTTAACTCAAATTGAATTAAGTTAATCCAGTTTTCAGATCAGTTTATGTTTTTCAGATCAGTTGAATGTGGGTAGCGTTGCATCCCATATAATTGTCCAAAGAACCTCTACTGTTTTTTCATTTCTATAAATGACGTTTGACCTGAGCCTAAGAGGAGGGATACAGATATTTGATGATGATATAAAGATAGGAGAACAGGTCAATATCTAAAGAAGAATGCCCGAAGTTGGAGCAAGACACTGTTTAGTGGAGTGGGCATATGGCTAAGAGATAGGAACAGGAGTAGACCATATGGCCTATCGAGCCGAGAAACAGGCCTGGGTTTCCTCTCTCCAGCCCCATACCAGCTGGGCGCTAGACCGGGAAACTGGGCTCAACGGGAAGACCATCTGGAGTGACTTGGGCGTGCCTGGATTTAAATTGCTCAAATGATTCCCAGCTTGGGGCCAACCGCTGGCACAAAACCCAACACCTGTAAATTGAGGACGAGCTGCAGGTTTCGGCTGCTGCGGCCCACAGGCCTGGAAAAGGCCCAGAGAAGATTCACGAGAATGTGATGGTTAAAGAAAGGCTTGAAAAGGGAGAGTTTCTTTTCCCGAAACGGGAATGCTGAAAGGGAACCTAGCAGAGCAGTAGCGGGCCACCGTAAGCCCCGGGGACCACCTGTGGCCCATGTGGGTTCTGAGTGAGGCCCATGAGGTATTTCGTTGATCTCTGCCCATGCACAGTGTTCCCACATGCCGCTGAATTTTGGCTGCATAATGTGTCTCTGACCAGTCCGACTGAAGTGCTAAGCATGTAAAGCAAGAGCAAGTGAAGTGAGGTACAAGCTGATTGCTCACAACATTGACTGTGAAGCCGCCAGCTCCCTCTGCATCCAAAGTGTATTTTCTATTTTGTTTTTACTATTTGAAGTTAATGACACTTCTATTAATATATAAGCAATTCAGCATTTTCTATCTATAACTTGTTCTGAAATATTTGATGCATATTGAATGTACTCAATCTTATTCACAGAGTCATGGTTGGCAAACAAGCCCAATTGCAATCTTGCAGCCCACTGAGATAATAATAACTTTTATTGTCACAAGTAGGTTTACATTAACACTGGAATGAAGTTACTGTTAAAAGCCCCTAGTCACCACATTCCGGCGCCTGTTCAGGTACACAGAGGGAGAATTCATATGTCCAAATTACCGAACAGTACGTCTTTCAGGACTTGTGGGAGGAAACTGGAGCACCCGGAGGAAACCCACGCAGACACGGGGAGAACGTGCAGACTCCACACAGACAGTGACCCAAGCCGGGAATCGAACCTAGGACCCTGGAGTTGTGAAGCAACAGTGCTACCCACTGTGCTACCCTTATGAAGGAGGGTCACTCATGTGGCCCACTCACTAACCTCGGTTGCCTATCACTGTAGTGGAGGCTTTCTGTACCTGTCTCTCGGCACTTTGAAGGCTTTGATCAACTCGCTATCTCAGATAAATATTCCCTGCAGTCTGGGATAAATAGGATTGGAGCCATGGCGGACAACGGCCACCAGATTAATGTAGGAAAACAAACAAACACATCAGAATCCACATGCAGCTATCTTATTGCAACAGTGCAGATGATATTTGGCTTCACTCACCTGATGACCCTGTGACCCAGGAAAGCCAGAAGAACCTGGATATCCTCGTTCTCCCTGTGTGACAAAAACAAAGATTCCTTGACATTTGAAGATGATTAAGAATTTTTTTTCGAAATGAGTGAAATGACTTGAGAAGAACATACCTTCGTTCCATTGCAACCTGGGATGCCTGCAATACCCTGAGGTCCATCGTGACCTGGTAACCCCTGTAAATTAAAATGGAGAGTATGATCCAACTTCAGTACAAAAAACAAGGAGGAGGTGTAAAAGAGGAAAAGAGCATATTCCCATACAAGCCTATGACATGTTTTATTCAATGTTTTGTGTATGTTTGTTTGGCATTAGTGGAAACCATGGCAATAAACGGAACATTCTTAACTAGGTAACACAGGTCAGGGGCCACGGACACACATGTGGAGGAGGGAGGACACCCAAGTGCAGTTGGGTGGGGGGGCAGGGTTAGGTTTAGTATGGGTTAGTATGGGCAGTAAAGTACTGCCTTGATGTCATGGGCAGCCACTCTCACTTCACCTCTGGAAATTCAGCTCATTTGTCCATGTTTGAACCAAGGCTGTAACAACATCAGGAGTTGGGTGGCCCTGTTGGAACCTGAACTGAATGTAAATGAGAAGATTATTGCTGAACAAGTGCCACTGTTGATTACTCCTTCCACCACTTTACTGATGATCAAGAATAGACTGATGGTCAAGGTGCTGCACCGGGCCCACATGACTGGGACGAGGATGAGTAGGTTCTTTGGGGGTGAGGACAGGTGTGTCAGGTGCTCGGGGAGTCCAGCGAACCATGCCCATATGTTCTGGGCATGCCCGGCACTGGAGGAGTTCTGGAAGGGGGTGGCGAGGACGGTGTCGAGGGTGGTGGGATCCAGGGTCAAGCCAGGATGGGGACTCGCGATTTGTGGGGTTGGGGTGGAGCCGGGAGTGCAGGAGGCGAAAGAGGCCGGTGTGCTGGCCTTTGCGTCCCTAGTAGCCCGGCGAAGGATCTTGCTACAATGGAAGGATGCGAGGCCCCCAAGCGTGGAGACCTGGATCAATGACATGGCGGGTTTCATTAAGCTAGAGAAGGTCAAATTCGCCCTGAGAGGGTCGGTACAAGGGTTCTTTAGGCGGTGGCAGCCTTTTCTCGACTTCCTGGCTCAACGATAGGATACGGGGACAGCAGCAGCAGCAACCCGGGGAGGGAAAAGGGGAGGGAAAAGGGGGGGGCCGACAATGACTATGTTTGTTTATTTAATTTTAATATTTTTAAAGTTCTTTTGTTGTTCATTAGGGTTGGGGGGGTGGGGGGATGTGATACATGCGCCGATACGGTCTGGGGGTGTCACAGTTATTATGGGTTATTTTGTTGCATTTCATTGTTTGTCGTTATGTTTTATATTTTCTGTAAAAAATTCCAATAAAAATTATATTAAAAAAAAGAATAGACTGATGGGGTAATAATTGGCCAAGTTGAATTTGTCCGTTTTTTTTTGTGCAGGTCAAACCTGAGCAATATTGCTGGGGAGGTGCCAGAGTTTTTTTTATACATTTAGAGCACCCAATTATTTTTTTTTCCAATTAAGAGGTAATTTAACGTGGCCAATCCACCTAACCTGCACATCTTTTTGGGTTGTGGGGGGTGAGACCCACGCAGACACGAGGAGAATGTGCAAACTCCACACGTCAGTGACCCGGGCCCGGGATTGAACCCGGGTCCTTGGCGCCGTGAGGTAGTAGTGCTATCCACTGTGCCACCGTCCCGCCCTTTGAGATGCCAGTGTTGTAGGTGAACTGGAACAGCCTGGCTACGGGTGCAGCAGGTTCTGGAGCACAAGTCTTCAGTACTGTTGCCAGAATATTGTCAGGTGTGTTTGTGTGTGTATGTGTGACTATGTGTGCCTGTGTGTGTGCACATGTACATCAATGTGTTTCTGCGTGTGTCTGTCCGTGTGCCTGTATCCGATTGTTAGGTAGGGAGATGATTGATTGAGCTGCCTTTCATTAGACCAATTTTCTGATGTTGAGTGACTCAGTTCACAACAAAGGACAGATGCAAATACAACTCTGCTACTGGGATGAGAGAGACAAATTTGCCATTGTAAATGCTGGGGGCAAATTTACAGATGCCACCTCTTTGAAAGACAAAGCAGTGGCAGGATATAAGTAGCACAAGTTCGTAATTTCCTGTTGCTGTTAGTCCCTTGATCCCCATGAGAAACTGAAGATAAAGGCCCCAGGTCTATATCTGCAAAGGGTTGAATAGAGTCCGCAGAGGAATAATGCCCTGCCTACAACAGTAGTGGACTCGCCAACACTAAACGCATTCAAATGGTCATTGGATAGGCATATGGACAATAAGGGAATAGTGTAGATGGGCTTTAGAGGGGTTTCACAGGTCGGCGCAACATCGAGGGCCGAAGGGCCTGTACTGCGCTGTAATATTCTATGTTCTAGGACTGATTAGGCTGGGCCTTGTCTGCAGTTAAAAAACCTGAAGATAGCAGTGGAGAGAGAAAATTGAAAGCAGTTTTGAGGTTAGCAGTGGACGGACTGACCATCCCAAGAGTGGGGAGTGGGTTGGTGGATGGACTGGGGGCCCTGGTCAGGATCGAAGAGGTATTGGGGGGCCTGAAGGTCATGCAGTCGGGTAAAGCCCCGGGGCCGGACGGGTATCCGGTGGAGTTTTACAAAAAATTTGCCGGGATAGTGGGGCTGATGCTGGTCAGGGTCTTTAACAAGGCAAGAGACAGAGGGAGTTTACCCCCCCCCCCCCGACGATGTCGCAGGCCACCATCTCGCTCATTCTGAAATGGGATAAGGACCCAGAGGTCTGTGGGTCATACAGGCCGATCTCCTTGATCAACGTAGACGCCAAGTTACTGGCCAAGATTTTGGCGACCAGAATTGAGGACTGTGTACCGGATGTAATTGTGGAGGACCAAACCGGGTTTGTAAAGGGGAGACAGCTGGTGCTCAACGTAATTATGATCCCCCGGAGAGTAGGGAGGTAGAGATAGTGGTAGCCATGGATGCTGAAAAGGTTTTTGACTGGGTCGAGTGGGATTATCTGTGGGAGGTACTCGGACAGTTCGGGTTCGGGGCAGAGTTCATCGACTGGGTTAGGCTATTGTATCAGGCCCCGGAGGCGAGTGTAAGGACGAACAGGACGACATCGGACTACTTTAGACTGCACCATGGGACAAGACAGGGCTGCCCTCTCTCCCTACTGCTGTTTGCTCTGGCCATAGAGCCGCTGGCAATTGCACTGAGAGCTTCTAGGGGCTGGAAAGGGCTGGTCTGGGGGGGGGTGGGGGGGGGGGGGGGGGGGGGGGGGGGGGGGGGGGGGGGGAAAGAGTGGAACATAGTCTCGTTATACGCGGATGATCTGCTGTTATATGTATCGGACCCAATGGTGGGGATGGACGGTATTATGGCAACCCTGAGGGAATTTGGCCGGTTCTCCGGATACAAACTGAACATGGCTAAGAGTGAGTTGTTTGTAATTCATGCGAGGGGGCAGGAGAGTAGGCTAAAGGGGTTGCCGTTCAGGTTAGTCGGGGAGAGTTTCCGATATTTGGGGATGCAGGTGGCACAGGACTGGGGCAGGTTTCATCAGCTCAACCTGTCCCGACTGGTGGAACGAGTGAGGGAGGAGGTCCGGAGGTGGGATGCACTCCCGCTGTCATTGGCGGGGAGGGTGCAAACTGTTAAGATGACGATTCTCCCGCGGTTCTTGTTTGTTTTTCAGTGTCTCCCCATCTTTATCCCGCGGTCCTTCTTTAAGAGGCTGAATAAAATTATTCTGGGATTTGTATGGGCAGGGAAGTCCCCGCGGGTGAAGAGGGTGATGCTTGAAAGGAACAGAGGAGAAAGGGGGCTGGCGTTGCCGAACTTCAGTAACTATTACTGGGCGGCCAACATAGCGATGATAAGGAAATGGATGGTGGGTGCGGGGTCGGTTTGGGAATGGATGGAGGCTGCTTCGTGCAGGAGCACTAGCTCAGCAGCCCTGGTCACGGCGCCTCTGCCGCTTTCGTCGGCACAGTACTCCACCAGCCCGATAGTGGTGGCAGCTCTTCGGATCTGGGGCCAGTGGAGGAGGCATGTAGGGGAGGCAAGGGCATCGGTGTGGACTCCAACCTGCGGCAACCACCGATTTGCCCCAGGGAACATGGACGGGGGGCTTTCCGAGCATGAGGGCGCTGGAGGAGAGGTTTGGGCTGGCGAAAAGGAACGACTTTAGATACTTGCAGGTGAGGGATTTTGTACGCAGACTGGTGCCGTCCTTCCCAAGTCTCCCGCCGAAGGGGAGGCAGGACAGGGTAGTTTCTGGGGGAGAGGTGGGAGAGGGTAGAGCTTCAGACGTCTACAAGGAACTAATGGGAGCTGAGGATACGCAGACCGAGGACCTGAAGCTTAAGTGGAAAGAGGAGCTCGGGGAGGAGATGGAGAACGGTATCTGGGCAGACGCCCTGAGCAGAGTAAACACAACCGCAACATGCGCCAGGCTCAGCTTGATCCAGTTTAAGGTCGTGCACCAGGCCCAAGGGTAGAGTAGAGTAGAGTAGGGGGATATTGAGGCAGGTCCGAGCGTGAACAGAGCTGTGGTTTGCACTATGTTTAATTTGTAATGTGTGTCTTGACTTCTTTTTTTTTGTACTGTACAATGTCACTTTTTCTTTATGCCTAAAATACCTCAATAAAATTGTTTGCTAAAAAAAGTCTTGATTTCAACAAGGGAGGAACTCAACAAGGGAGTAAATAAAAAATATATTAGGAGATTAGAAGGCATAGAAAATGAAAAGACAGAGGGTATTGGGGTGACTATGAATAAACCAATGTACTGCCCTGTTCATTTTTCTGAATCACGAAACTCCATTTTTAATGAAAAATGGTAAAAACAAAATTTAAATCGCAAAGCACCCATAGCAGAAATTTTCAATAAAGACCGCTGAAGGATGATGTTGAAATAGTTAATACTTACTGGAATACCAGGGGTTCCGGGAAAGCCTGGAAGACCTGGGGGCCCCTGTCAAACATGAAACAATGATGACATTAACAGGATAAAAACATACCAGTGCCGTTTTGATAACCTGCTCCTGTGACCACATGGCTAGTGAAGAGACAGGGGGTGGGATTCTCTGATCCTGAGGCCAAGTGTTGACGCCGTCGTAAATGCCGTAGTGTTTCTCGACGGTGTCAACGGGGCCTCAGGATCAGCAATTGCAAGGCACTGGAGCAACCCACGCTGCTCCAGCTGCCGATCCCGGCGTCAGATGAGAGTCGCCAGTCTGCGCATGCGCGGTGGGACCGGTGCAATTTCCACGCATGTGCGGTTTCTCCCTTCTCCGCGCCGGCTCCGTCGCAACATGGCGTAGGGCTATAGGGGCCAGCGCGGAACAACGGAGGCCCCCAGCCCGAGAGGCCGGCCTGTCAATCGGTGTGGGCCCCGGGGTCGGACAGCCCATCCCCCCCCCCCCCCCCCCCCCCCCCCCCCACTACAGGCCGTCCTTGGACCCTTCCGAGCCGAGGTCCCGCCGGGTAAGACCAGGTTAGATCGGCACCGGCTGGACTCGGGTTTTTCGCTATGGCCGCTCGGCCCATCCTGTGTGGGGAATCGGCGGGGGGGCCTCGTAGAGCGGCCCCCGGCCGGCGCCAATGGTGCTGATTCTCCGCAGCGTTCCGGCGTCGGGGTGCGATTCGCTGCCAGCACGGAACAGCTGCAAACTCAGTGACATTCCTGGTGGAAAACAAACTTAGTTTTCGAAATGTTGACAAATCTTCTCCACGGTGAAGTGAACTCAGAAAGGGGGCACTGCACCCAACTTGTGCAGACACTCACAGAGGTGGCACCACCACCTGCTCTCACAGGGGGCACGCTCAACTCACACCAAATTTTCACAAGGGGGAAAATTACACCATGACACAAATCGATCACTGAAGGACAACTCAAAGGATATCACAGCACAGTCACAAAGAGGGTATGTCAGAGGGAACAGCAACCCTTTTAAAGCTGGGCTTGCCCAGTGTACACACTATCCACATGTGGGAAAGCAGAGTATTTACCCAGGCATTTAGAACATACCGGAACTTTACAAGCTTTGTAAATATCAAAGTCAATGTTCTCCCTTCAGAACGTTGACCCCCCCGTAGCATCTCACTGACCTTCCATTCCCCACCCATTAGATAGAATTGAGCAGAGAACTCTTTCCCAGTATAGTGTAACCTGTTTCCACTGTTTCAACTCCACTCTCCCAGAGGTTCAGCAAGCCACTAACTCTTGACCACTGCCCAACAGGTCAGCTGAAGTGAGGGATTGAATATGGGAGAGCACACGCGAATGTTCATGTACCCATAACAGGCACTTGAAGCAGATCTAGTGCTATTTTGCTAAAAAAAAACACTTCATAAAGATGCATTTATGCTTCTGATTGATCTATTTTCCCTGGAGTCAAATGACATTTTCTGTGACTGTTACTGTGCAATTTAACCGCTGCATTGCGTCCGGCGCGGATATGGGCGCGTTGGTTATAGAGCGAGAAAGGCCGAAATCGAGATTCGCGCCGGGCCGCTCCCGATTACGAATTCCAGATCACACCCAAATATGGCACGCATATCCTTAACCCTCATTTGCATTCATTTCCATCTCATTAACGAGATCGAATTCTAATGCAACAGCCTCCCACGAATTAACCGGCTCCGCAGTGAGATATCGGGCACGATTATATGGCTGCTGCCTGGCTGTCCTACCAAACACTTCCAGGACACAGCCCTGTTTTTGGTGCTATGCTGATGGTCCCTTTAACTCCCTTTGACTGTGAGCAGCTTCTAGCTTCACAGGTGAAGGCTACTGCTAATGAAGAACTGGCCTTGTTTGTTGTGAGAGCACCGTTTGTTGCTTGCTGGAGGCTACTGTTGCTATTTCCTTCTTTTTCTGTAGGGGAAAGGAGGACAATTTTTTCGAAGGTACCTGGGTCCTCGAACACTGGGCTCAGAGGGACGTACGAGTCCAGAACGCAATCCGGTTTGAAGAAAGAGACGCTGCAGGACCTGGTGCGCGGCATTGCTCCAACTGGGCCATCTGACACCAGTGAAGAAATGCTTTTGCAGATAGCTGATGTTTTTGTTGCTGGTGTGGTGAGTGTTGTGTGTAACTGGCACGTCACCGCGGCTTAAACACACTGGAAGTCAAGGATGGTCGACTGCACCTTGAGCGCCGGTGAAATATGTGGATGCCAGGATTTGGGTTCCGGTGAGATTGGGTCGTGTGGGAGGGGCCTAAACAGCTGCAGCATCTGCACGGAGATTGGCACTGATACGTGGAACAAGTCACACATCGATGGACATTTCTATGGCAGCGTTCTGGACATGATAACATATACTGTACATTTGTTTTTGTTTGTGAAAATGAGCTGATGTAGCTTTGTCTTGGTACCAATATGAAACAGTGAAGTTTCCATGTCGTTTAATGATTAGTGTGGTATCTGGAATGTTACGTAGCTGATTTTCAAATCTTTGTTACTTTTGACCGTTTAAAAAAACTAAATTTAGAGTACACAATTCAATTTTTTTTCTCAATTAAGAGGCAATTTAGCATGGCCAATCCACCTACCCTGCACATCTTTGGGTTGTTGGGGTGAGACCCACGCAGACACGGGGAGAATGTGCAAACTTCACACAGACAGTGAGTCAGGGCCAGGATCGAACCCGGGTCCTCGGTGCCGTGAGACAGCAGTGCTAACCACTGTGCCACCGTGACGCCCTCCCTGTTGTCCCGTTTAATTAAAAAAATATTCTCAAGGTCCAGAGGGCAATAGGTGGTACGCATGTCGCCTTGCACTCACCGGGCCATCAGGGCATGCCCTTCATTAACAGGAAGGGGTTCCACTCTCTGAATATTCAACTCGTGTGCGACCACCCCTTCTGTATCATGCAGGTTTGCACGCTTCCCAGGTATCGTGCATAACAACTACATCCTGGGACACTTGGAGATCCCCGGTATCTTTCAGGACCACCCCAAGGTGATGGGTTAGCTTTTGGGCGATGAGGGGTACCTACTGAGGTCCTGGCTGATGACGCCAGTGCAGAGGCCTAGAGACCGGAGCGGAGACCCGACATAATGAGGCCCATGCTGCCACCCATGCTGTCATTGAGCGGTGCGTGGGACTGCTCAAAATATGTTTCTGATATCTGGACCACTCTGGTGGTGCCCTAGATAGAGTACACTCCCCAGAGAGTCTCCCTCTTTGTGGTGGTCTGCTCTGCCCTCTGCAACCTGGCACAGCAGTGGGGCGATGTGCTGGAGCAGGTAGAGCAGTGACATGGTGCCTTGTCTGAGGAGGCAGAACAGGAAGGGGTGGAGGACGAGCCTGGGGAGGACATGCAGGAGGAGCCGCAAGATGGAGGTTAGACGGCGGCAAGGGTCCGGAATGCCCAGCGGCCCAGGAAGGCCCTCATCCTCATTCGATTCTCATAAGACGAGGTTTTGTCCGTCTCACCCCCAACCCCACAATCCCACATCCCTAAACGCCCCTCCTTCCTTGCAATCCCCTCCTTCCCACCCAATTCCCCCATCCCCAATCCCTCAATCGCCCAATCTCCCCCACATTCCCCTCCTTCCCACCCAATCCCCCCATCCCCAATCCCTCCATCCCCTAATCTCCCTCACATTCCCCTCCTTCCCACCCAATTCCCCCATCCCCAATCCCTCAATCCCCCAATCTCCCCCACATTCCCCTCCTTCCCACCCAATCCCCCCATCCCCAATCCCTCCATCCCCCAATCTCCCTCACATTCCCCTCCTTCCCACCCAATTCCCCCATCCCCAATCCCTCCCTCCCCCCAATCTCCCCTCCTTCCCACCCAATCCGTCATTCCTCCCAAACAACCCCTCCTGCTCATTCAGCTCCATCCCACCCATTTCCTTTCTTCCTCCCTGCCCCATTCAACCCTCCCACATCCCGCCCCCCTCGCAACTACCCTGTTCCACCCTCCAAGGATCAATGTAACATCACCCCATGGTGATGGGATCTGTGGCGGCATTGTCAGCTATCCTTCACCATACAAGGTAAAGGAGTGATGATCACTCACTGTGATGAAATCTCATGCTCCTCAGTATCTGCAAAAGTCTGACTCCTGGCTTTTTGCTGACAGCACAGGGTCTGCAACAGGGGCTTTTGATTCTGGACCACTGTGCCTGGGAGATGGGGGAGCCGAGGGCAACAAGTGGTGAGGGTGCAGGCAGGTCCACGCTGAAGATTAACATGATAGAGGCTTCGCATGTATCAGGTATATCATATTTTAATTGTGCACATTTGACATTTCCATTCCTCCCAGCTACAGATAGTGCGCCCCCCCCCCCCCCCCCGCACCACACATCACCCCCCCATCCCCCCCCCCTCAGCCGTGGTCATCACAGACTGAGCCATGCCTTGGGCACCACCACCCAAGAGGCAGTCGCCGTGCTCCAGGCTTTCTTCTACAGTTGCCACCTAAGCAGTGTTGGCTTCGGTGCATTGCAATGTCAGCATCATCTTCTGCGTCTATAGCCTTTGGGACTCCTCCACCCGGCTATCCTTCACTGTCTCTGGGACTCCCGCTCCAACAGCAGTGTGTGTGGTGTTCACCAATTGTGCCCAGAAACTTGTCCACTAATGGCCCCCACCAAGGTGTGTGCCGTACGCTGGTGGAAGGTGGGGGCGATCGCCTCTTCAGAGTTCTCCTCTAAGGTGGTCTCTTGGGTGGCAGGGGGAAAATGACTCCGGATGGCTCCATCAGACGGAGATCGTGCGAGACAATGGACATGTGGTCAGTGAGAGGGAGGGATCACTTTGTCTGACATGAACAACTCACCCTCGACAGGGGCAATGGATCCTAATCTCTGCTGCGCAGGCCAACCTCATTGACAGTGTCTGCCCTCTCCTCCGTCAACCCTGCAATTTCCAGGCCCGTTGCTCATAGGGGGTGAGGACTCGAATCACTGGTACTCCACCCCCCCCCCCGCTGTCTTGGCCTTTCTTGCTTATTATGGGCTATCTTATCCTGCGGGGACAAAGAGAGCTGCAAGCTTGATGGGTCGGGCGGGGGTCAGTAGCAGGTGACATGTGTGGGCACCATACCTGGACGTGAAGACGTTGTGCTGGTGGCTGCCAGTGGGCTTTGAGGAGCAAACACAAAGGTTGGGGTGTGGGGAGGGTGCGAGGTGTCAGCCAGTGATTTGTGTGGCCGGGGGGGGGGGGATTTTAAGGGGTGGCAGACAGAACTGATGCCAGGAGACAGGTTACTTACCCTTGTAGCTTAGCGGAGGTTGTTGGTCTTCTCCCGACACTGGACGCTGGTCATGCTGCCCACACTGATAGCCGCTTCCACTGCCTCCCAGGTGGCATTGCTGACCCTGGGGCTGGCCCTCCGACCCCCTCGGGGGAACAGAATTTCTCCAAAGCGAGGAGAGAGCTGTGTGCTGCCAGGCTTGCGTGTTGACTGGGAATGAATGGTGAGGGAGTGTTTCAAAGTAGCTCCCTCTTGTTAGCGGCGAGACGCTGAGATGTGCGCCTGGCGAATCGAATGGCGAGAAAGCCAGTAACGCCGAGAAGCTCTGGGGGCTCAGTTCTGGCACTAAGTGCCGTTAGATGCGCGGCGCAATCTCACCACTGTGACCGTCGAGAAACACCCCAACAACGCACCCAAAATCGTAATTAGAAATGTTTCCGTTAAATCACGCCCTATATCTATGTCAAACAAGACATGGTTACTCAGTTCTCTGGGACACTCTGAGTGGTAAGGTACTAAGCTGCCATTAACCATAGATTGTGTGGATCGACAATTAGCCCAGTTTTACAGCCCATTTCAAAATCTTTATCACACTGACTAGCGGAAAATAGGTCATCTGTAACCGTGAATGTACACATCGTGTAAAGTGAAAGTGGTGCCCGAACGCTACAAGCAGAACTTCACATCATGTAGATTTGTAAAACATTCTAACTTGAAAGATTTTCACTGGCTGTTTCAACACGGCAGGTGCGGGCATTATGTCAAGGTACATAGCCCACCTCGACTGTAAGCAGCAAATATACCCGGGTGGAAATTCGTCAGCAATGGGTGGACTGGTTGTAACATGTCCCATCTGACGTACGGCTGTATATTGAGTGGGTGGATAACTGATTCCCAATGAGATACTGCCCACTTTCCGTTACTGAGATCAATTTTAATGTTAATTTTGGCACCAGTCGGAGAACAGACCTCTCCTGGGTCTCGATCACTTACCCTTATTCCTTTAGGTCCTGAAAACCCAGGTGGTCCAGTGTCACCCTGAGAAAAAATAGAGAAAATTTAAGCACTTCTTTCTCCACAGACTGAAGCCACAACGTGTCTCATGCATTTAGCTGATCCAAGCTTATGGAGGGCAGGGGCCGATTCCAGCTGTGAAGCCTATCAACCTGATGACAATCACCAGCCGGCCCAGCAGGCTGTTGACACTTGTCATCTGGGCCTATAGGAGCATGCTGACAATCATCACTCGGGCCCAGCAGCCTTCTGACACTACCTGGGCCTAGCACCCTTCAGACACCACTTTGGCGTAGCAGCCTTCAGACATCAACCAGGCCCAGCACCCTTCAGACACCAACCCAGCCCAGCAGCCTTCAGACACCAACCCAGCCCAGCAGCCTTCAGACACCAACCGGACCCAGCAGCTTCAGACACCAACCGGACCCAGTAGCTTCAGACACCAACCCAGCCCAGCAGCCTTCAGACACCAACCAAGCCCAGCAGCCTTCAGACACCAACTGGACCCAGCAGCCTTCAGACACCAACCCAGCCCAGCAGCCTTCAGACACCAACTGGACCCAGCAGCCTTCAGACACCAACCAAGCCCAGCACCCTTCAGACACCAACCCAGCCCAGCACCCTTCAGACACCAACCCAGCCCAGCACCCTTCAGACACCAACCAAGCCCAGCAGCCTTCAGACACCAACCAAGCCCAGCACCCTTCAGACACCAACCGGACCCAGCACCCTTCAGACACCAACCCAGCCCAGCACCCTTCAGACACCAACCAAGCCCAGCACCCTTCAGACACCAACCAAGCCCAGCACCCTTCAGACACCAACCAAGCCCAGCAGCCTTCAGACACCAACCAAGCCCAGCACCCTTCAGACACCAACCGGACCCAGCACCCTTCAGACACCAACCCAGCCCAGCACCCTTCAGACACCAACCCAGCCCAGCAGCCTTCAGACACCAACCGGACCCAGCACCCTTCAGACACCAACCCAGCCCAGCAGCCTTCAGACACCAACCCAGCCCAGCAGCCTTCAGACACCAACCAAGCCCAGCAGCCTTCAGACACCAACCCAGCCCAGCACCCTTCAGACACCAACCCAGCCCAGCAGCCTTCAGACACCAACCCAGCCCAGCAGCCTTCAGACACCAACCCAGCCCAGCACCCTTCAGACACCAACCAAGCCCAGCAGCCTTCAGACACCAACCCAGCCCAGCAGCCTTCAGACACCAACCCAGCCCAGCAGCCTTCAGACACCAACCCAGCCCAGCAGCCTTCAGACACCAACCCAGCCCAGCACCCTTCAGACACCAACCGGACCCAGCAGCTTCAGACACCAACCCAGCCCAGCAGCCTTCAGACACCAACCGGACCCAGCAGCTTCAGACACTCACTACTTAAGCATTCGGATGAAGAAAGACTGCTGGTTGGGATGTCAGAGGCTGCTACAGAATCATAGAATACCTACAGTGCAGGAGGAAGCCATTCAGCCCTTCAAGTCTGCACCTACCCTCCGAAAGAGCACCCTAGCCATGTTCACTCCCCCGCCCACCCCACCGTACATCACTGTAACCCAACCTGCACATCCCTGGACACTAAGGGGCAATTTACCATCACCAATCCACCTGACTTGCACATCTTTGGACTGTGGGAGGAAATCGAAGAACCCGGAGGAAACCCACGCAGACACGGGGAGAACGTGTAAACTCCACACCGTGACCCAAGGTCGGAATTGAACCCAGGTCCCTGGAGCTGTGAGACAGCAGTGCTAGCCACTGTGCCACCGTTCCCCCCCCCCCCCCCCCCACCCAAACCCCCACCTTACCAGTTCCCATGAAATCAAACGTCAGTCCGTCCCTTCAGAAGATGAGGGGAAACATTAAGATATCACTTCCAAATGAAGACAAGTGTCAGAGATAAAGGCCGGGATTCTCCCGCATTTGGCGGGATGGCCCGACGTTGGCACCAAGAGCAGCGCGAACCACTCCGGCGTCGGGCCGCCCGGAAGGTGCGGAATCCTCACAGGTGTTCATTTGGTCAAATCAAAAATCAAACTCACGTGTACTCCTTGACACTCGGCACAGAATCTTGAGGAATCGGGTTCGGGGGGGTGGGGTGGTTGGGGGAGGTGGTGAGAGACCTTCACTGCCTCTTTTTGGGTAAGCCTGATGAACCACAAGTGACAAGGCCAAGAAAGGGTCTTTCCTTGAAATGTATTAATCCAATGCTAGCTGGGCTGCCGCCATGTGGCGTGCACAGCAGGTACGACCATGTGACCAGCTTGTCACCTCCATGGGCCCCTCCATCAAAAGCACTCAGTATTTGATCAAGGGTCTTGACATTGGGAAGGGAGGGCCGTGTGGGAGATGCTGAAAGCCACTCCCACACCTCTCCCCCAGCCACCACCCCAGCCCCCTGCATTACTTATCTGTGGCCAGGGTCACCCTCCGTGATCATGGGGCTCCAGTAGATGTTTCTCCTGAAGCAGAAACGGCCTTGCCAGGGGCGCTGCTGAGAGAAGGCCCATCACTCACCTTGCCGCTATCTGATTGACTTGTGGTTTGGTGGGGCTCCCCTTGCCCACCCCCCTGAAAAATCAAAGTGGAATTCTACCTGCTGCTCAATAAACAACAGATTCAGTGAATAGATGAAGACAATAGTCTGAAAACAATAAACAGCTGGCAATAGCAGACACGGTGCTGAGGAAGAGCGCATGGAGTTTGACTAAGGCGTTGATGGTTTAGCTCTGTAGGTGCCAGCATCAAATCCACAGCGACATCCAAATCAAAGAATTGCTTCCTACATAAAATCATACAGTACAGGAGGCCATTCGACCCATCGTGTCTGTGGTACCCTTTAGTGGAATTATCCAATTAGTTCCACTCTCCTGCTCTTTCCTCACAATCCTGTCGTAAACTCCTTCAACGGTTTGTCATTCTGAAGGGTACTACTGAATCTGCTTCGACCACCCCCCTGTGCATATCCAGTTTGGAATGACCCACTCTGCAAAATACACACCAGTTAGGGTCCATCAAACCGTGAGTTTCTAAAACTGGCCCCAGTTGGAAGTTTGAACTTGTGAGAAAAATGTGCCCACACCTGTTCCTCCCGGACTGACGACAACGAGAGTGCGACAATATCTTTCTTCCTCCTACCTTTATACCCCTTGATCCTGGTGGCCCCTCCGGCCCTGGGAAACCAGGCAACCCGATGTGACCTTCCAATCCCGGTAGGCCTCTCGTACCCTGTAAGAGGCAGTAAAAAATTCAACATACACATAAAACACCAACATCTGAAACAGAAACAGCCAATCACATAACTTCAAAATTCCTTCAAGTGCTGGGAACCTTCACGCTGGGTCCCAATGAGACAGCAGAATTGAGTTAATTCACCCGAGCCTTGTTCTCAGAGGCTGTTACCGCAGCAACACATTTGGAGGTGTGAATGTTACGACAAGCACTACTGCGGCCCACTTTTTTTAAGGTTTTTCTTTCCAATTAAGGGCCAATTTAGTGTGGCCAATTCACCTACCCTGCACTTCTTTGGGTTGTGGGGGTGAGACCCTCGCAGACACGGGGAGAATGTGCAAACTCCACACGGACAGTGACCCGGGGCCGGGATCGAACCCGAGTCCTCGGCGCCGTTGTGAACTGTGACCCAATTCTAAGTCCGTACGCAGAACCTTTTGTGGGGAGGGAGTCGTGCTGATGAGGAAGACTCACGGAATTCTCATTGTACACGTGATCTTCCATTCAGGATATGAAATTCCCCCCCTCCATTTAATTGGGCCCAGAGTCAGCCTGCACCCAATGGGTGGATGGCCTGCTGGAGGCCTTCTCCAAATTTGCAGATGACACAAATCTGGGTGGGAAGGTGAGCTGTGAGGAGGATGCAAAGATCCTTCAGTGTGATTAAGTGAGTGGGCAAATGAATGGTAGACGCAGTATAATTTGGAAAAATGTGAGGTTGTCCACTTTGGTAGAAAAACCGGAAGGCAGACTGTTATCTGAATCGTCATAAATTAGGAGAGGGGAATGTGCAACGAGACTTGGGTGTCCTCGTACACCAGTCACTGTACCACAGGCAGGTACAGCAGGTGGCAAAGAAGGCAAATTGTATGTTGACCTTCATAGTGAGAGATTCGAGGACAGGATCAGGGATGCCTTGCTGCAATTATACAGGGCCTTGGTGAGGCCACACCTGGAATTTTGTGTGCAGTTTTGATCTCCTTATCTGAGGAAGGATGTTCTTGCTCCAGAGGGAGTGCAACGAAGGTTGCCAGGCTGCTTCCTGGGATGGCAGGACTGACGCATGAGGAGAGATTGAGTGGGTTAGGATTTTATTTTGCTACAGTTCAGAAGAATGAGGTGGGGATCTCACAGAAACCTATAGAATTCTAATAGGACTAGACAGGGTAGATGCAGGAAGGATGTTCCCGGTGGTGGGGGTGCATTATAATAGGACTAGACAGGGTAGATGCAGGAAGGATGTTCCCGATGGTGGGGGTGCATTATAATAGGACTAGACAGGGTAGATGCAGGAAGGATGTTCCTGATGGTGGGGGTGCATTCTAATAGGACTAGACAGGGTAGATGCAGGAAGGATGTTCCCGATGGTGGGGGTGCATTCTAATAGGACTAGACAGGGTAGATGCAGGAAGGGTGTTCCCGATAGTGGGGGTGCATTATAATAGGACTAGACAGGGTAGATGCAGGAAGGATGTTTCCGGTGGTGGGGGTGCATTATAATAGGACTAGACCTATAATAGGACTTTCCCTATAATAGGGAAAAGTGAATCGCTACGGCCGAAGAATTCCGCCCTGTAGGCTTTTAAGAAGCAGTTAGACAAAGCACTTGGGGGGGGCGAAGGGGATCAAAGGATATGGGGGACGGGACGGTGGCATCAGGCTATTGAGCTGGATGATCAGGCTCGAAGGGCCGAATGGCCTCCTGCAGCGCCTGCTATTTTGTCAATCAGGCCCATAATGCTGATTTGGGCAGGGCAGGATGTGGAAAGCACGGCCATGTGGGCAAGGTGGCAAACACGCCAACACAGTGGTTGGTCTTGAAAGGTAATTTGCTGCTGTATGAGTGCCACCTAGTGGAATCTGTAGGCACTACACTAACTTGGTGCCTGATGGTGTGGATAAACATACAAAGCTCAGGCAGTGTCGAGTTAAGGGAGATTACACATATACTTTTAATTCTTAAAATTACAAAGCAGCAAATTACATTTAGAAAACAGCTGATAACGGCATCAAGCGTGGTGACGAGCAGGCTGAGCATTCTGTTCTCTTTCTGCTCGTGAGGTGCCTTCTAATGCAGACATATTTTGACAGCAAACTTGAAAACAAATTGTGGTTTAAGAACCTAAAAGTGGTGGCCACAGGTATTCAGGACAAGGAAATGCTAGATGCCTACACATAGCTGGATACTTTCACAAATATATAGGATACGAGGCTCTGTCTAGTCTGGGGTCAAACAACCAGAAAGCACACAACATCTGATGCTGGAACTTAGTCTAATGTCCCTTGTAGCAAAGTAAAGCTCTGAGGATTCCTGCTCCTGATTAACGATCCATGCTGGACATCAGGTTTATGCCTTGTTTCAACTCACACACAAACAAATGGTCAACTATTGAAGGACTGGTGAATTGTCCGGGCTGACTGTGAGAGACAGGAAGTCACAATCTATATAAAGGGCTATTTGGAGAGGGGGCTGAATCTCAAGGATCATTTTAATATTCATTGGCGGGATGTGGGTATCGCTGGCGAGACCAACATTGCTTGCCCATCCCTAATTGCCCTTGAGAAGGTGGCTCTGATCCACCTTCTTGAACCGCTTGCAGTCCATGTGATTTGACAGGCACTTTTCTGTGTAATAGTTTAGAAACAGAAATGAATCATCCTGAGGTCTCCAACAGAAAACTTGAAACAATCTTAATTCTCCAGTGTTGTACTAATTGATTCGCAGTCAGGGTAATCTTTCCCTGATCCTGTACCAGTTCTGGCAGCGCTGCCAAGGAAACTGCTCCACCTAGTGGGCAAAATTAATGTCTACACGTACGGACCAAAAGTGACTTTGGAATGTTCTGAGTTACTCAATCAGATGGAAAAAGTGTCGGGGTGTAAAGGGCAGCACGGTAGCATGGTGGTTAGCATTAATGCTTCACAGCTCCAGGGTCCCAGGTTCGATTCCCGGCTGGGTCACTGTCTGTGCGGAGTCTGCACGTCCTCCCCGTGTGTGCGTGGGTTTCCTCCGGGTGCTCCGGTTTCCTCCCACAGTCCAAAGATGTGCGGGTTAGGTGGATTGGCCATGCTAAATTGCCCGTAGTGTCCTAAAAAGTAAGGTTAAGGGGGGGGGGTTGTTGGGTTACGGGTATAGGGTGGATACGTGGGTTTGAGTAGGGTGATCATTGCTCGGCACAACATAGAGGGCCGAAGGGCCTGTTCTGTGCTGTACTGTTCTATGTTCTATGTAAGGGAAAGACATCTGGGTAAATCTACAAACCTCAGAAGCAAGCTGACCCCGAGACAGTGTGGCTTAAAGTTATTGGTCTGCGTTTTCCTGGGCTGTGCGCCCTCGCCGGCAGCGGGTTCTCCGTTCCCGCCACCTGCCAGTGGGATTTCCCCTGGCCGATGGGAAACCCGCGGGCGTGGGCGCGCTGCCTGCGCGGTGGAGAATTCCGCCGGCGGAGACTCTAGCTCTGTGATATTCACAACAACGTAGCTATTTGTCTGGAAGAAAGAACCACATCATTGCAATTTCTCCGACTGCCGCTTGTCTGACGCTGTTTATCCTGAGAGGGGATTTCCGAAGGAATGCAATTTCGAGGTCAGATTTTGAAAAGTGCCCGCCGGTTTTTCCCTATGGGGAAATCGCCTCCAAACGCTCTTTCTTCATTCCCGCTGGGACAGAAATGTGAGGGAGGGGGTTTGGAAACCTACCTTTTCACCTTTCACTCCACTACAGTCACAGCCCGATCCCGTCGAACACCCATGACAAGCCTGCAAAATAAAAAATAAAATCACAGTGTTTAATCGCTATTACCAAATTATCCAAAAAGGCAGGTCTTCTCATTTCTATCAGCTCTGTTCACCAGTGGAATGATTACTGCCATACAACTAATTCAACCTGTTCGCTAATTCCTCTTGGACCAATCAAAACCCTTCACTTGTTTATGTGTGCAGTTTCTTTGCAAATATCGGTCAGGTTACGCTGGGCAAAGCTTTGTGGTTTCCTTTTTGTTGATATTGGAACGATTTGACTTTGTATGTATTCAATCTGCCAGAGGTTCCCTTCCAGGTAGATACCCACATAACAAATGTTTCAATGCAATAAAATGATTTGCCTTAAATAATCCCGGATATTGATTTGTATCCCGCTCCTAAAACTCACGGAGTTGCTGGCGGCTCATTGCAAGCCACATGTGCCAACTGCCCCCAGGTACTCGGGTGGTTGTTTTCCGTTGCTGGACCCGGATGGTTTACCTCGGCAGAGTTTTAGAGGAAAGACAACACAGCCAGGACTGATTCAGCCCATGCTCGATTTCTAGGCTTATACGGCAGACGCCATCTCCCTAGCCCTGTACTTAACACTGCAACACTTAGATAACAAAGACACCTATGTCAGACTCCTATTTATTGAATACAGCTCAGCCTTCAACACCATTATTCCTATGAAACCCATCTCCAAATTCCGTGTCCTGGGCCTAGGCTCCTCCCTCTGCGACTGGAGTCTGAACTTCTTAACCCACAGACCACAATCAGTAAGGATAGGCAACAACACCTCCTCCACGATCATCCTCTTTTTAAAAAAATAATTTTTATTGAAATTTTTTACAGAAAATATAACAACAAACAATGAAAAGCAACAATAAGACAACATACTAAGTATAACACCCCCAAGACCGTAGCAACGCATGTAGCACCCCCTCCCAAACCCAGTAAACAACAAGATAACTTAAAAATAAATTTAAATTAAATAAACATAGTCAACGCCCCCCCCCCCCCCCCCCCCCCCCCCCCCGTTTTGGGGGCGAACACACCTGTCTTTGCCCCCAAAGAACCTACTCATCCTAGAACCGGACATGTGGGCCCGGTGCAGCACCTTGAATTGGATGAGGCTAAGCCGCGCACATGAGCAGGAAGAGTTAACCCTCTCCAGGGCATCAGCCCATGTCCCGTCTTCGATCTGTTCCCCCAGTTCCCCCTCCCACTTCGCCTTTAGCTCCTCTACTGACGCCTCCTCCACCTCCTGCATTACCTTGTTAGATATCAGATATCTTCCCATCCCTGACCCAGACCCCCGAAAGCACCCTGTCATTCACCCCCCTCGCGGGAAGCAAAGGGAATCCCTCCACCTGCCGCCTAGCAAACGCCTTTACCTGCAGGTACCTGAACATGTTCCCCGAGGGGAGCTCAAATTTTTCCTCCAACTCCCCCAGGCTCGCAAACCTCCCATCAATGAACAGGTCCCTCAGCTGTCTGATGCCCGCTCTGTGCCAACCCTGGAACCCCCCATCAATGTTCCCCGGGACGAACCGACGGTTCCCCCTTAACGGAGCCTCCATCGAGCCCCCCACTTCCCCCCATGTCGCCTCCGCTGCCCCCAAATCTTGAGGGTAGCCGCCACCACCGGACTCGTGGCATACCTCGTAGGAGGGAGCGGCAACAGCGCCGTTACCAGGGCCCCCAGGCTTGTACCTCCACAGGACGCCATCTCCAACCATTTCCATGCTGCCCCCTCCCCCACCACCACCCACTTGCGCACCATCGACACATTGGCCGCCCAATAATACCCCGAGAGACTGGGTAACGCCAGCCCCCCCCCATCTCTACCCCGCTTCAAGAAGACCCTCTTCACCCTCGGGGTCCCATGCGCCCAAACAAAGCTCATGATGCTGCTAGTCATCCTCCTAAAAAAGGCCCTAGGGATAAAGATCGGCAAACACTGAAAAAGGAACAAGAACCTCGGGAGCACCGTCATTTTGACGGACTGCACTCTACCCGCCAGTGATAGCGGCACCATGTCCCACTTTTTAAATTCTCCACGATCATCCTCAACACCGGTGCCCCACAAGGCTGTGTCCTCAGCCCCCTATGATACTCCTTATACACCTATGACTGTGGCTAAATTCCCCTCCAACTCGATTTTCAAATTTGCTGATGACACCACCGTAGTGGGTCAGATTTCAAACAATGACAAGACAGAGTACAGGAATGAGATAGAGAATCTGGTGAACTGGTCCGACGACAATAATCTCTCCCTCAATGTCAACAAAACGAATGAGATTGTCATTGACTTCAGGAAGCGTAGAGGAGAAGGGCAGCATGGTAGCATTGTGGATAGCACAATCGCTTCACAGCTCCAGGGTCCCAGGTTCGATTCCCGGCTTGGGTCACTCTGTGCGAAGTCTGCACATCCTCCCCGTGTGTGCGTGGGTTTCCTCCGGGTGCTCCGGTTTCCAACCACGGTCCAAAGATATGCAGGTTAGGTGGATTGGCCATGATAAATTGCCCTTAGTGTCCAAAATTGCCCTTAGTGTTGGGTGGGGTTACTGGGACAGGGTGGAGGTGTTAACCTTGGGTAGGGTGCTCTTTCCAGGAGCCGGTGCAGACTCGATGGGCCGAATGGCCTCCTTCTGCACTGTAAATTCTATGTCTATGTCTAACATACCCCTGTCTACATCAATGGGAACGAAGTAGAAAGGGTTGAGAGCATCAAGTTTTTAGGTGTCCAGATCACCAACAATCTGTCCTGGTCCCCCCATGCCGACACTATAGTTAAGAAAGCCGACCAATGACTCTACTTTCTTAGAAGACTAAGGAAATTTGGCATGTCACCAACTTTTATAGAATTCTTTGTATCACAGCTTGGTATGGAGCCTGCTCTGCCCAAGACAGCAGGAAACTACAAAAGGTCGTGAATGTAGCCCAGTCCATCACGCAAATCAGCCTCCCGTCCATTGACTCTATCTATAATTCCCGCTGCCTCGGAAAGGCAGCCAGCATAATTAAGGACCCAACGCACCCCGGGCATACTCTCTTTCACCTTCTTCCATCAGGAAAAAGATACCAAAGTTTGAGGTCACGTACCAACCGACTCAAGAACAGCTTCTTCCCTACTGCCATCAGACTTTTGAATGGACCTACCTCGCATTAAATTAATCTTTTCTCTATACCCTAGCTATGGCTGTAACATTACATTCTGTAGTCTCTCCTCCCTTCCCTATTTACAGTATGACTGGTCGGCATAGTACGCAAGAAACCATTCTTTTCACTGTTTCCTAATACATGTGACAATAATAAATCAAATCAAACTATCGCCAGCGCAGTTCACTCAGAGGCAACTGATAGCCACAACAACGCAGCCACAACAACGCAGAAAGATTTACACCCAGTGGACACTAAGCGGAAATTTAGTCACCTGAGGCCGGAATTGAACCTGGCTCCCTGGCACGGTGAGGCATCAGTGCCAACCACTGTGTCACCGTGCCGCCTTTTCAACAAATCCTGTTTTTCCAATCTTCCTGCAAAAGTGGGTAATTTTGCAATTTCCCACATCACACTACATCTACCAGCTTCACTAGCGGGTACGGCGTTGGACTGGTGTGAGCAGAGTAAGAAGTCTTACAACACCAGGGTAAAGTCCCAACAGGTTTGTTTCGAATCACGAGCTTTCGAAGCACTGCTCCTCCCTCACGTGACCCTGAGGACCCTGAATCCACCTGAGGAAGGAGCAGTGCTCCGAAAGCTAGTGATTCGAAACAAACCTGTTGGACTTTAACCTTGTGTTGTAACTTTTTATAATCAGCAAACTTGGATACATTGCACTCGGTTCAAGGTCATCGATTTAGATTGGAAAATAACTGAGGTCACAGCATTGATCCCTACAGCACTCCACTCGTTACACACTGCCGCCTTGGAAATTACTCCTTCCCACTCTCTCTTCTCTTCACTGAACAGCCTCCCGTACCAGCCTCCCCGGACAGGCGCCGGAATGTGGCGACTAGGGGCTTTTCACAGTAACTTCATTGAAGCCTACTCGTGACAATAAGCGATTTTCATTTTCATTTCATTACCCTCATATATTACCGCCTATCCCCTGGATCCCTATCCTTGTTTGACAGATCCTGCAGCATCAAATGCCTTCTGAAAATTCAAATACCCTCTCATCCCCCTGCTGATTGGAAGTTCAATAAATTCTTAATAGATTTGTCAAACAAGCTTTCTCTTTCATAAAACCATGTTTCCTTCGTTTAATTATTCTGTGTTGATTAGTGAAAGCTGTCATGTCTGTGGAAGGGAATATTTTGCTTTATATGGTAGCGTTGATCAGGCTCAAGTTTCTTGAACTTGACTGAAAGTCTTACAAATGTCAAGTTGTTACTCGTCCTGGAAGGTAGCATTCCTGGTGGTCAGGGGGTCGGGCGGTGTGTAAAATTGAGCCATCTAGTGGACAGAGAGAGCACTGCCGTTCCAAAGTGCTCCCATTTCAGACATGGCGGCAAAATGGTGTGTTGCACCAGGGAGCGTGGGGTTGCTGGGGTAATTTGCACGTTTACGTGCATGCTGTAATCCGGAGCTATGGATGGTGATGGTAGTAGCTCCGACTTTCTTTCCGTCACATAGCTAACCATGAATATCTCCTATTCTTACCACCTGGCTGCCGTGTGTTGAGTGGATTTGCAGGTTGATAATCAAAACATGTTTGGTCACATTATGAACCCATCTTCCTTGGGGACTCGAACCTGGATTTGAGGAAGGGACACCACCCACTGCATCACAAGACCTCCCTCACACCAGATATATTAGCAATTAGTAGAGATGAAAGCTTTCTCTGCAGCCCCCCCCCCCCCCCCCCCCCCCCCCCCGCCCCAAGCTCAGTGCTGGGTATCTACTGCCACAAGCAGCTTGGTTGAAGGATTCACTGAGGACATTCACAGCTGGCAGAATGAGAGGGAGAGAGAGAGAGAGAGAGAGAGAGAGAGTGAGGTGATGTTCGCCGTGGTTATTTGGGTTGGAATCAGACACAGACCCAGGGGTGAGAGGGTAGCGAATTAACGCTTGGAACCACCCAGTGCTCCAGGATATTGGGGTCAAACTTAATCAGACATCTCAGCCAACGTTCGACAGGTTAGTCATTTTAGACGCTGCCTCACAAATCCATTACTGTCAATGCAGTACAGATTTGATACTCATTTATATGTGCCAATTCTGCCACCTCGTGGCCGCATGCTGAAGTACAACATTCCAGCACTCTGGCAGAAACCAGTGAACCCTATACTGTGTCGCGGGCAACTTGTCGAACAATTGTTAATGACAGTCATTCGAGGCAAAAAGAGATTTTCTTAACCTGACATGATGGGACTGAGCCAGCGTCTGAATCAGTTCAGTGGGAAGGTCCTGTCGGAAGGAACATGAAGGGCCCAGAAGATAAAAAGATGGGATTAAAAATTGGGAGAGGGGAGGATTTAGACTGACTGAAACCAAATTAATAGGGTGGCAGGATGACACAGTGGTTGGCACTGCTGCCTCACAACTCCAGAGACCCGGGTTCGATTCTGACCTTGGGTGACTGCCTGTGTGGAGTCTGCACGTTCTCCCCATGTCTGCGTGGGGATCCACGGATGTTCTGGAGCATCTGGAGGATGCTCCTCCCAGATTCCAAAAATGTGCAGGTTAGGTGGATTGGCCCCTAGTGTCCAAAAGATTAGGTGGGGTTACTGGGTTACGGGGATAGGGTGGAGGTGTGGAATTAAGTAGGGTGCTCTTTCCAAGGGCCAGTGCAGAATCAATGGGCTGAATGGCCTTCTTCTGCACCATAGTAATTCTATGATTAGAATTAAGACATTTGATCATTTTCTCTCAAAGTTAAGGACACTGGTTTCTATCTTTCTGAAATTGAAGATAATTGATTTTAACCTGAGCTACCTTCTGGTCTCATAAACAGTCCAGCTCCAAGAAACATTCGCCCCGAGACACAGCCTCTGGTTACTGGCCCTATTTTGAGGGAGTCCGCAGTTCCAGAAGGATATGGCAACACTCAACTCTACACAATCTGTGGATTCTGCATGTCCTGGGGATGTAGTCACACATAAACACACAAACAGTGGACAGTTAAACTAACATGGAAAACCTGGCATCACATGAGCAAATCCAGGGGTTAATCTTTTTCCCATGCCTCCCCCCTCACAACAAACTACTTGTACAGTCAGGAAGTTAATAATTGCTCACCTGGACAACAGCAGTAAGAGCTATAATTAAATGTAACACATTGATAGAAGTAGTCAACTCCAGCTGCTAATATTTCCCCCCTTGAATTTTGTATCACATAACAAAATTTGTTACTTCAACAGCCTTGTAGCTTCAATGGTCTTTGAAAGGCAGGAAGAATGGAGAAATTGAAAGAAAAAGACTAAAAGCAAACGGAGGAGAGAGGGAAAAGAAAGGGAGTGTGTTATGGCCCCAGCTGATGTACTGCTCGGCAAGACATGCTCCAGAGTGGAACCTGGATCGATAGATCAGAATTTCTTTTTAAGACACTGTGGAGGGCAGTTACTGAGCAGATTCATAGGAGCCTTTCGATTAACTTTAAACGCAAGTAATAAAAGGTTTATTAAACAAACAAACAAAAAAGAACTGTAATCCACTGGACAAAACGGTTGGAAAGATTTCAATACAAACACCAGTAAATGAGTCAAATCACACTATTCTTTCACCTCAATTATACCTTTTATAGTGAACTAATTGGTGAACTGTCAGGCACACCACATTCCAAATTCAAGTGGCAGATATCACCAAAGCAGATTCCATGGATTTATTATAAAACCACCCTCCCCCCGCCACACTAGACGTTTGTCACATGGTGAGCCTGAATCTCTTCCTCACGAGGGTTTCCAATCTCCACACTCAAAGAATTTACCCGGGAATTCTCTCTCAAACAATACATTCACTCTGACGTCTTCAACAAGGATCCACCTCCAGGGTATTCATCTCTCCTTCCGATGTTCCCTTCCTCTGGATGTTCACATGCATTCAAGCTTCACTTTCCATGCGCGCATTCAGAATTTTGGCCGTACCAAGCAGAACACCGTTGCACCAAAGGCCGGTAGTAAGGAGTCACCAGCCATTGGCTGCCTTCTTGGATCTTCTGGCTTCCCTCAAGCCCACTGCCGTCGGACCACGACGGGACGGATAGATCCCACCCAGTATATTGATATCTGGTTAAACAATGCCTTGGTTTTAAAGTTCCTTGATTTCAAATCTCTCCATGGCTTCCCCTACTCCATCTCTGTATTCTCCTCCGTTCTCTGGGTTGCACTGTCTGGAAGTGTGGTGGAGACAGGCTCAATCAGAGCACTCAAGAGGGCATTAGAATGGCTACTTGAATGGAAACAATGTGCCGGGGTACGGGGAAAAGGCAGGGGAACGGCACTGAGTCGAATGCTTGTCTGAAGAGCCGGTGCAGACACGATGGACCAAATGGCCTCCTTTTGCACCTTAATAATTCTCAGATTTTGTGATTCCAGCTCCACAACACTTCACCATACCTACACTCTTCTAATTCTGGCCTTGAGAATCCCCGACTAATTTCTCCACCATTGGTGGCGTGCCCCTTCAGTTTCCTAGACTCAAACCTCATGAATTCCCTCCCTACACCTCTCTGGCTGGCTACCTTGCTTTCCTCCTTTAACACACATTTGGAAACCTACCTCTTTGACCAAGCTTTTGCCTTAATGTCCATTATCGCTGTTTCGTGTTGAGTCTCAGCACAACAGGGGCGCATTGGAGCAACCTTAGTCTTTCTGCATCTCGCAGTTCCTACATTCACTGTAACCTAGCAGAAGCAGCACCATCAAAAAGGGAAAGGTGAACCTGGGTCCATGAACAATAATCCTGTAAAATACAACCAATCCACCAGAGGGCGGTACAATGCTCTTCCCAAAAGCTTCATCCACCTGCTGTGTCCCTGCAGAGAAATGTCTTCTGCTCTGCTGGAGCACAACACATTCAGCCTACAACCAGAGCACTCTACGTTTGTACAGACTAGATTTAGTCGATACTTTCAACTTGAGTATGCGCGGAAACTAAAGCCGCCCGCAACTTTTTTCAAGTATGCAAAATAAAAGATGTTGAGCCCTCAAGTTTGATGCATCATTGGAGAGCTTGTCAATTTACCAATAAAATACACCTTTTAAGTTATCTCCTCTTCTCTCCCTCTGAGGGAGATGCCTGGCAGCATCTACCTCTCCCATGGGCCGTCCCTCAACGTGGGAGCCTGAACAGTGAGTGTGGGTAGGTGATACTATCAGATGGTGCATTGCCAGCCCTGGCTGCGAGTGTCCATCCAAATAGCAGCACGCTCCAACTCGGCACGCCCTTGTGAATGACCTTTGTGCCAAGAGCTGCTGCTGCCCTAATTCGAAGCAGGCACACTCGACCCTGCCTCACTTTCCAATTTCACTTGCCCACCTGAGAGTGCCGACCTACAAGGTTGGACAGTGGCAGCAAACTTTACCAGTGCTCCAGCAAAGTGATGATTCATTCGGCAGTTGAATATCAGTAGTTTATGTAGAAAGACTGGCTTTTCCCATGGGCTTCGGGACAGTCGAATCAAATGGCGGTGCCAGGTGTGTACTTCCCCACGCCAGCACCAGCAGAGGGATATTCCCGGAGGCGGTCTCCGAATTGGCTGCCTCTGAACTCACCATCTAAACAGGCGGTGTCCCTTGTCCGATCAGAGGACAGCAATGTCCTCATGGAGTTGACAACGTCTGCACGTATCTGGGGGTGGAGAGCCATCTAGATAGCCCATAATTGGAACTTTAAATATAGTAACTGGCACGCCAAAGCCATTCAACAGGTATTCCTGATCTGGGGCCCAGCCCGCTCCTGGGAAGCTTCTCTGATGGCGGGGTGCCTTAGGGAGCTGACCTGACGTGGCTCAGCACAATTTTCAAGGACCATACCCCTTGCACTACTCCCCCCCCCCCCCCCCCCCCCCCCCGATTCCCACCTCCATACAGGCCATCCTGAGACCAGAGTCAGGCCTGATTGTGCATGAGTGAAGATTTTCCAGCAGAGGGTGTTGGAGAGTAAAATCAGGTGCTTGGCCACCTCCCAAAACCGGTGGTTTGCGTGTCCAGTTGCAGCATATTGATCCACTGAAAATTTCCAACTGTACAGGATAGAAAAAACGCTTCATGGAAAATGGAGCGAAATAAAAGGAATTGCCCGAGTTTTACTGCAAGCCAAGAGGAGTCGGGCTCCATGTGGAACCAGGGCAGCACAGTAGCACAAGTGATAGCACTGTGGCTTCACAGCGCCAGGGTCCCAGGTTCGATTCCCTGCTGGGTCACTGTCTGTGCGGAGTCTGCACATTCTCCCCGTGTCTGCATGTGCTTCCTTCGGGTGCTCCAGTTTCCCCCCCCCACAGTTCAAAGACGTGCAGGTTAGGTGGATTGGCCATGATACATTTCCCTTAGTGACCAAAAAAGGTTAGGAGGGGTTATTGGGGTAGGGTAGAAGTGAGGGCTTAAGTGGGTCAGTGCAGACTTGATGGGCCAAATGGCCTCCTTCTGCACTGTATGTTCTATGATCTTCCTCCCTCTCCCCTGACTGGAGCTCGTATCCTCTGACAGGAACTGTACCTGTGGGCCCCTCAAAAGCGACCCCTGACAGCTGCTTCTCACTGAGCTTGCCAATGGCCAGTCCACCTGCTGGGAGGACACATTACTCACCCGACAACCAGTCCCATTCTAGGGGTTAACATGGAGCCTCTGGGTTTATCGTGCATGCATCAAGAGTCACTGAGAAATAAGAAAGAATTTCCTCATTTGCTGCTAAAAAGCTCTCCCTCTCCTCCCACATCAACAAACTGCCCCAAAGTTCTTCTTGAAATCAAACATGGTCGAGGATTATTGATTGTTTCGAAAAGTACGAATGAATCTAAATACTGTCCAGGTTGAGACCAAATTGCTTGGCAAATAACCAGATAATCATCAGCGTAACCTGCTACTCACCGGCAGAGACTCCCCCCCTTCACCCACAGCCATAGTACCGTGGCGACACGGTGACACAGTGGTTAGCACTGCTGCCTCACAGAGTCCGGGTTCAATTCCGACCTCGAGTTGTTGTCTGGGTGGCATTTGCACCATCTCCCCGTGTCTGCGTGGGTTTCCTCCGGGTGCTCCGGTTTCCTCCCACAGTCCAAAGATGTGCAGGTTAGGTGGATTGGCCATGCTAAACAGCCTCTTAGTGTCCAAACGTTAGGTGGGTTACAGGGATAGGGTGGGGGAGTTGGCACAGGTAGTGTTCTCTTTCAGGGTGGGTACAGATCCGATGGACAGAATGGTCTCCTCTGCACTGGAGAAATTCTATGGATAGCTCCAGTTATAGGCTCACATAATTCAAGAGCAGGACCCATGCACGGCCCTTTTAATAGGTGCCTAATCTCGGTGCAGTGCACCATGCCAAGTGATTGTTATCCTCGTGACAGAATAAAGCAGGCACACGCCAGGCTGCTCTGTGGCTGTATCAATAGGGCAGTACCGCCAACACCACAGAGATGGCAAAATATCAGGCAGAGGTCCCTCCCTGCTGCTGGGAACGGGAAGGAATACACATCGGAATTGAAAACAAATTAGGAATCCTGAAATGATACTTTTACATAATGTTCTTGGTTAACATCACAATCAGAACTGGGCAATTTTTAGTCATTCATTTGTAAGATAAAATGGACATGTTAATGTTCCCTCTTTTTTACTGGGGAAAAGATATACCAAACACTCTTCAGAAGTATATATCTTTAACCCACCCAAAGGTTTGTGATCCTGCAAAATCGGCCTGTTATAAGCACATCCCAAATTCGTCAATCCTGAACTATTATCCCCATTACCCCCAGAAGCTGGCCACTAATTACTAATATCTCGGTCAAAAGGTTACCCCGTAATTTTGAAAGAAATATAAAATTAATATTGGGTTCAATACAGAAAGTTCACTGACACCTAGTGTGAAAAAAATATCATTGGGCCAGATCTTGCTGGAAGAATAATGGTGAGTTTACAGCTGAATGTGTAAATCAGCCAGCAACCACAGGGGAATGAAGAGATGCACCGTGCATTGTAGCTCTCCAGAACAGTTTGTTTCAGGTACACAATCGCTCACCCTCAAACTCTCCGTTATGTTTAAGGCCAGCACGTAAATATTTATCTAACCCATCACAGAAAGTTAATTAAGAGCTGAAGGAGCTTTTTCAAATAATGTAATTATTGTTAAAGTGAAACCAATCATCCTCTCTGGCCCAGAATGGGAACAAGTGCAAACTGTTCACTCTCATTCCAGCATGTAGTCAAAAGATTTTTTTAACAAATATTGAACATTTTTAGCGAGATCAGACTCAACATTCTTTCAACCTAAGGATCAGTGAAGGTTTTGAACAAGAAAACATTAGTTAATATCAATTCCTTTTCCTTTCTTCGCTCTCCTAAACTTTCCCTCCTTTTATTTATCGACCTCTACCTGAGTCGCTTCAATTCACACTTCTATATCATTTCTGTTTCTTTCTCAATCCTTAAGTCACGGTAGCACAGTGGTTAGCACAGTTGCTTCACAGCTCCAGGGACCCGGGTTCCATTCCCGGCTTGGGTCACTGTCTGTGCAGAGTCTGCACGTTCTCCCCTATTGTGTTTGGTCTTCTATGCCTTGCAAAGGGATCCACCAAACACCTAGACTTGTCCAAACCAGGATCTTTATTGAATCACACATTGTAAGATAGCGATCTGTTACACAGCAAGTTATCATGGAGTTTCTTTGTGCACCTCTGGAACTACACCTAGCATGAGTGTTCACCTGTTTGTCTTACTATCATCTCTTACAACCATCTGCTGATGGCCAGATGTGTCTCCACTAATGTGGGAGCCGCTGGTCACATGACCACGATCTTGAGACTGCGTGGTGTGTCTGTACCGTCACCTGCTGGTTTGAGGTCGCACACCATCCATGATATTGCCCACAGGCATATCACCACATCCCTGTGTCTGCGTGGGTTACCTCCGAGTGCTCCGACTTCTTCCCACAAGCCCCAAAAGATTTGCTTGTTAGATGAATTGGCCATTCTGAATTCTCCCTCAGGGTACCCGAACAGGCGCCGGAGTGTGGCGACCAGGGGATTCTCACAGTAACTTCATTGGCAGTGTTAATGGAAGCCTACTTGTGACACCAATAAAGATTATGATTATTAAATCTCATTGTTTAAAGTGATAGATAGTTGGCGGAACCAGCAGCATAAAATGGCCTCATGGTGAATTGGCAGCTGAATTTTCAGTGTGTCCAGTTTTCATTTTGCATGAATTTAGAAAAGAAATTCATTACTTCCCATGAGAAAGTAACTGTAAGTTTAGGAAATGAGTCTCCAAAGAAAGTTTGAACCATTATTATGTGAACTGCAGTGGGGCGAGAATCGGTGTTGTGAAAAGTTAGCTGTCGATTCATTATCAGCCCATGTTGGGCTGGTGGCACAGACCATTAACCTCTCCCTCCCCTACCCACATTACTGTTCCCATTCTTAACAAAGGTCACATCTCTCTGCTACCCTCACTGACCCATTATCCGCTCACACTTTAGCGACAAGCAAGTTACAAAAGAACAAGGAACAAAGAAAAGTACAGCATCGGAACAGGCCCTTCAGCCCTCTAAGCCTGTGCCGACCATGCTGCCCATCTAAACTAAAATCTTCTACACTTCCTGGGTCCATATCCCTCTATTCCCATCCTATTCATGTATTTGTCAAAGTGCCCCTGCTTCCACCACCTCCTCCCGCAGCGAGTTCCAGGCACCCACTATCCTCTGTGTAAAAACACTTGCCTCGTACATCTCCTCTAAACCTTGCCTCTCGCACCTTAAACCTGTGCCCCCCAGTAATTGACCCCTCTACACTGGGAAAAAGCCTCCGACTATCCACTCTATCTATGCCCCTCATAATTTTGTAGATCTCTATCAGGTCGCCCTTCAACCTCCGTCGTTCCATTGAGAACAAACCGAGTTTATTCAGCCTCTCCTCATAACTAATGCCCTCCATACCAGGCAACATCCTGGTAAATCAATTCTGCACCCTCTCCAAAGCCTCCACATCCTTCTGGTTATGGAACGTTTATGAGCTGAAGGGTGCAGTAATGATATGTAACAGCATGTGATGGTATGTGATGGTATGTAATGGTTTGTAGTGGCATGTGGTAATATATGATGGTATGTAATGGCATGTGGTGGTATGCAATGGTATGTAATGGTATGTGATGGTATGTAATGATATGTAAGGGCATGTGGTGGTATGCAATGGTATGTGATGGTATGTAATGATATGTAAGGGCATGTGGTGGTATGCAATGGTATGTAATTGTATGTGATGGTGTGTAATGGCATGTGGTGGTATGTAATGGTATGTCCTCCTCCAGCAAGTTTCATTATTTTCAGTTTGAGGAAATGTAAAACCGGACACGACTGCTGGGCAAGTTCACACATTGCATTCTGGCCTTATAGCAAATTACTTCACATCACAGGTGATTGGAGTGGATTGTCTTAAAATTAAAAAAAAAAAATCTTGATGTCCAAGTTACAGGAAGCAATTTAAGCAATAGTCCACTTAACAACTGGTGTGTCAATTCCCAAAGCAGATGGGTGTCAACTCTTCGAATATCCCAACAGATTGCGGTGATTTTACTTCATCACCAAGGTAACTTTACCAAATAGGCACTTTTAGAGCATGATTGCTTTGCCAATGATGTTTCATGAGAAACTCAATTCTCAAGGAGTGTAAATTTGCAATCCATAGAACCAGAGAATCCCTACAGTGCAGAAGGAGACCATTCGGCCCATCAAGTCTCCATCAACCTGCTGAAAAAACATCCTACCTTGGCTCACTCTCCCACCCCATCCTTCAAGTCCATCTAACCTGCATATCTTTGGACAGTGGGACAGAAACCGGACACCCGGAGGAAACCTATGCCGCCATGGGTAGAATGTGCAAACTCCACACAGACACTCACCCAAGGCTGGAATCGAACCCTGGTCCTTGGTGCTGTGAGGCAGCAGTGGCAACCAGTCCACCACTGTGCCGCACAAAACTCTGTGAGTTTCACGTGATTTGAACGCACAACCTTCTGATCTGGAGTAAGATGCGCTGACGTTGCACCACAAGTCCAGCTTGAGTGCAAACACAGTCTCCCAATAAAACAAACCTTGAAGTTGAGTACCCCGCAATTGGGGACATGGCAGGGGTCAGCTCCGGAGTACCCGGAGTACCATGGGATAGCCTCATCCTGGGAGATGAAACTGCCTGATCGTTGATTCTTCCCTGCCAGGTAAGTGGTAATTTAATTTTATTTTCAATGATCTTGATTAGTATGACAAGTGAGCTTACTTTAACAGTACAATGAAGTTACTGTGAAAATCCCCTAGTCACCACGTTCCGGCTCCTTTTCGGGCACAGAGGGGGAATTCAGAATGTCCAATTGACCGAACAAGCCTGTCTTTCGGGACTTTGGGAGGAAACTGGAGGGAGCCCACGCAGACACGGGGAGAAGGTGTAGACTCAGCACTGACAGTGACCCAAGCCGGGAATCGATCCCGGGCGCTGTGAAGCAACAATGCTAGCCACTGTGTTGCCGTGAGTGGTGCCACAATCCTACAATGTTGCACTTTACACACCACACACTTGGCTCTCCAGCATCACGGTTGCATAATAGAAGAAGCAGCATAAGTTCCCTTGATGTTCATAAGGGGGAATCCACCAACATGTGCGAGTGATCAATCCCTGAGGAAGGATAAGGGGAAGTGAAAAGAAAATTCAGGATTCTAATACTGATTACTATCTGATGACCTCTGCTCTGTGTGTGTGTGTGTGTGTGTGTGTGGTGTGGTGCGATGGCCTTAAAGTTGAAGAGTCCCACAAGACAGAATGTCTGTGCTCATAAATGAAGAATGACTACTTACGCAGGACAGAAGAGGGTTGCTTGCTTTGGCAGAACTGTACCCTCACATAACACGGTGTCTTCAGGAGACAACATTGCCATAGAGAGGATATTGTACTCTGGGTGGTAATGAATCAACTGCTCATGGTACATCCTATCCAATTTTAGTTTTATTATTCAGGAGAGATGCAAAATGAGGGTTGAATCGATATTTCCCCTTTCACACTGTTGCGCCAAGTCAAAATAATTTTTTTAAAATAAATTTAGAGTACCCAATTATTTTTTCCCAATTAAGGGCCAATTTAGCATGGCCAATCCACCTAGCCTGCACATCTTTGGGTTGTGGGGGTGAAACCCACGCAGACACGGGGAGAATGTGCAAACGCCACATGGACAGTGACCCAGAGCCGGGATTCGAACCCGGATCCTTAGCCGCCATGAGGCTGCAGTGCTAACTGCTGTGCCACCGTGCTGCCCCCTTCGTCAAAATTCTCAACCTTGATTTATTTTCTAGCTCCGAGATTTCCATACCCAGGACATTTGCAGTTTATTTATGATTCGTGATTAGGTTACTAGGCTAATCCCAGAATAGCCTGGCTGTTGGCGGCCAGATTGCAAGCCAAAAGCCTTGGCAATGTCTGGGACAGAACAAAACAATGTACAGAGATGGGGAGGGGAGGGGAGGGGGGAACAATTGTGACCCCTATAGTATTCCTCTGCTGAAGGTGATCATTCTCACTGACACCAGATACTGCCGGCACCTCATCTGTGTTTGGTTGGCAAACATACAGCCAGCTATTTCACCCTGCAAGCGAGAGTAGTGGGGGAGGGGGAGGAGTTAGGACAGCGAGACATCATAGCAAGAGCTTCCTCTGCCCTCTACACATGTATACACCAGTAAACCTCTAACAGTGATTAGTGGATACCGATCAGCGACCAGGCTAAAATCTCCACTACACCTCGAAGTGATCAGTAGATAATGATCAGGGACAAGGGTGAAATTCTTTCCCTGCTACATCCCCGCCCCTTCTCCCCCCCCACTCCCTTGTGCTGGGTCACCGTGAACAACCGTTGCTCCTCCACCAGCTCCAACCCAACCAAGATTAGTTAATTTAGCACAGATCTGGGGGAGGGAGGGGGTGTAGAGCCTGAACTTTCTGTCACAGTTAAACGCCATTCTAAACAAAACAAGCGTTGCAAGTGTTAACTTATTGTTGAGGCTGTTTGGACCTAGGATTCTGTTAAACGTTCAGTGATTTTGATACCGCAAAAAGATTCCTTTCAAACTAAATGATACAGGGTGAGCACACCCTTCCCAGATTACTGCCTCCTGGACACAGGCCAAGGACAGTTTAGCTTCGGGTCTCCTGTGCATGGAACCACATGTCAGCCGAAACATCCTGTGTCTTGAAGTTTTATGGCACATGGTCAAATATTCCAGGGTGGGCGCAAGAACAGCCTCCTTTCCAAGCTGTCATTAGTTATTTGCAAGATTTAATTACACTCAGTGTCTTTGGGAGTAAGCCTTCCGAATATTGGCCCAATAGGCCAAGAATCAGACCATGAAGGATAAATAGCAACGCATCAGTACACCTACTGCAGCCAGGATAGTCGGCACATCCTGGGGCCTCAGTCTGACATGGTGCAGTATCCCTCGCTCACTGAAACTCATTGCGAAAAGCCCGCTTACTGTCGCGCCGTTATTTGTTCAAGGGGCCAAATTATGCACCTAAAATGGTTTTCTGTTTATAAGAATTAACAACCTGGTGAGCTGTGGCTTTTGTTTGTGGCGTTGTTCAGCTGGATGCTGACAGCTTGGTTACACAGGCAAAGGAGTGCTCTTCCAGATAAACCACCACCCCCGCCCTCTGGCCATCCGAATCCTGACGTTTGTCACGTTCGTAAGCAGAAAAATAGGACGCCTAACCCAATGAAAAACGTTAACGGAGGTCAGACAGATGCAAGGAACCGAACCTGCCAACTGACAATGCACGAGGTGTTGACAGCGCTTCCATGAAGTCTGTCCAAGTCGCAAGAACAGAATCATTCACAGAGAAATTATACTGGCAGCAGATATCGGTGCTGTTAGCTGGGGCTACAGATTGGAAAGCTCATTTGAGTTGGAATGCATTAGGTCTTGGCATTGCCTGACAACAGACACCGAGGAGCAGGTGGTTTGCATGTGGGTCGAATGTTTGCGACGGATATCAATGTTCCTGTTGGAAGTAGATGCGAATCGTCATATAGAGTTGGTTTTCATTCCATTCACTGTGGCTTGGATTGGTTCTCTTGCAAACAACCCAGAGCCTGGCACAGCCCAGCAACATCTCAGGTCAGCTCTTATTAATGGTGTGGAGGTTACTGTAACAATTCTGCCTTTGAAGAATTTGTATAGCACCTTTAACATAGGAAAATGGATCAAACCTCTTCATGGGAGCCCGGTTCAATATAAATTGGCAGTGATCCAAGGAATGGGATATCAGTATAGGTAACCAAAAGTTTGGTCTAAGACATCGGTTTTAAGGAGTATCTTTGAGGTCCACACTTGGAGAGGTCGAGGGAAAGAATTGCTTTCTTTTGTTCATGGGATGTGGACATTGTTGGCAAAGCCAGCGTTTATTGCGCATCCCTAATTGCTCTTGAGAAGGTGGTGGTGAGCTGCCTTCTTGAACCACTGCAGTCCATTAGGTGTAGGTGCTGTTGGGGAGGGAGGTCAGGTTTATGATCCAACAAGAATAGAAGAACACCAGTATACTTCCAAATCAAGATGGTGTGTGACTTTGAGGGGAGCTTGCAATGATGATGTTCCCATGTGCCTGCTAGGCTTGTTCTTCTAGGTTCTGTTGAAGGAGGCTTGACGAGTTGCTGTAGTGATGCCAATGGGCACTGGTGGTGGAGGGAGTGTCGATCAAGCGGGTTGTGTTGTCCTGGATGGTGCCAAGCTTCTTGAGTGTTGTCAGGACTGCACTCGTTTGGGAAAGAGGCACATATTCAGTCTACTCCTGACTTGTGCCTCTTAGGTGGTGGACAGGTTTTGGGGAGCCAGGAGATGAGATCCTCGCCACTTAACACCCGGGCTATGACCTATTTAGCCACACTGGCTAGTCCAATTAACTCACTTATTCACTTCATCCCTGAAGGAACATAAAGCTGCAGTTAATTTTCTGATCTTGAGGGCCTTTTTGCTCTCTATCCTGTAATCTTCTTTAGCTTACAACCCTCCTATCCATTCCAGCCGCTTGTACATCCCTGATTTCTTTCACCCCACTGTTGGTAGCTATGCCTTCTGCTGTCCACCTTCAAAACGCTGCAGTTTCTGGAGGAGTTACCACTGACCAGTCAATTTAGCACAGTGGGCTAAACAGCTGGCTTGTAATGCAGAACAATGCCAGCAGCGCGGGTTCAATTTCCGTACCGGCCTCCCTGAACAGGCGCCGGAATGTGGCAACTAGGGGGGCTTTTCACAGTAACTTCATTGAAGCCTACTTGTGACAATAAGCAATTATTATTATTACCTTTCTGGGTGAAAGAAACTCGGGATACACAGGTTGGAACGGATAGGGTGCAAAGTTATTGAAGGATTGGGGGTGAAGACTACAGAGATAGGGAGGGAAGAGGTCATGGAGAGATTTGTACACAAGGATGAGAATTTTAAATTTATGGAATTTCAGGAACATGCGACAATGTCGGTATTTACATCGCATTGTCTGGGGAGATGCACTGTTTGTTAAACCGTTAACTAAGACCCCTTGCTCAGGGATGAAGGGTGCATGATTATAATACAAGTTCGGTAGGATGTGGGCAGTGGAGTTTTGGATTTTCTCAAGCATATGGGAGGGCGGAAAAGTGGGAAATCAGGAGAGCTTTGCTGTCGTTGAGTCTGGAGGGTCTCAGCAACAAATGAACTGAGGCGGAAGCTGAGATGTGTGACGTTACAGCGGTAGAAGAAGGTGGCATTGCTGATGGAGAATACATGTCTGCGATGTCCACCCTGTGCTTCCCCCAGTGGTATAGCTGAGATTGATGATTTGAGGAACGAGAACAATTACAGGACTTCAACTCAAAATTCTCATGGTATAACACGTGTTAAGAAGTACTTCTGCAACAATGCTCATTTCCTTGGAATTTCTGGAGGGGAGCATGGGGTTTGGTGATACAAACTCTTCAGCCTCAATATCCAGGGTCTTTATTCCAGAACCCCCAATGTAAACACTAGACCCTGTCACACCCTGATGTAAGCCATTTGATCTTTCAATTTATCCCTGTTGAAAGTGATACCAATCACAGATAACGGAGTCGCGAATGATCTGAAGTGCATGTTCTGTCTAATTGGTGAGAGGCTAAGCTGTGTTCTCGGCGCCAATATAAGATTGTCCAATGATTGCTTTACTTAGATTTCAGCCCCAGTGGCGGGACCCCTGCCCTCTCCCTAGCCTGAGGTCCATCTAGCTCCCCTCCCATCCCCCCATCAGAGTAGACAAATGATAAAACGATAATGGAGCTGTCGTCTAATCTATCAATTAGGTTCCAACAGAGCTGGAAATGGCATAAGGAAAACTGCAGTACTGGTTGAAAACTTTGAATGAGAACCATAGATCTGCCTGTGTAGATCCATGGACGGAATATAGCAGCTTGGATCTAATTAGTACTAAAAGGCTTTGCACACTCGGGGTTGCACTCTATCATTGGTACGAGTCTGTCAGGTCGTGCTGTGGCTGTCTGTGTCCAGGTTCCAGAAGATTCTTGCTCAAACAAATCTTTGCTGAGATTTGCTGTTTTGGTTCGGACTACCACATCAGGAAAAGCAATCTTTACTGCAGTGTTGGTCTGTCATAATTTTCAAAATGGATATTATTTTTCTTTCCAGCACTGCAGGGTACACTGTGTCATGATTCAATACATTCCTTTTTAACGGTTGGAGGAGAAGAGGTACAAGAGTTGAATTAGTCCGCAAATTCCTTTCTTCAATGATAAGCAGGTTAAGCGTTAAGAGATCAGAGTTCACTCCATTAGCACATGTTTCTGGCAAACAGAACAAAAACATGCTGAATAGAGCCAAGGAAAGACATTTTAGGAGCTGCTGTTTTCCTCAAAGCGGGAATTAGATTGGTCAGGGTCATCAACACACCACAGACTATAAGAGTCTGGCTCAACTGAATGTTCTTGGCGAATTCCTGTTCCCACTCAGGACTGGGATCCCGGCAGGGGGCTGTGCGGAATTATGGACACTTGCTGCAGGAATTGAATCCCACCACTCACTTAAAGGACCACATTGTCACAAAGATAATTTGTCTCAAAGACAAGTTACCTCAACCAACTGTTCAACTCTATATGAAGCTCACCAGCGTCTACTTTATCCATCACAATGTTATTGATGCGGGCTGATAAGTGTGTAAAGCTGAGGCCTGTTGTATCCCAGCACTGTTGAGGTCCAGTCTTGTTAAAGCAATGATGGCAGATGCAGTGAACAATGTGTAGCCACCTGGGTTGGCCACTTCCCGATTCCAAAATGGAGATCCGCTAAGAATGCAGGGAGAAATGGCCAAGCGCAGGAAAAGCAGCAGGTGCAAAGTTTCCTGTATATTAGGACTTGCAGAAACCCAGACAGAACCGAAACCAAAAACCATCTGCATATTAATGAGCGATCCCCGGGAACAATTGGTAACATTAAGAGTAATCAAGACCAAACCAGACTCCTCGGCGCCAGCAGGAGCCAAGCCAAAGGAAGGCCAATGGACACATAGGAACCACCCAGCGATCAGGGAACAGCTCCAGTATTGGAGAAATCGGTCCAAGTGATCAGAACTTAGTCCAATCACTTGGAACCAAGTCCGGGGCCCGCCCAAAAGGGCGCGAAGCCCCTGGGGACTATAGAATAGAGTCCCCAAGTTCAGTTCGTCCTTCTTGGCACTTGGCTCTCAGCGAGGAGAGACCAGCCTAACAGCTTCTTGGCAGGGTCTCTCAGCAGCTCGAAACAACCCTTGACCGTGACCTGCCTAGCAGCTGCACCAACCAAGTAAGTGTCCAGCCAACGCACGCTACGAGATAGGCGCTACTAGCTACCAGTCCATACAAGCTTGAAGCCTGCAGACTCAGAATCGAACGAAAGGCCATTGCTCCCTGACCTGGTGGGCCTTTCCAAAGCTAAGTATTGGCCTTTTAGTGTTTTATGCATGAGTAGCGATTGACTGTGTATATAATAAATGTGTTTTGATTTGAACCTTACTAACTGGTGTATTGATCAGCACTTGAACTTGAACCTCGTGGTGGTATCATAAAGATACCTGGTGACTCGAGAGAAAGGTGATTAAACAGAGCAATTAAGTAAAGACACAATTAGCAACAAATGTTAACGGTTAAAGCCACATTAGCTACTTATTATTTTATTGTCATTCGCTGGACATCATTGTATTCCAATAGGCCACTGTGTTTCCCATTTCAAAAAATGACGATGCTTCAAAGTCATTAATTGAACTGTAAATCCCTTTGGAAGATTCTGAAGTTGGAAAAGGCATTATAGAATCTAATTTAAATACAGACACTGATGTCTAGGTACGTTCTTTCCACAATGTCAACTTCCCATGAATTCTTGGCTGGAATTGGCATGAGGAAAATTGTTATACTGGTTGGGAACTTTGAAAACCATGGACCTGGCTGTGTAGACCTACGTATGAAGAATAGCTGCAGTGTCATATCCATCATCACCTGCCATCTCCTCAGGTATTCTGCCCAGGACAGTGGGAGGCATCAGGTGGCCCATTTGCCCTTGGGACAACTGAAGCCCATAACAATTTATGTCACTTATTGGCCCCCTCCCACCACCGTTGGAATTTTACCTGCAGTGGGAAAGGCCGGTGCCAGGTGCCCAGACCGCAGAGCATTGCTGCCAGGCTGGGGTGTGTGCCTCCTGTTCAGGCACTGTGCCCGTCTGATGCCACCCTTCACCCCCACAATTCCCCCAACCCCCTCACCTGGACCTGTCAGCTTGGCTCCGGTATGACTCCAGACTTACAGGTACGTCCAGGCTCCCGGCTCCTCTCCCTCTGGGGCTGTTTGCAGATCCAGCTGTGGCCACTGTTCCAATAGTGCTGCAGGGTTGAGAGAGATGCCGGCCATTTGACTTCCTCTCAGAATAGGGTGCAAGACCCGACTCAAGCCAATTCAAGGTTTGACAGCAACTGAATGGCTGTGGAGCGAGCCACCCAGATTCCAGCATTTGCCCTTGAGTTGGAGCAAGCTTCTGCACTGGCTTAGTGAAGGTATGTATGATTGTATGGTACTGAGCCACAGAGGCCTGGCAGGTCAATGATTCAGTCCCTGTTTGTGACGTTAAGTGGCTTGAGTATGAGAGATTCAAGACCTAACACAGCGCTAGACTGATGGCGCCGATGTTCATTGGCTATTAGGGTGGTCTCGACACTACGTTCCGGCAGGCGGACAGTCCCTATCAGCTATTATGAAAATGATCACCACAGTGGATGCTCTGTCCAGTGATTCAAGTAGCTGGCTGGCTACTATTTCATCAAGGACAATTAGAGATGGGCAATAAATACTGGTCTTACCAGTGATACCCACATCCCCAAGAAATTGGCCTTTGAAACCCAGGGTTTGAAAAATGGAAAATCTAAAATACAGTCACAATTCCTACTGATGATCATTATTCAGTCACTTCTGCTGCAAAGTGTGAGTACTGGGATGTGACGTTACGGCAGGGCAGGATTGGGCTCAGGCATGATTTTCTCACACACACAAACATTTCTGGAAATGCACTCCCGATTCACACATGTACCATGGTCATTTGGATCATGTACCAGAGTGCTCCCGGATCCTGCCTAACTGTAATCCAGCTTGAGCCACTGGCCGAAGTTTTCCGGCCGTTGCGATTCAATTTTCCCGTCGGCAGCCCACCCCCACCTGGGGCATTCCCAGCGGTGTGGGGTTGGCTTCAATGGGAAATCCTATTGACAACTGTCGGGAAGAGAGAATGCCGCCACCAACGAATGGCGTGGCGCAGAGATATACACGGCTGTGGGATTGGAGAATCGTAGTGCCAATTGCCTGTAGGCCATAAGACATAGGAGCAGAGTTAGGCCACTCGGCCCATCGAGTCTGCTCTGCCATTCAATCATGGCTCATGTTTTCTCATCCCCATTCTCCTGCCTTCTCCCCATAACCCCTGATCCCTTATTTGGTCAAACTACATTGTGTTTTGTGGATCCTTGTAGATCCTTCTACTGAATTCTTCAAAGAGAGCTTTAATTGGCGGCAGAGACAGAACCTCAGTGTATTTTCAGAGATCCACCTGAAATGAAATAGTCTGTACAGTGTCAATGCCCAAACATCTCTACAGTTCTTCAGTCTTGAAACACAAAGCAAGGCGTAAAATCTGGGGCTACATTGGTGTCATTTCCCGAATTTCTTTTGTATTCAGTTTATGGAAATGCTGCTCAATGCATTCCTCCAAATGAATTGAGCACCCATGCAATGTGCAACTCCCCCCCAGCCCAAGTAACCCAGGACACGGTAAACCTTTTAAGGTTTATACAACTCGCATTAGTTTTGCCTTCTTGCATTTAATGAAGAAATTGAGTTCTGCTTGTGTTTCTCCGAAGGACTGTCTGCACACTCATGGGAACACAGGTATTAAATACCATGCAACTCGGGACTTCCGGTGGCGGCTACGAAGGAGTGAGTCGCACATTTGGTGGTTCCCGCTCGGGTCGGACTTTTGGACCTCTCCCCCCGATTTTCTACCGGACTTGAATTGTAAAACTGATGACAGAGGCAATTGTGTACTGAATTCCCACATCGGTACATGGAGAGAAGTACTTGTAAAGGCAGAAACAGAAAGACAGAGAAGGCTTGGGCTGAAGCTGCAGCAGGAGACAGCATAGCGGAGGACCAGACCTCTGGTTTGTCGACCCAGCGGTTAATGGAGCAGCTGATGCAAGTTATTCAGGAAGACTTTGCTAAGAAGAAGCGGGACTGCTTGGACCCGATAAAAGAGTCAATTGAGCGGCTGGAGGTTAGATTGGACGCCCAAGATCGGGCGATCCAGAAGGTGGAGAAAGCGCTGGTTGAGCCGGAGGAACATCAAACTGTGGTGGAGTTGGAGGTGGGGATGCTGAGAGACCAGTAGAAGAAGCTCCTGGAGAAGGTGGAGGATCTAGAGAATAGGTCCCGCCGGCAGAACTTGAGAATCGTTGGGCTCCCGGAGGGGTCCGAAGGAGCAGACGCTGGGGCATACATCGCAGACATGTTTGAGAAGCTGCTGAGGGATGGGGCATTCTCCCAGCCCTTGGAGGTGGACAGGGCTCACAGAGCACTCGTGAGGAAGCCGCGAATGGGAGACCCCCTCCCTCCCCCCCGAGGGCAAGGGTGGTGAGATTCCACAGGTATTTGGATAAGGAGCGCATTCTACAGTGGGCCAAGCAGACACAAAGTTGTAAATGGGACAATAGTATCCTGCGGGTCGACCAAGACCTGAGTATAGAGGTGACCAGGAGAAGAGCAGGCTTCAACCAGATTAGGTTGATGCATTTTCAGAAAAAGGTGAAGTTCGGACTGTTGTATCCGGCCCACCTCTGGGTCACTCACGAGGAACAGCACTTTTATTCTGAGTCGCCTGAGGACGCGCTGGACTTCGCGAAAAGGAAAGGACTGGTGGTGGACTATGAACTTTTGAAGTTTGCTGCAACGTTCATGTTTTTTTTTTGTTTTTCTGTTCTTTTAAAAAAGGTTTCTCGGTTTTCGTTTTGTGGAAGCTGTTTGTCATGCCTTTTGCATTGATTTGGGACCAGAGGTAGAGCTGAGTGAGTTACGGTTTTCATTTGCAATGTTGGGGGATGGGGGTGTGTTTGTTTAGATCTTGGTGTTTTTCTGTCAGGCAGTTGTGTGGGGATTGTTTGATGTTGGAGTATGTTTGTATGAGCGGGGTGGGGGGAGGGTGGGGACGGAACAATAGGTGGGAGACTATCCGGCGCCAGGGATGGGGGCCACCAAGCTAGCTTGGTGGACTAGCTCACGGAGGCGCGGTGGAGTGTGTGCATATGTTCGGTTTATTAAAGGGGTTGGGTTACAGAGTGTTGTTACTGGGGGGGGGGGGGGATGTTCTGCTGACGAGGGAGGGACTTGGGCTAAGGGACAGAGAGAAGGTTGGAGGCAGAGGCTGCCTGGGGGTGGGCTGGTGGAGGCACGGAGGGGGGGAGCAATGAGCCCCCAACTAGGCTGATCACCTGGCATGTTCAAGGGTTAAATGGGCCCGTCAAGAGGGCACGTGTGTTTGCGCATCTTTGGGGACTGAAGGCAGACGTGGTAATGTTGCAGGAGATGCACCTTAGAGTAACTGCCCAGATTAGATTGAGGAAAGGCTGGGTCAGTCAGGTCTTTCACTCGGGACTAGACTCAAAGACTAGAGGGGTCGCGATCCTGATCAATAAATGGGTGGTCTTTGAGGCGGGTAGAATAGCCTCGGATGTGGGAGGCCGGTACATTATGGTCAGTGGGAAACTGGAGGGGGTGCAGGTGGTATTAGTAAATGTATACACGCCAAGTTGGGATGATGTGGAGTTTATAAAGAGGCTGCTGGGGAAGATACCGGACCTGGATTCGCATAAGCTGGTCATGGGAGGGGACTTCAACACAGTTATTGACCCTGGCTTCGATGGGTCAAGCTCGAAAATGGGCAGGGTGCCAGCAATGGCCAAGGAACTAAAAGGATTCATGGAGCAGATCCATGGAGATTTGGGCAGCCGAGGGTGACGGTGTTCTCCTTCTACTCACACGTGCATAAAGTGTACTCCCGGATTGATTTCTTTATTTTGAGCGGGGCCTTACTGGCAGGGCCTTACTGGCAGGGGCGGTGGACACGGGGTACTTGGTGATCACAATCTCAGGCCATGCTCCGCGCTGGGTTGACCTGAAGATTAGTAAACACAGTAATCAGCGCCCGCACTGGAGGTTAGATGTGGGACTTTTGGCTGACAAAGGGGTGTGCGAGCGGCTGAGGAAATGTATTCAGAACTACCTGCAGGTCAACAACAGCGGTGGTCTGGGAAGCACTGAAGGCGGTGGTCAGAGGGGAGCTGATATCGATACGGGCCCAGAGGGAGAAGGTGGACAGGGCAGAGACGGACCGATTGGTAAAGGAGATACTACAGATCGACAGGAGGTATGCGGAGACCCCAGAGGCAGGGCTTTTAAGGGAACGGCGGAAGCCACAGGCGGAGTTCGGCTTGTTAACCACAGGGAGGGCGGTGGAGCAGCTGAGAAAGGCGAGGGGGGCGATCTATGAGTATGGAGAGGCCAGCAGAATGCTTGCAGCAGCTTAGAAAGAGGCAGCCAGGGAGATAGGGAAAGTAAATTATGGAGATGGGAACATGGTTGGAGATTCAGCCGGGGTGAATAAGGCGTTTAGGGATTTCTACAGGAGGTTGTATAGGTCGGATCCCCCTACGGGGTCGGAGGGAATAAGGCACTTCTTGGAGGGGCTGAATTTCCCAAAGGTGGACGGGGAGCTGGTAGAGGGCTGGGGGCCCCGATGGGGTTGGAAGAGATAGTGGAGGGTCTGAAGGCCATGCAGTCGGGTAAAGCCCCGGGGCCGGACGGGTACCCAGCGGAGTCAACGTGTCCACAACATGTGCCAGGCTCAGCCTGATACAATTCAAGGTCATTCACTGGGCTCACATGACAGTGGCCCAGATGAGCAGATTCTTTGGGGTGGAAGACAGGTGTGCAAAATGTGCGGAAGGACCAGCGAACCATGTCCACATGTTCTGGACATGTCCGAAGCTTAGGGAATTTTGGCAGGAGTTTGCAGGTGTCATGTTCACGGTGTTAAAAACAAGGGTGGCGCTGAGTCCAGAGGTGGCGATTGTCAGGGTGTCGGAAGACCTGGGAATCCAGGAGGAGAAAGAGGCAGACGTTCTGGCCTTTGCTTCCCCGGTAGCCCGGAGACAGATACTATTAGCTTGGAGGGACTCAAAGCCCATGAAATCGGAGACCTGGCTATCGGACATGGCTAGCTTTCTCTGTTTGGAGAAAATTAAGTTCGCCTTGAGGGTCACTGTTAGGGTTCGCCCGGAGGTGGTAACCGTTCGTCAACTTTTTCGTGGAAAATTAATCATCAGCAGAAGTGGGGGGGGAGTTTAGCTTCGAGTAGAGGGTTAATAAAGATGGGACCTGTCAGGGAGGGATGGCTTTTGCACTATGTTTGTAGTTTCATGTACATTATTTATCTTGTTGTTATAATACCAAAAAAACCTCAATAAAATGTTTATTAAAAAAAATACAATGCAACTCAGTCAAAACCAAGTCATCCAGATGAAACCAAGATATCAGAATCATGATGGGTTAAAACAGTTTGCATAGCGTTTTCATAGATATTCAAATGGTGTTCCAGAAGAAACACAAAGAACTGGGTTTTCTCATTAAATACAACAATTTAAAATAAGAAATTGTGTTCAGCCATCCGACAACCTAGCAAACATTTTCCATCATTCATGTCCGAACTTCTATGTCACCTGCACTTTCCTGCCCCACATCCCCACAGAGCTCTCCTCTCAGGAACCTTGTTGCATTGCCAACCCATCCCCCAAAACAGGTATAATCGGAGCTCAGCTAAGGGGGTCACAACTGTGATGTAGTACTCCATGTATAATCTCACCAAAAATACTTGCAGCAAGATGTGTTTACTTACACTTCAGCCTCCTTCTACTTGAACATGCCATTTGTCTTCCTAAATGCTTGCTCTGTCGCATGTTAACTTGGTGTGATATGAATACAGGACCCAAATCTCTGAAAACCAACATGTCTCTTACCTCAAAATCTGCTTTTCCATTCTTCCGATGGAAGTAAATAATTTCATACTTTCCTCTGTCACCTTTTAACCCAATCACTTAATTGCTCTTTATCCCACTGCAGCCTCTTCACATTTTATTTTTCCACCTAGCTTTGTATCATTAGTCAAATTGGATATGATACGGGCGGCACGGTGGCACAGTGGTTAGCACTGCTGCATTCAAGGCGCCGGGTTCGATCCTGGCCCCGAGTCAGTGTTCGTGTGGAGTGTGCACATTCTCCCCGTGTCAGTGTGGATCTCACCCCCACAACCCAAAGATGTGCAGGGTAGATGTGCCACACTAAATTGTCCCTTAATTAGAAAAAATAATTGGGTACTCTAAATTTATGAAAATAAAACTTGGATATATTAAGCTCAGTCCCCTCATCTGAGTCATCGATCAAGGCTGTGGGTAGCTGAGGCCCAAGCACTGATTCTTGTGGTACCATGCCAGGTGTACCCTGCCATTCTAAAGAAAAATATTTATTCCTATGATTTTGTTCCCTGTCAGTGAGCCAATGATAACCCCAATTGCACGTGCCCCAATTTTGAGAAACAATCTCTTGTGAAGCACTTTACTCAAAGCCTTCTGAAAATTCCAACATACTGCACTCAGAGATTCCCTTTTATTTACCTTGATAGGTACATCCTCGAAAACCTTTAGCAAATTTCTCAAATCCAATTTCCCTTTCATAACACCACGGTGACTCTGCCTCATATACTGCGATTTTTGTTACCAGGGGCTGGATTCTCCCCTACCCGGCGGGATGGAGTGGCGTGAACCACTCCGGCATCGGGCAACGCCAAAGGTGCGGATTTCTCCGCATCTTTAGGGGCCAAGCCCTCACCTTGAGGGGCTAGGCCTGCGCAGGAGTGGTTCCCGTCCCGCCGGCTGGCGTGGAAGGCCTTTGGCGGAAGTCCGCGCATGCGCGGGAGTGTCAGCGGCGCTGACGTCGTCCCCGCGCATGCGCAGGGGAGGGGGTCACTTCCGCGTCAGCCATCGCAGAGGCTATGGCCGACGCGGAAGGAAACGAGTGCCCCCACGGCACAGGCCGATCAGTGGGCCCCGATCGCGGGCCAGGCCACTGTGGGGGCCCCCCCCCACGGGGCCAGATCGCCCAGCGCCCCCGCCTCCAGGGCCCTGGAGCCTGCCTGCGCCGCCAGTCCCACCGGTAAGGGAGATGGTTTGATTCACGCTGGCGGGACAGGTATTACAGCAGCAGGACTTCGGCCCATCGCTGGCCAGAGAATTGCCGGAGGGGGCCCGCCGACCGGCGAGGCGCGATTCCCGCCCCCACCGAATATCCGGTGCCGGAGAATTCGGTGGCCGGCGGGGGCGGGATTCACACTGCTCCCCAGCGATTCTCCGACGGGCCCAATATCGGTGATTGGAGGAGCAGCTCCTCACACATTCTGTCTCCTGTGCTTGCTATTCCTCCAATCAAAGTACACGGTGGTGACTTTTCTTGAATTTTCCCACCGGCACTCCCACATTCATTGAGTTTTGGGGGCCTGCATGTGAGGTTTCCAGAGCACTTTCGCCAGGTGTCCGTGTATTTTGAACCCTGTTTCCTTCCCTGAAGGACATTAGTGAACCAGTTGTTTATTTTACGACAATCTTATAACTTGGTTGAAGAGCTGCCACTCGAGAAGGCTGCTGACACCATTAAAGTATACTCCCTGGCGGCTCCATGCCTTTGGGAAAAGGGGGTAGAAAATTGGAGAAAGGAAAGGACAAAAAAGTGTCAATTGAGAATGACACAGACGTATCACTTATCATTTCAGTAGTCCAACCATTGGCAGGTGCAGAAGCAGAAAGGGGTGGGGGTGGGGGAAAAAAATAAGTACTATCTTTGTTCAGGATCAAAAAGGACCTATTACATTCCTAATTTTACCAGAGGCCAATAGATTTAACTACAATGCACTGGGAGAGAGTAAACTAATCTCTATTATTATTCTGAAAAAAGGCCTCCAGGCTGCATTCTGCAATTTAAAAAAGATTTTGCGTCTCTCTCTCTCTCTCTCTCTCTCTCTCTCTCTCTCTCCCCCCCCCCCCCCCCCCCACACTGCCTCCCTCTGCACGGGCAGTGGTTACTCTATCTGAAAGTCCTTCTATGCCACATTCCTGAAATTAATCGCTGGTCAGGTGATCAAATTAACCTACAGCCTCGGAACACAAGGAAGAGCTCATTCGTAACCTTCTCTTCCCACGCAGAATAATTTCCTGGAGAAAGCCACACTGGGAAACACTCAGTGTGGATCTGTCCCCAGAACGAACCCTGTGGGATTGGAGGGAGGGGGGGGGGGGGGGGGGGGGGTAATTACTGACACCCCAGAATGTTGGGTTTTTCCAGAGGAAAGGCCTGAAAGCAGGTACGAAGGAACTCACGGAGTGTAAAAACAAAATCCTGTCTCACGCGAAACACGCCCAGTGATCATGTCCTCTGTAAAATTTTAACTTGTGGGATCAGTGTAAAGACGCAAACTTTCACACCGAGCAAAATATCTGAAAATGAAATATTGTTTGTCAAAAAATGACACTGTTGTCTGCACTGATTGAAGAGTTTGAAGATATGACCAGAGTCGAATTTAACCCACTCTGCTTTCCATGTTACGAGACTGCAAGGTTTGCTTACTTCCCCACTTTCCTTTTCGCCACCCCCGAACGATGTGGGTCTCTCCAAAACGTGGCTCCAAAACTACCTTTGTATTCAAAACAAGCAGTGAGCGTTAGCCAGCAATGTGTCCCAGGCACCAGATCGCCAGCCAGCCAGAGCCCTGGCCTTGCCCAGCAGTCACTAAAATTGCAACTACCCCCCTGGGATCCGGACCAGGATACATTCAGGAGTCTGAATGCTGACCATCCCCAATTGTTTAGCTGTAGGGCAGAAACCATAATCCTGCAAATGACCTCAAAGTCCCAGTAGATCAGATCACTCCTGGCCATTATCCAGGTCTCTGGGCATTAGTTGAGGAAAAGGTCAGGCTTCCCCAGTGGAATATCCTTCTGAAATTCATGGGTGTGGCTCAGTGGTTAGCACTGTTGCTTCACAGCGCCAGGGTCCCAGGTTCGATTCCCGGCTTGGGTCACTGCCTGTGCGGAATCTACACATTCTCCCCGTGTCTGCCTGTGTTTCCCCCGGTTTCCTCCCACAAGGCCCAAAAGACGTGCTGTTTGGTGAATTGGGCATTCTGAATTCTCCCTCAGTGTACCCAAACAGACGCCGGAATGTGGCGACGAGGGGCTTTTCACAGTAACTTCAGTGCAGTGTTAATGTTAGCCTACTTGTGACAATAAAGATTATTCTTATTCTAAATGTGAATAACACGCACTACAAGGCATTCCAGCAAAGAACCATTATCTTCAGAAAAATTTAAAAAATGAAAGACTTCCATATGCTTTTTTCCCTTTCACTAATTTTCTCTCCTCCCTTCTATTATCCGAGAGAGCGCAGAAGAGTGGTCTTTGTGTGGTAGTTATCAAAACTCAATAACATGCACAATCACAAGCACTACCGTTACAGTACGCAGATTCAACTATGTGCAATGGTTAAAGAGGATTTATCATTCTTACCTAACGGTGTAAATATGCACGGTCTACGTGTGAAGAACAGTCACTTAGTCAAAATGTCAAAGAGCTTCCAGCACCTTTAGGGTGTACTCCTGCACAAGTCAGCACTTTCAGGAGATGTCACAACACGTGAATATGCCATTTGGTTAAAGCCGTCTGTGTTGGCATTTACCCTTGCTGGAGAATCCAGAACAGAGGGCACAGTCTCAGGATAAGTTAGATTATTTCAAACTGAGATGAAGTGTGATTTCTTCACTCGGAGCATTGTGAACCTTTCCATCCAGAGAGCTGTGGATACTCAGCCACTGCGACTTTGCAAGGCGCAGGCACACCTTCGAACCCTAGGGAAAGTAGGGGATGTGGTAGTCGAGCATTAAGTGTGCTGAGGTCAGGGATCAGCCCTGATTTTAGAGAGTGGCAGTGCAGGCTCAAGGAGCCATACAAACCAAATGACATACACAGGCGTAAGCAAATCAGTGACAAAACCAACTGGACACAATGAACACTTCCCAGCATGTTCGTGCTCATCCTGTAATCACAGGTATAGGCTATATCATGGTGCATTCGGCTTGGTACCTACCGTCAGTACCCCATATAAAAGCTGGTCCATTCACCACAGATGCATGAGCAGTACAGGCTGAGGACATTGCACCATCAGCAGCCAACAGGAGGCAGTGAAGCATTCAGACACTTCCACAGGGCCAGGAAGTGCAAGAGAGCTGAGATTGATTTGCTGTGTTCGGCTATCTCTGCATGTCTGCCCAGCAGGACAATGTAGCTGACTCCAATGGAGATAGACGGAACAGTAGAATGCAAACAATAGAGCACTGTTTATTGAAAATGCAGCAGTCTTTTTTTATACATATATATATAAGTTCTGTACTGGGAGTATATTCAGTGCGCACAGTTTAACATGACAGGCGAGCTCAGGGAATTAAGGGAAAAAAAGGTTTGCCGCATACAAAAATAAGGTTAAAAAAAAAGCTGCTGTACATTGCATTGCAGCAACAAGCCAGTTTCCATGGGGATTATCTGTCCTGTGGATTTTAATTTGAGTTTGGTGAAAAGCACAATTTGTTAGTGGCACTGCAAAGAGCTCGGTGGTGATTTTTCCGATATAATTAGGCTATTTTGTGCGACGGACAGAAAGAAGCGTGTAGTCCTTGGAAGGAAATTAGCCGGAATACCCCACAGGACCCACTATGCAAGCAATTTTAGACCATGAGAATGCTAAGTGTATTAAATCCGCTCGAGATTCAGACATTGCTGGGACAGGATTTAAGGATACTTACTCACTTAACAGTGTAAATCAAATTGGGTTACAATTAAAGCCCAACTCCGATTCTTTCTCAGCACATACCCCACACCCACACATTAAGGCAATTTGAGTGAAGTGCCCTCACAGATGCTTCTGGCTCTTGTGGAATCATGTTGCAGCAAAGAGATAAATAAGGAGGAAATATGGGGGAGGAAATGGGAAAGACATTTGTGAATTAAAATCTTCGTATATCACAACAACCACTTACTTATATAGGGCCTTTAACATAATAAAACTTCTTAGTCAGGATAGTGGAGGAGGAGGTGGACCCAGACCCTTTGGTGGCAATATTTGGGGTTTCAGAGAAGCCAGAGCTCATGGAGAGGAGGAAGGCCAATATCATGGCCTTCGCCTCAAAGCCTTGAGTTTGCGAGTTCACGACCAGAACCACTCAGTTGACAAATCACTTCAACACAGGATATTGCTGGAACTGAGATGTAAGGCTATATTTTCTGCTCTCTTGTGCAGCTGCAGGAAGGCAGGCGAGGTCAGCCAGAAGTGAAGGGGACTTTACCGTTTTAAGTTCACAAGCCTGTTTCAACCTTTAAAGATGATTTAAATGGCGGAGGTTGGACGTTCCTGCATCTTCAACTGACCTGCTCCAACGTGTCAAGACATTATGATGCTCCTGCACCACTTTATTAGTTGGGAGTAGGGGAGGAGGTTACACTGTGATTTGCAATAGCTACTGCTGTTATCCCCCAATGGTAATCTTATTGTTCTCGGACAAGAAAGAGGAGTTCCACAGGAGCAAGTGGGGGAAAGCTCTATCAGAACCAGAGGTGGGTTTTAAGGACTACTGTTACTAAATTCATCGCATCTGCAAACTCTGCCAGTGGTTCATAGGCATGTCAGCAGAGATGTGGCTTTGGTGCTGGTTCTCAGAAAATTAGGCCTTCCTCCAACACGGGATTGCGCCCTTGAGGTACAATGCAGTCATCCCTATCCTCTGCAACCTCTCGAGAGCTCTTTGTTTGCTATTTCCTTCCCTACCTTTGAAAGTCTCTTTGACTGTCCTTGAGGGACACACTTGCAGTTCTGCTACCAATCGGTCTCATTTATAAAATGCATTTGGGGCATTTTATCATGGTAAAGGTTTTCTCGGTCTCCAGCAAGAAGCTGCAAATGATTTTTTGTTAGAGATACTACTAATCTCAACATCCAAAGCACGTTGGAAGCACTCCATGGCTGTGGTATGTTTGAAATCACCATGCACGATCACAGATGCAGGCTTCTTTCCTTATCAATCCATGGTGCAGTATTCATAGTGTCATATAGTACAGAAGAGGCCCTTTGGCCCATTGAGTCTGCACTGAAAGTAAATGACCCTAAATCTACACTAATCCCACTTTCCAATACACTTGGTCCATAGTCTTGAAAGTTATGACATTTCAAGTGCTCATCCACATACTATTTAAAGGTTATGAGGTTTCCCGCCTCTGCGACCCTCCGAGGCAGTGCATTCCAGACTCCCACCATCCTCTGCGTCAAAATCTTTTTCCTTAAATCCCCTCGAAGCCTCCTGCCCCTCACCTTAAAATTATGCCCCCTTCAACTAAGGGGAACAGCTGCCACCTATCCACCCTGTCCATACCCCTCATAGTCGTATACACCTCAATCAAGTCCCCCCTCAGCCTTCGCTGATCTAAAGCAAACAACCTGAGCCTACCCAGCTTCTCTTCGTAGCTCAAATGCTCCATCCCTGGTGAAGCTCCTCTGCACCCACTCCATCGCAATCACATCCTTCCTGAGTGGCCCGCAAGCAAGCCACCGCTTGGGACTATGGCCCTTGGAAAAATGTTTTAGTAGGTGATCCTAGAACAGTGAACGAGCAAGGAGATTCCAGGTTTATTCAATGAATGTCATCTGAACACGAGTGACAGTACGTTTGTTTTAAAATAATGCTTGTTTAGTCTTGGCTCGAAAGGCAGCAATACAAATAGTGGTGAGGGTGGGGTGGTCGGTAGAGGTTGTAGACAGATCACCCTTTCAGTTTATCACCCTCATTGCACCCCTCCCATGACAGAAGGACGTTGAATTCACTCTTGGGTTATTGGTCATTTCTTTACAATGCTTCAATGTGAAGAAAAGAGAGCCACGGCCATTGGGCCCATTTCTTCAGGCTTCAGCCTCCACTTCCCCCTGAACCTCTACTGCCCACTTGCCCAGTGCTCCTGTACTGTTGCTGTGAGGTGAAGTTCATGTGCAAGGAATGAATAATCACAACATTGTCATTCTAAATTAAAAATAAATGTATTTACAGGAGTATGACCAGGTCATTCCATTTGAAAGAAGGACAATTAACTGCTGTAACTTTTGAGGTAAACATCTTATTTCAGCTTTCCAAGCAACACACACAAATATATATCAGAAAAATTGTTCATCTCCATTCTCTGGTTTTCCAGCAATGCCATGAAGAGTCAGCATTGAGACAGAACGTTTTCATCCCACAGTTTACTACAGCAACTTACATTTATTTTAATTTGTTCAGGGGACATGAGGGGTTAATTGCCCTTGAGAAAATGGTGGTGCGCTGCCTTCTTGAACCGCTGAAGTTCACATGGTGTAGGTACAGCCACAGTGCTATTAGGGAGTTAGTTCCAGGATTTTGACCCAGTGACAGTGAAGGAACAGCGATATGTTCCCATTTCAAGGTGGTGGGTGGTTTGGAGAGGAACGTCCAGGTGGCAAAGTTCCCATGTGTCTGCAGACGTGTGTGCCATCTACAAGATTCACTGCAGGAACTCCTAAAATGCTCCTTCGACAGTACCTTGCATGACTGCTACCATCTAGAAGGACAAGGGGAAGTCAAAGTCAAAAGAATGACTTGAAAGTTACAAGACAGAAATGAACCACGTTGGGGTATTTTCTGTTTGTTACATTCCGGGTGATGTTGTGGCCATAGGGACAGGTGTCACAGGCGAAGCGGTAACATTTCTATTCTTCCTCGGCGATCAGGAGGTGTCTCTGTACCACACGACCCTCCTGCCACCAACTTCACCTCGCCCTATCAGCATACCCATCTACTCCTTACTCCCTCGCACATTAATCTAGATTCCTTTCAATTAACCTAAGCGACCAAAGACTTGGCCGAAGAGCTGGATTTGAAGGCAGGTTTTGAAGAAGGACAGGGAAGTGGGGAGCTTGAGGGAGGGAATTCCACAGCAAAGGGCCAGGACAGCTGAAGGCACAGCTGCTGAAAGTGAGGCTGGGGCAACGGGGACTGTACAAGAGAGGTCAGCGTGAGGTTGCTGGGCCGCAGGGTTGAGAAAGTAAAAGCAATTTTGAGGAGTGATACAATTAGGGAAGTGGCTCAGTGGTTTACGAGCACATGCCATGCAGCTACTTTATTCATGTAGAGTGGTTCAGAAAACGGGATCGGGCGTTAAGGAGTGACATGTTGATACTGTAAAGCATTCAATCTAATTACAGAGCTGGAGTTGACGCTGTTCTTTTGATTTTAGTAGACAGACTAAGCTGTGCTTCAGGCTTGCTTTTATTTTGGTTGTCAAAGTCTATTTTGTTCCCCTCTGTAATTTGATGTGGTCACTCTGGAAGATTGTGGAACGCCACCCCATCCACTATCGCCTCATCCACTAAGTTTAGAAGAGAGTGAGATATTAGAACACCAGGAAGACAATTCCAGATTTAAAATGTCACACCCATGTACCGTACACTGTGCTACTTCCAACATGAAGCAAGTTCCCCGTTTAGTCTAACCACCGGCTCTTAATCTAACCTGACAGGAATCTGAAGGTTACTTTTTTTTTTAAAAAGCTATTCTATAAACAGTTGTGACCTTGAGTAAATCACCACAAAAATGCAGTTACACTTTCTACCCAGTTCTGCTTCATTGCCTATCTCAAGGCTTCCTGAAGTAGATAACCAAGCTGAACTACTCAGCAATTTACAGTTTCAAGCGCCTCGTGAGATACGTCTCTGTGCATGCACAGCGGAAGGCCCAATGACATCACCGAAGCAGTTCAGTGTTGCAAATCCACCTGTTTTTTTTCTTGAAGATACTTTCTCTTGCTGCAGCATTTCCCATGGTACCTCACCCAAATGGCTGACTGCCAGTTCCGACCATAAGTCATCGACCTCAAACACTCTCTGTTCACTCCCCACAGATGCTCCTTGATCTGCTGAATATTTCCAGCACTTTCCGTTTAAATTTTGGGTTTCCAGCATCCACAGTTCTTTGCTCCAGCCTAACTGTGAAGCCTTCTTCGGACTTCAGTTGATCTATGCGTGCACGAGCACCTTCACTCACACACGCACTCGCCAATTCTTCCCTCTCAAAACCAGGGGAACTGAGGATAAAAGTAACACTCGTGACTGAGGTTAATGTTGGCACAAACTGGAGATTGAATGCGGGATGTTTTCCACTGTATGGCTCAGCTCCATGCTGGACTGACTGTGCGATCTGCAATTGAGGACAGTTAAATCTAAACTTGCATTGGGAATGTTACTGGTACAGGGAAGCAAACTTACAATATAAAACAGTGTTTCCCAAAACAGGCGGCTCTACAAAGATGCGCAGGTTAGGTGGACTGGCCATGCTACATTGTTCCTTAGTGTCCAAAAGTTTAGGTGGGGATACTGGGTTACAGCGATAGGGTGGAGGCGTGGGCTTAAGTAGGGTGCTCTTGCCAAGTAGGATGCAGACCTGCTTTTGCACTGTAAATTCTATTATTCTATTCTATGATTAAAAGGAGGCCCAGTGTTATCGTGGCTCTTGCACATTGGAGAATATAGGGAGGGATTCTGTGATCCTGAGACTAAGTGTTGACGCCATCGGAAACGCCGTCGAGAAACGTGTCAACACGGCCTCATGATCAGCAATTCTGGCCCCTACAGGGGGCCAGCACGGCACTGGAGTGGTTCACGACACTCCAGCTGCTGATTCCGGCGTTGACTGAACACCGCGGGATCCGTGCAATGCGTGCATGTGCAGTGGCTTCCTTCAACGCGCTGGCCCCGAGGCAACATGGCGCAGGACTACAGGGGCCTACGCGGAAGAAAGGAGGCCCCCAGCTAGAGAGGCCGGCCCCCCAATCGGTGGGCCCTGTTTGCGGGCCAGGCCACATCGGACCCCCCCCCCTCCACCCCCACAGGCTGCCCCCCCCCGACCCTTCCACGCCGAGTTCCCGCCGGCGGGACTTGCCGTTTTTACGGCGGCAGCTCGACCCATCCCGGACTGCGAATCAGCGGGCTGACTGCGTAGAGCGGCCCCCGACCGGCGCTACGCCAACCATGCAGGCGCCAATGACGCTATTGTCCGCTCTGTGGATTCGTGCCGGCCGCGGGGATTCTCCGGCCCGGCCCTGGGCTGAGAGAATACCGCCCATGATCTCTGTAATACTGCCAGAATTCTATTGCAGATACACAACAAAGAGATTTTTAATAATGGATAGTGTGCTCACGTGATTCCTGTCTAGACAAGTGGAGCACAGGCGTGGGTTAATGTCAGCTTTATCAACAGCTGATTCCTTCTCCACACAGCTTGCTTTGGTGATCTGTATCATACTTTACAAAACCATGATCAAATTTTCCCTGTTTTGATTCAGAGATAGAAGTCTTGCAACACCAGGTTAAAGTCCAACATGTTTGTTTCAAACACTAGCTTTCGGAGCACTGCTCCTTCCTCAGCACCTGAGGAAGGAGCAGTGCTCTGAAAGCTAGTGTTTGAAACAAACATGTTGGACTTTAACCTGGTGTTGTAAGACTTCTTACTGTGCTCACCCCAGTCCAACGCCGGCATCTCCACATCCTGATTCAGAGGAACCAATCTCCAGGCCATTCCCACAGACCGTCTCTCTAGCTACTTTCATTAAAGGAAATTGTGCTTACGGTGTGCACCAAGTTGGACTTGAATCAATAGATGAAGGCAATTCTCCCCAATGGTTCAGTTGGTAAATGCGTTTTCCTCCTTGGAACGACATGCGTGGACCGAGAGTGGCCCAGGCTCAATGGCCAATCTTTACCAGTTTAGTTCATCTTGGAGAACCGCGCTGCAGGGGAGTACTACTTGGCTTTTGGTGCGTCTGGAAGTGTAACAATAGATTTAGGTATGAAAGTCAGGTTCTCATCTTTAGAGAGGATTCAGCCATAACTGCAACAGCTGGCCAGAAACCTGACCAAGACTCCAATGTAACTTCCGCAGTAAATCTTGCTTAACTGGCATGAAATGCACCAGGTGGTTATTTAAGGTTTTCTGTCCTTTGTCATTTTGATTATTTATACATTTAATCACACTGTACAGCCAGACACCCAGGGTCAGCTGAGAAATGCCTCCAAAAGGCCCACTCAACGCAGTTTGTTTAGCCTTTTATCCTTTTGATTTACACAGAACATTCCAACACTGGCCAATCGCTTCAACATGACCAAGCAAGTACTGCAGCTGTTAATGCCCCGGTAGTTCTGTACAAGGCTTATTAAACTCAGCACATCAATACATTTCCCAAAAAAGTAATGCTTACACGCAACTGTTGATTCATATGTCTGCAGGCTGTAAGGAGCAGGAGGTGAAGGACTCAGCGGATTACTCGATGCACGATTCAGCTGCTGAATGTTGATATGGTGGTTCAACATTTGGATTCTGCCTGCTCTACATTTTTGTTGTATTTACATCAGTTTTTACATCCTTACTGCACTTAACAAAATCAAATTGGATCACTTATTTGACTGGAATGGAATCCGATGCAGTTAATTCAATTAATTACAGTCACCTCCCTTGAATTGTAAGAAGAACCTATTCAATGGGTGAAGATTGGCTGGGATGGAGGCACCTGATCAGTATTAGATACAACTGGTGGGACTTTCCACCCCATCCCCCCCCCTCCCCCCTTACGGCGGGTTCCGGCAGCTGAGGCAGCTTGCCATTGGCCGTCAGGACAATCTTCTGCCCTTGTCAATATCTATGGCATTTTAAGTGGCTCACCATCTCACTATGGGGTGGGGGGGGTCACCTCCAGGAAGACCGGGAGACCCTGCCGGTGGGAATAAACGGAAAATTCTCTCAGGGTCCAGACCGATATTCCTTACTGAATGCCCCCAAAGAAACACAAAGAAAGTCTTGACCTTTGCTGTCCTAGACCCCCCTCTAATTCGCACCCAAGGCCCTGCTGAGACCCCTCCCTTTCAAGCTGCGAGCAGCCTCCAGATGGTGTCCTGGTGACTAGCCAGGGGGCCCTTTCTGACTGTGTTAGCCGGGTATCTGACTGGTGAGATGTAAATACAGTAAGGGCCTGGGGTTAAAATAACCTGGGCCTCAAATTGCTGCCTGGATGCTTTTAAACATGTGCTCGGGATCATCCCTGTCTGAAACCCACTCCCAGTTAATATCTCCTCCAACACCCTTTTAAAATGTTCCTTCCTTTGGAAGTTACTATGACAAAGCATAGGAGGGCCAAATATTCTTGGGGGTTCGACTGATCACCTGCCAGAGGGCCTTTGCTGTTTTTGGGAATATCCAAACACCTGGCAAGAGACAGAACTTCTGCTCACCCCATATAAGCAAATTACTGCTAAAGGGTAAAAGCCCAGAGCACTGATTTATCTGTGGAGGCTAGAATGCTCAGTCACATGAGGTGTATGCACATGGAGAGCTGTGGGCCTCGTTAGCAGGTAAGGCAGATGAACTTAGAGCTTGGATTAGTACTTGGAACTATGATGATGCTGGCATTACAGAGATTTGGTTAAGGGAGGGATGGATTGGCAGCTAGACCTTCCAGGATTTAGATGTTTCAGCCGGGATAGGGGGGGATGTGAAAGGGGTGGAGTGGTTGTACTACTGGTTAGGGAGAATATCACAGCTGTACTGCGGGAGGACACCTCAGAGAGTTCATGCAGTGAGGCAATATGGGTAGAACTCAGGAATAGGAAGTGTGTAGTCACAATATTGGGGGTTTACTGCAGGCCTCCCAACGTCCAGCGAAAGATAGAGGAGCAGATATGTGGGCAGACTTTGGAAATGTGTAAAAGCAACCAGGGTTGCTGTGGTGGGTGATTTTAACTTCCTTTATATTGACTGGGAGGGTGTGACTAGTGATGTTCTGCAGGGATCAGTGCTGGGATCTTTGCTCTTTCTAGTATATATAAATGATTTGGAGAAAAATGTAACTGATCTGATTAGTAAGTTTGCACACGACACAAAGGTTGGTGGAATTGCGGATAGTGATGAGGATGGTCAGCGGTTGTAGCAGGATATAGATCGGTTCAAGACTTGGGCGAAGGGATGGCAGATGGAGTTTAATCTGGACTAGTGTGAGGTAATGCATTTTGGAAGGTCTAATATAGGTGGCAAATATACAG